>NC_077228.1:367489650-367805150 GCF_027887165.1 Monodelphis domestica
ATGGATTTACCGCTAAGAGCAGTGAGACTTGGGACCCCAGGAGGCTGAGTAGCATGGAACTTGAGCACAGAGATAGGCCAGAGGGGCTGCCCACAACAGACTAAGAGAAGACTGAAAAAAAGCCTCATGGCAAAAACCACTCTGTTGCTCAATACACAGAGACCTGCCTACCCTCCTCACTCAGACTTCTGACTGGGAAGGGAAGAAAAGACTAACACTGAATACTGCTTTGACTGCATCCCATAGGTTTTGAAAGGATGACTCATCATTGTCATTTTCTTCAAAGAAGTTATGAATTGTTTCTCTGATTTGTTCTTTAACTGATTTTGGAGAATTGTATTGTTTAATTTCCAATTAATTTTTGATTTGCCTCTCTGTGTACCCTTACTAATTATTATTTTCATTGCATTGTGATCTGAGAAGGTTGAATTTATTATTTCTGTTCTTTTGCACTTGTTTGCAATGATTTTATGCCCTAGTACATAGTCAATCTTTATGAATACACCATGTGTGGCTGAAAAGAAGTTGTATTCCTTTTTGTCCCTATTTATTTTTCTCCACATATCTACTAACTCTATTTTTTCTAAGATTTCATTCACTTCTCTTACCTCTTACCTATTTATGTTTTAATTTGATTTATCTAGTTCTGATAGAGGAAGGTTCAAGTCTCCCACTAGTGCAGTTTTTCTAACTATTTCATCCTTGAGCTTCACTAGTTTCTCTGTTAGAAATTTGGATGCTATGCCATATGGTACATATATGTTAAATACTGATATTTCCTTGTTTTCTATAGTGCCTTTTATCAGGATGTAATTAACTACCCTATCTCTTTTAACTTGATCTATTTTTAGTTTGGCTTTGTCAGATATCATGATTGTGACTCCTGCCTTATTTTTATCAGTTGATGCCCAATAGATTTGGCTCCATCCTCTTACTTTTACCCTATAAGTGTCTGCCTTCCTCATGTGTGTTTCTTATAGATAGCACATGGTAGGGTTTTGGTTTTTAATCTACTCTGCTATTCGCTTTTGTTTTATGGGTGAGTTCATTCCATTCACATTCAGAGTTATGATTTCCAGTTGTATATTTCCCAGCATTTTGATTTCTATCCCTAATCCTGCCTTTTCTTCTTTCACTATTTCCTTCCACACCAATGTTTTGTTTTTAGTCAGTCCCCTTAATTCCCACCCTTATTTTACTTCCCTTTCTACCCCCCTTCCTTCTTATTCTCCTCTTATTTCTTTAAATTTTTTAAAATTACCTGCCCACCATCTGCTTCCCTCTCCACCACTCCATTTGTTTTCCTTCTACTTCCCTATAGGATGCAAATCAATTCTCTACTCTTTATTCTTCCCTCTTTGAGTCAGTTTCAATGCATGTCAGAGTTGAGTATTTCCTATCTCTAACCTCTTTACCCTTCTAGTGCATTGATATTCTCCCCCCTTCCTCCATGTACTTCTTTATGACATATGAATTTATCCCCTTTTGTTTCTTTTCCCATTTCTTTTAGTGTTAAACTCTTTTTTTTATCTCTGGTTGTGTGTGTGTGTGTATATACATATATATGAATTTATGCATACATATATCTATATACATATTTATGTCTTGGCATTTCATCCTATACAATTTGTCACTGTTCCTTGTAAGTATAATACTTTTAGCTACCCAGGTGATAATAACAATTTTTAAGAGCTACCAATGACCTCTTTTCTTATAGGGATACTTGTCATTTTAACTTATTGGGTCTCTTAAAAAAAAGTGGTTTTTTTGGTTTTGTTTTTCTTTTTTCCCTCTTTCTTATATATGTTCTGATGGTTCTCTTGAGTTCTGTGCTTGGGCATCAAATTTTCTGTTCAGGTCTGGTCTTTCTTTACAAATTCTTGGAATTCTTTTATTTTGTTAAATGGCCATACTTTCTCCAGTAAGAATATTTAGTTTTGCTGGGTAGTTGATTCTTGGTTGTAGACTGAGTTCCCTTGCTTTCCAGAATATTATATTCCATGCCTTTTGGTCCTTCAATGTAGATGTAGCCAGATCCTGTATTATCCTAACTGTGGTTCCATGGTATCTGAATGACTTCTTCTTAGCAGCTTATAATATTTTTCCTTGGTCTGATAGTTTTTGAATTTGGCTACAACATTCCTGGGTGTTGTCAGTTGGGAACTGAATACAGGAGGTGATCTACGAATTCTTTCAATTTCTACTTTTCCCTCTTGTTCTAGAAAACTGGGGCAGTTTTCTTGGATAATTTCTTGTAATATGATGTCCAAGCTTTTTCTTTTGTTGTGGTCTTCCAGTAGACCAATGATTCTTAATTTGCCTCTCCTGGAAAGATTTTCTTAATTTTCTGTTTTGTGAATCAGGTGCTTCATATTTTCATCAATTTTGTAATTTTTTAAATTTTGTTTTATACTGTCCTGCTGCCTTGTGAAGTTGCTTGCTTCTAATTGTTGTATTCTGGTTCTTAAAGACTGGATTTCATTACTTGATTTTTGGTCATCCTACTTCTGGTATGATTTTCTTTGGAGGTCATCTTTCATCTTCTTTGCCTCATTTTCCAGCTGATTAATTTTGGTTTTCAAGACACTGTTTTCTGTTTCCATATGACTTATCTTACTTTTAAAGTTGTCTTCAGCCTCTCTTACTTGTGTTTTGATTTGTATTTTGAGTTCTTCCAAAGCCTGTATCCAATTTGCTGGGGTTCCTGTATTTTTGCTTGATATTCCCTCATCCTTCTCTATTCTGTTTTCTCTTTGTCCATTGCCTGCATAGAAACTGTCAATTGTAATTTCTTTTTCCTTTATCTGTTGTTTGCTCATATTTGCACCTTCTTTACTCCCCGCAGGTGCCTGCACTCTTGCTCCTCTAATTATGTGTTGGATCTGTGGGTTTGGGCTTTTCTGTCAGCCTTTTTCTGTCAGCCATCAGCCTTCATCCTTGGAGCTTAGTCAGCAAATTTCTCTGTAGGGGAGGATTGTTGGAACTTGAGCTTCCCTGCCCTCTGAAAAATTTTATGGGATTAAGTCCAGCTTGCTTGAGCTGGATGTGCCCTGAAGCCAAAACCTTGGCAGGGGATGGGGGGGGGACAATATGGAATGTCTGTGCTGCTGCAACTAGGCAGCCAACTGTGGGTTCTGGGCTCTGTGTTTCTTCTCCAACTGTTTCCCCATTGCCTGTGTTTGATGCTCGGAGCCTGGCACAGCTTTGCCCACAAGATACTCCCTACAGAGCAGCAGCATCCTTTCCCAACCAGAGGTTCCAGCTGCCCTGAAGGCTTAGTGTTCTACGTGGGTTGGGAGGGCTGGGACCTTCATTCTTCCTTCCCCTTAAACTTGAGTGTTTTCAAATTCAGGCTTTTTGGGGGGGAATACCTTTTAAGTTGAGCAATTGTCCAGGAGGGTTCTTTGGCTCTGTCTTGTTGTTAGGTTTGATTTTCAGTCCCCTAGGAGCATTTAGTTTGTAATGAATAAGGAAAGGTTTTCAGAGGTCTGAACTTTCTCTGCCTCTATACAACCATTTTGACTACACCTACCATCCAAATTTTTAAAGGAGGAATTATTGAAGCTTAAGGAGTAAATAGTAAATTTATACTAGTAAGAGATCTAAATAAATCAAACCAAAAAATAAATAAGAGATAAGAGTTGTGAATGGGAGCTTAAAAATTAGTGTTAATAGATATGTGGAGAAAAATAAATAGGGATAGAAAGGAATACACTTTTTAAAAAAATTTTTTTTTAAACCCTTACCTTCCGTCTTGGAGTCAATACTGTGTATTGGCTCCAAGGCAGAAAAGTGGTAAGGGCTAGGCAATGGGGGTCAAGTGACTTGCCCAGGGTCACATAGTTGGGAAGTATCTGAGGCCAGATTTGAACCTAGGCCCTCCCATCTCTAGGCCTAGCTCTCAATCCACTAAGCTACCCAGCTTCCCCCTGGAATACACTTTTTTTAGGCAGCACATGGTATATTCACAAAGAGTGACCATGGACTTGGGCATAAAAACATGACAAATAAGTGCAAAAAAAGCAGAAATAATAAATGCAACCTTTTCAGATCAAAATGCAATAAAAATAATGACTAGTAATATTACATGGAGAGGCAAATCAAAAATTAATTGGAAATTAAATAATATGATTCTCCAAAACTGGTTAGTTAAAGAACAAATCATAGAAACAATTAATGATTTCATTAAAGAAAATGACAATGATGGGATATCCTTTCAAAATCTATGGGATGCAGCCAAAGCAGTACTCAGGGGGAAATTTATATCCTTGAGTTCAAATATTAACAAAATAGGGGAGTCAGAGGTAAAGGAATTGGGCATGCAAATCAAAAAATCTTGAAAGGGAACAAATAAAAAATCCCCAGATGAAAACTAAATTAGAGATTTCCGGTCAAGATGGCAGCTTAGAGAAAGCTAAAGTTCAGAGCTCCAGAAACCCTTCCTTACAGGTCTCAAACTGAATGCTCCTAGGGCACTGAAATTCAAAACAAACAACAGAATAGACCCCAGGAACACTCCTCCTGGACCTGGATCAAAAGGTATGGACCCCCAAAGTCAGAACCCGAGATCACTCGAATCAAAGGGGTAGGCAAAAGGAAGGTCCCAGGACCCATCCCCCCCAACCAAGAAAGCTGAATCCGAGGCAGCAGCAGGAACCTCAGGACAGGCAAAAGGACCTCAGGAGCCTGCTATTCTGAAGGCCACACCCTGAAAACAAAAGGAGCCAGTCACGGGGGCACCCAGACATCAGGGAAAAAGAGAGAGACAGGAGGAGCCTGTAGCCCCCTGACCAGATCCTTCCATCTGAGTCTCACTGAAGGTCCCTGCCTCAAGGCATACTCAGTCTGAGGTTATTTCTATCACCAGCCCTGAGAGGTCCTAGAAGCCACGGGCCCTCCCCCTCAGAGTGCAGGCTCTTCTGGCCAGCAAAGGCATTGAAATACATCTGAGAGTTTCAAGCCAGGCTCAGAGCATAGAAGTAAGGCAACAGAAAAGCATTGGGAGGGAACTGAGGAGGGTAGTAACACTGAAACACCAAAACACCAGCAATTCGGGGCTTCCTGGGGAAGACAGATAATTTGCCTGGGGCTAAAGCCTCTGAACACCAGACAGATAACAGAAGAGCCAGCCCCCCTCACTCAGATAGAGATGGCAAACAACACAGAAGCATAAAAAGCCTAAAAAGAGCAAGAAAAACAAGAAGGGGGCCATTTTGGACACATTTTATGGAGCAAAAATACAAAATACAGAGGAGATAGAAGAGGAAACACAAGCAAATGATCCGAAACCTTCCAAAGGAAATGGAAACTCTCCACAAACTTTTGAAGAATTTGAATTGAAAATGATAAAAAAGATGGAAGCCTTCTGGCAGGAAAAGTGGGAATTAATGCAAAAGAATTTCACGCAACTACAAAACCAGTTTGACCAAACTGAAAAGGAAAACCAGGCTTTAAAGGTCAGAATTAGGCAACTGGAAGACAATGAGCAAGTAAAAGAGCAAGAATCAATAAAGCAAAGTCAAAAGATCAAGAAATTAGAAGAGAACATAAAATATCTCACTGACAAGGTGACAGACTTGGAAAATAGAGGAAGAAGAGATAATTTAAGAATAATTGGACTACCAGAAAATCCAGAAATAAACATCAAACTAGACATCGTAATGCAAGATGTAATAAAAAGAATGCCCAGAGATTCTAGAACAAGGGGGCAATACAGCCACTGAAAGAGCTCACAGAACACCCTCTACACTAAATCCCCAAAAGACAACTCCCAGGAATGTAATTGCCAAATTCCAAAGCTTTTAATCAAAAGAAAAATCCTACAAGAAGCCAGAAAAAGATAATTTACATATAAAGTAATGCCAATCAGGGTCACACAAGACCTTGCAAGTTCCACTCTGAATGGTCATAAGACATGGAACATGATTTTCAGAAAGGCAAGAGAGATGGATCTTCAACCAGGAATCAGCTATCCAGCAAAACTGACTATATACTTCCAAGGCAAAGTATGGGCATTCAACAAAATAGAAGATTTCCAACTTTTTGCAAAGAAAAGACCAGAGCTCTGTGGAAAGTTCAAATATCAAAAAACAAAGAGCATGGAATACCTGAGAAGGTAAATATGAAGGAAAGGGAAAAGGAGAAATATGTTATCTTTTTCTTTTATTCAAACTCTCTTCTATAAGGACTATATTTATATCAATCTATGTATATTAATATGTGGGGGAAATGTAATGTGTAAATAGGGGGAAAAGAAAGACCAAATAGAATAATCTATCTCACACAAAGATTCACATGGGAAGGGGAGGGGAATAAAACTCCTATAAGGAGAAGAAGAGAGTTTTTACTTAAACCTTACTCTCAAGGAAATCAACTCTGAGAGGGAAAAACATCCAGATCCATTGGGATCTTGAATTCTATCTTACCCAACAAGGGTAGAGAGAAGGGAAAACCAAGGGGGGGAGGGGGAGAAAGAAAACAAAAGGGGAGGGAAGGAGAGTGGGGAGGGGGAGGGAACATAAAGGGATGGACTAGAAAGGGAAACATATCAAGGGAGGGGACAAGGGAGACTGATTTAAAGTAAATCACTGGATTAAAGGGTTAGAGCTGAAGAAGAAAGGTTAGAATTAGGGAAGGATATCAAAATGGCAGAGAATTCACAAGTGACAATCATAACTTTGAACGTGAATCTGATGAACTCACCCATAAAACGTAGACGAATCACAGAATGGGTTAGAATCAAAAACCCTACCATATGTTGTCTTCAAGAAACACACATGAGGTGGGTAGACACCCACAAGGTCAGAATTAAAGGATGGAGTAAGACATTCTGGTCCTCAACTGATTGAAAGGAGGCAGGAGTTGCAATCATGATATCTGATAAAGCCAAAGCAAAAATAGACCTGATTAAAAGGGATAGAGAAGGTAATTATATTTTGTTAAAAGGGACTTTAGATAATGAGGAAATATCACTAATCAACATGTATGCACCAAATAATATAGCACCCAAATTTCTAATGGAGAAACTAGGAGAATTGAAGGAAGAAATAGACAGTAAAACAATATTAGTGGGAGATTTGAACCAACCATTATCAAATTTAGATAAATCAAATAAATAAATAAATAAGAAAGTTATAAAAGAAGTGAAGGAAATCTTAGAAAAATTAGAGTTAATAGACATATGGAGAAAAATAAATACGGACAAAAAGGAATATACCTTCTTCTCAGCACCACATGACACATTCACAAAGATTGACCATACACTAGGTCACAGAAACATGGCATACAAATGCAGAAAAGCAGAAATAATAAATGCAGCCTTTTCAGATCACAAGGCAATAAAAATAATGATCAGTAATGGTATGTGGAAAACCAAATAAAAAATTATAGGAAACTAAACAATATAATACTCCAAAATTGTTTATTTAGAGAAGAAATCACAGAAATAATTAATAATTTCATCAAGGAAAATGACAATGGCGAGACATCCTTTCAAACCTTTTGGGATGCAGCCAAAGCAGTAATCAGAGGTAAATTCATATCCCTGAGTGTATATATTAACAAATTAAGGAGAGCAGAAATCAATCAATTAGAAATGCAAATAAAAAAACTCAAAAGTGATCAAATTAAAAACCCCCAGCAGAAAACCAAAATAGAAATCCTAAAAATTAAGGGAGAAATTTATAAAATAGGAAGTGATAGACTATTGATTTAATAAATAAGACAAGAAGCTGGTACTTTGAAAAAACAAACAAAATAGACAAAGTACTGGCCAATCTAATTATAAAAAGGAAAGAAGAAAATCAAATTAACAGCATCAAAGATGAAAAGGGGGACATCACCTCCAATGAAGAGGAAATCAAGGCAATCATTAAAAATTACTTTGCCCAATTATATGGCAATGAATACAGCAATCTAGGTGATATGGATGAATATATACAAAAATATAAATTGCCTAGACTAACAGAAGAAGAAATAGAATTCTTAAATAATCCCATATCAGAAAATGAAATCCAACAGGCCATCAAAGAACTCCCTAAGAAAAAATCCCCAGGGCCCAATGGATTCACAAGTGAATTCTATCAAACATTCAGAGAACAGTTAATCCCAATACTATACAAACTATTTGACATAATAAGCAAAGAGGGAATTCTACCAAACTCCTTTTATGACACAAACATGGTACTGATTCCTAAACCAGGCAGATCAAAAACAGAGAAAGAAAATTATAGACCAATCTCCCTAATGAATATAAATGCAAAAATCTTAAATAGGATACTAGCAAAAAGACTCCAGCAAGTGATCAGAAGGGTCATCCACCATGATCAAGTAGGATTTATACCAGGGATGCAGGGCTGGTTCAATATTAGGAAAAACATCCACATAATTGACCACATCAACAAGCAAACCAACAAGAACCACATGATTATCTCAATAGATGCAGAAAAAGCATTTGATAAAATACAACATCCATTCCTATTGAAAACACTAGAAATCATAGGAATAGAAGGGTCATTCCTAAAAATAATAAACAGTATATATCTAAAACCATCAACTAATATCATCTGCAATGGGGATGAACTAAATGCATTCCCATTAAGATCAGGAGTGAAACAAGGATGCCCATTATCACCTCTACTATTTGACATTGTACTAGAAACACTAGCAGTAGCAATTAGAGAAGAAAAAGAAATTGAAGGCGTCAAAATAGGCAAGGAGGAGACTAAGCTATCTCTCTTTGCAGATGACATGATGGTCTACTTAAAGAATCCTAGAGATGCAACCAAAAAGCTAATTGAAATAATCAACAACTTTAGCAAAGTTTCAGGATACAAAATAAACCTGCATAAGTCATCAGCATTTCTATACATCTCCAACATAGTTCAGCAGCAAAAACTAGAAAGAGAAATCCCATTAAAAATCACCTTAGACAAAATAAAATACCTAGGAATCTATCTCCCGAGACAAACACAGGAACTATATGAACACAACTACAAAACACTCTCCACACAACTAAAACTAGACTTGAGCAATTGGAAAAACATTAACTGCTCATGGGTAGGACGAGCCAATATAGTAAAAATGACCATCCTACCCAAACTTATCTATCTATTTAGTGCGATACCCATAGAAGTTCCAAAAATTTTTTTTTACTGATTTATAAAATACCATTACAAAGTTCATTTGGAATAACAAAAGATCAAGGATATCTAGGGAAATAATGAAAAAAAAATACAAAGGAAGGGGGCCTTGCAGTCCCAGATCTCAAACTATATTACAAAGGAGCAGTCATCAAAACAATTTGGTACTGTCTAAGAGATAGAAAGGAGGATCAGTGGAATAGACCTGGGACAAGTGACCTCAGCAAGACAATATATGATAAACCCAAAGATCCCAGCTTTTGGGTCAAAAATCCACTATTCAATAAAAACTGTTGGGAAAACTGGAAGACAGTGTGGGCGAGATTAGGATTAGATCAACACCTCACAGCCTACACCAAGATCAATTCAAAATGGGTGACTGACATGAATATATAGAAGGAAACTATAAGTAAATTAGATAAACACAGAATAGTATACATGTCAGACCTTTGGGAAGGGAAAGACTTTAAAACCAAGCAAGACATAGAAAGAGTCACAGAATGTAAAATAAATAATTTCGACTACATCAAATTAAAAAGCTTCTGTACAAACAAAACCAATATAACTAAAATCAGAAGGAAAGCAACAAATTGGGAAGCAATCTACATAATAACCTCTGACAAAGGCTTAATTACTCAAATTTACAAAGAACTAAATCAATTGTACAAAATATTAAGCCATTCTCCAATTGATAAATGGGCAAGGGACATGAACAGGCAGTTCTCAGCCAAAGAAATCAAAACTATTAATAAGCATATGAAAAAGTGCTCTATATCTCTTCTAATCAGAGAGATGCAAATCAAAACAACTCTGAGGTATCACCTCACACCTAGCAGATTGGCTAACATGACAACTATGGAAATTAATGAATGCTGGATGGGATATGGCAAATTAGGGACATTAATTCATTGCTGGTGTAGTTGTGAACTTATCCAACCATTCTGGAGGGCAATTTGGAACTATGCCCAAAGGGCGATAAAAGACTGGCTGTCTTTTGATCCAGCCATAGCACTGCTGGGTCTGTACCCCAAAGAGATAATAAGGAAAAAGACTTGTACAAGAATATTCATAGCTGCACTCTTTGTGGTGGCCAAAAATTGGAAAATGAGGGGATGCCCTTCAATTGGGGAATGGCTGAAGAAATTGTGGTATATGTTGGTGATGGAATACTATTTTGCTAAAAGGAATAATAAAGTGGAGGAATTCCACGGAGACTGGAACAACCTCCAGGAAGTGATGCAGAGTGAAAGGAGCAGAACTAGGAAAACGTTGTACACAGAGACTGATATACTGTGGTACAATTGAAGGTAATGGACTTCTCCACTAGGGACAATACAATGTCTTTGAACAATCTGCAGGGATCTAAAAAACACTATCCATAAGCAGAGGATAAACTGTGGGAGTAAAAACACCAATGAAAAGCAACTGCTTGACTACAGGGGCTGAGAGGAAATGACTGAGGAGTGACTCTAAATGAACACTCCAGTGCAAATACCAACAACATGGAAATGGGTTCGAACCAAGAACACATGTGAAACCCAGTGGAATTGTGCACCGGCTATGGGAGAAGTGGTGGGAGGGGAGAGGGGGAGGAAAAGATAATGATCATTGTTTCCAATGAAAAATGTTTGTAAATAACCAAATAAAATAATGTTTAAAAAGTAATAAATAAATAAATAAATAAATTCTAAAGGAAAAAAATAAACTAAATTAGTGATCCTAAATATTAAATGAGAAATTAATAAAATCAAAATAGAAAGAACTGTTGAATTAATAAATAAGACTAGAAGCTGGTATTTGAAAAAAACAAATAAAATAGACAGGTCAATCTAGTAAAAAAAGGAAATAAGAAAACCAAATTAACAGTATCATAGATTAATAGATACCATATAATAGATCCCATGTCAGAAAACGAATTTGAACAAGCCATCAAAAAATCCTAAGAAAAAATTCCCAGAGCATAATAGATTCACAAGTGAATACTGTAAAATGTTTAAAGAAAAACTAATACCAGTAGTATACAAAGTATTTGACAAAATAAGTAAAGAAAATTGTCTACCAAATTCCTTTTGTGACACAAACATAGTACTGATTCCAAAGCCAGTCAGAACAAAAACAGAGAAAGAAAACTACATACCAATCTCCTTAGTGAACATAGATGTAAAAATCTTAAATAGATTATTAGCAGAAAGACTATAGGTAGTGATCATGAGTGTTATTCATTATAATCAGGTGTTATTTATACCAGGACTGAAAGGATGATTTAGTATTAGGAAAACCATTCACATAATTGACCATGTTATTAATAAGCAAACCAATAAAAATCATGATGATCTCAATAATGCAAGAAAAGCCTTTGACAGAATACAACACCCATTCCTATTGAAAGCACTAGAAAATATAGGAATAGAAGGGCCTTTCCTTAAAATAATGAACAGCATATATTCTTAAAACCATCAGCAAGCTTTATCTGCAATGGGGATGAACTTGAAGTCTTCCCAACAAGATCAGGAGTGAAACAAGGATGCCCATTATCACCTCTATTATTTAATCATTGTACTAGAAACTGTAGCAGTAGTAATCAGAGAAGAAAAAGAAATTGAAGCTATTAAAATAGGCAATGAGGAAATTGAACTATCACTTTTTTCAGAATTTGAAGAATCCTAGAGAATCAACTAAAAACTAGTGGAAATAATCAACAACGTTAGCAAAGTTGCAGAATACAAAATAAACTCACACAAACCATCAGCATTTCTATATATTTCCAACATATCTCAGCATCAGGCGTTAGAAAGAGAAATTCCATTTAAAATCACCATAGACAATATAAAATATTTAGGAATCTACTTGCCAAGACAAACACAGAACTATATAAACACAACTATAAAACACTTTCCACACAACTAAAGCTAATTTAACAATTGGAAAAAAAAAAACATTAATTGCTCATGGGTATGAGCTAACATAATAAAAATGACAATCCTACCCAAATTAATATACTTATCCAGTGCCTATCAAACTACCAAGAAACTTTTTTTTTTACTGAATTAGAAAAAAATATAACAAAGTTTATTTGGAAGAACAAAAGATCAGGAATATCAAGGGAAATGATGAAAAAAAAAATGAAGGATGGGGGCCTAGCAGAACCAGATCTTAAACTCTACTATAAAGCACTGGTCATCAAAACAATATGGTACTGGCTAAGAGACAGGAGCATCAGTGGAATAGACTTGGGGTTAATGACCTTAGCAAGATAGTATATGATAAACCCTAAGACCCCATCTTCTGGAATAAAAACCCATTATTTGAAAAAACTGCTGGAAAAATTGGAAAACAGTATGGGAGAGATTAGTTTTAGATCAACATCCCACACTACACCAAGATAAATTCAGAATTGGTGAATGATTTAAATATAAGGAAGGAAAGTATAAGTAAATTAGGTGGACATAGAGTAGTTTGCCTGTAAGATCTTTGGGAAAGGAAAGATTTTAAGATCAAGCAAGAGATAGAGAATATTACATAATTTAAAATGAATAATTTTGATTACATTAAACTAAAAAGGTTTTGTACCAAAAAAAAACCATGCAATCAAAATTAGAAGAGAAGCAACAAATTGGGAAAAATCTTTATAACAAAAACCTCCAGCAAAGGTCTAATTCCTCAAATATATAAGGAGCTAAATCAATTTTACAAAATATCAAGGTATTTCCCAATTCATAAATGGGCAAGGGACATGAATAGGCAGTTTTCAGATGAAGAAATCAAAACTATCAATAAGTACATGAAAAAGTTTTCTAAATATCTTATAATTAGAGAGATGCAAATCAAAAGAACTCTGAGGTACCACCTAACACCTAGCTGATTGGGTAATATGACAGCAAAGGAAAGTAATCAGTACTGGTGAGGATGTGGTAAAATTGGGACATTAATGCATTGCTTGTGAAGTTGTGAATTAATCCAACCATTCTGGAAGGCAATTTGGAACTATGTCCAATTGACACTAAAAGACTGCCTGACATTTGATTCAGCCAAACCACTTCTGGTTTTATACCCTAAGATGATCATAAGGCAAAAGACTTGTACAAAAATATTCATGGCCTCTTTCTTCGTGGTCACAAAAAATTGGAAAATGAAGGGATGCCTTTCAATTGGGGAATGGCTGATCAAATTGTCTTATTTGTTGCTGATTGTAAGGATGAGTGTATGGGAGGATTTTTGGAATCCTTACATCAGGGCTAAGGGAGAAAAAGCATCAGTTGGAGAGAAAAGGATTCTGGCAAGGAAATTGACCTAAGGAAGAGTTGGATGGAATTGGGGGGGCTTCAGAGCTGATTCCTTGACCTGACAAGATTGGTTCTGAGGCTGAGGATTTCACTGAAAGCCACCTGAGAGTATCCTGTTTCTACATTCAAGCTCCCTAGAGATCTATCTTCAATCTAATTTCTCCAGCTGCCTCTTAACTGAGAAGAAAATATCTCAGACACCAAAAGAGGGATGTGGATTCTTGGAAAATAAAGCCCAGCTCCCTTGCCCTTCCAATTTCCTGGTACTTGTTTCCTTGTAGTTTCTTTAGGCTAGAAAGATATATAATTTAATAGTGAGATTGTTTAGTTGGAGATATAGATTGGAGAAACCTGAATTTGCCATATTATGCTGTTCAGGCCAGGGACTGAATAGGAAACATTAGGGTAACTTATCCTCACTTTCCATCACTCAGTTTACCTAAAGGTCCTTCATTAAAACCTTGTTGATGCAGTCAGATTTGCTGAGCCTCTTGATATAGGTTTTGAAAAGGGATGTGATTCAAGAACAATTGAGAGTCATCTGAGCCAATCCCGAGGGGCTTTACCTCTAGATGCTCCCTGTGAGAATTGAACTGAGGTCATCCTAAGGATTAGTTGGTAGGGAAAATCTGTCTTCAATTTCCCTTCCATCAGCCATTTCCACAGGGAACTAGGTGCTGCAACTGACAACTGCCTCCCTCAGGGAGGAGAGAGGAAGACAGAACCTAGCTCCAGTCCAGCTTTGGCTCTCTTTCTCATATACTGATCGTTCTCCAGCAACTCTCTAAATTCCACTGATACACCATCACAATCAGTGGAGGGAAGCTTTATTTTTACCTAAGGAACCATCATTTTTACATGATGGAATACTATTGTACTAAAAGGAATAATTAACTGGAGGAATTCCATGTGAACTGGAACAAACTCCAGGAATTGATGCAGAGTAAAAGAAGCAGAACCAGGAGAACATTGTACACAGAGACAGATACACTGGCACAATCAAATAAAACAGACTTCTCTACTAGCTGCAATTCAATGATACAGGACAATTCTGAGGGATTTATGAGAAAGAACACTATCCACATTCAGAGAAAGAACTGTGGGAGCAGAAACACAGCAGGAAGACAATTGTTTGATCACATGGTTTGATGGGGATATAATTGGGGATGTAGACTCTAAGCAATCACCGGAGTGCAAATGTTAATAATATGGAAATAGATCTTGATCAAGACACATGTAAAACCCAGTGGAATTGCTTGTTGGCTATGGTAGAGGGGTGAGAGGAGAGGAGAGAAAGAACATGAATCATGTAACAATGGAAAAATTTTCTAAATTAATTAATTAATTAAACAAATAAACTTAAATTTAAAATAAATATGATGAGATTAGAAGGCAGGAATAGCATTCCAAAATTGTTTCTCAACAAAGCTCAATAAAAGATCCCAAATTGCCCCATTTCTCCCATCTAGTTTCCCTTGTGATTCTCAGCCATGAGTGCTGGATCTGGAGTCAATAAGACCTGAATTCAAACTAGTGATCACATTCTTCCTAATTTTCTCACTCTAAGAAAGTAACTAAACTTTCATCAGCCTTTTTCCTCCCCTTTAAAATGGAGATAATAATAATGTTTAGCACTCAAAATTTTTGTATAAAGTGTGGTAATATTTTTAAATACTTAAATGTTTTGAAAAGCTTAAAGAACACTGTGAATGCTGCTGCTTATCATCATCATCATCATCATTATTGTTGTTGTTGTTGTTTTAACACCCTTGCTAGGGAATTTGGAAGAAAAAGAGAAAACAAAATAAGATTTTCTCATTGCATATCAGCAAGTGAAAGCAGGAGAAAAAATTATTTTTTTTTCAAGAAGTCTGCTTAATCAAAGTTTTGAAGTTGTAGTTCGTTAATTCTGTCTCCTCTTTTCTCTGAATCTTTTATACTGAAATATGGTTGTATTTCCAATTGCTGATCATTCTAAATTGATGTTCATTTTCAGCCACGATGGGGAATGTTATCTGTCATTATTTTTTAAGCATTTTAGCTCAGTCAACCATTGACAAATGCATCCTGTTCCCTCCTGGCATGCTGTATCAACAGTTCAGTAAACATGCCAAATGTTTTGCTTATTTTTATCAGAGTAAAAAACAACTTTAGGAGCTTAAAGACTTTAATGCCTCTCTTTGCTAAGAGCCAGAAAAGAGACTTAAATGAAGGTAGGTCCTTAGTAGGAATAAATATCAGGAGTGAAATATTTGGACACACATTGAAAGGATGTCCTGATAGAGGATTTTTGTTATCTTGTTTATTTCATGTAGCTGTGTTTCAGAGAGATGGCTAGTTATGCTTTCTGGTTCCTTTTTTGAACAGGAAATATTTTATAAGAATATGGTTAAAAAGAATAAGAATAAAAATAAGGAGTTTGCCACTAAAGTCAGACTACTGTCAAAAATACAATGCTTAGTAACATATGCCAATAGGTCCAATAGTATACCAGTTTCATACAGACTTTCTCAACTTCATGAACTGATTTTTAAAAAATGCTCCTTTCTGTTTCCTAGCAAAGGTCAGTATATGGAAATACTAAATGCATTCTCTGAAAGTTGACTGACAGATGCTGAGCCATGCTATCTACCTCCTGTCAGAAAGGTGATGGACTGAAGATGCAAAATAAAACATATACTTTTGGACATATGCAATGTGGATATTTGTTTTGATTGAGTACATATTTTTTAAAAAGTTTTCTCTTCCTAGTGGGAGGGGTGGAATGAAAATAACATATATACCACTTAATTGTGAAAATAAAACTAATTTTTAAATATGGTTCCAAGAAGTAGAGATTCAGTCAAATATTCTCCCTCCCAAAGATATTTCTATTAATGATTCATAGTGTAGTATTTTTAATAAGTGAAAGAGAAGGGAAAGAAAAAAAAAGGTTCTTTCAGTCAAGTGAGCAGTGCAAAGAGAGACAGAGATGCACACCTGCAACACTTTACCAAAAGCACAAACTGAAAAAAAGAGCCCCACTGTGTGGTTCTCCGCCAAATTTGTCTCCTAAGCATCCTTATCTAAATTTCTGTAATAGGTAATTTCAGAGATCTTTTCTTGAGTTACATGGAGAAAAAAAATATTCCATTGAAACGTTCATATCCTAAAATGTGCTTATTACTAATTTAACTACCTTTTTTCTTTGAATTAGCTCTCTAGCCCAATATGGTGATTTCTGAATTCAGAGGGGCAACTATTGCTAAATCTAACTTTTTGGGGGGTTTAAGTTTTAACTATCATTGGAGAGTGAAGAGTATATTCATTTCTATCATTTAGCATATATAAATGTGCTTGTCAACTAACAAATGAGTCAGCTGAATTGCATTTACTTCTAATCAGAATCATTTACTAAACAGGAGACCAGGCAATGATGATGATGAAAGAGATATTAAATAACATAACACCAACTCCCTAGAGATATGTTATTACTGATACACACAGTGGCCATGACAGAGAATAGGTACAAATTCTGGAACTACATTCAGGAGGTCCAATTGTAGAGAATATGTGCGCTCAGGGTAACTCAAAACTGATTGCTTATGGCCTTTGATATTGGCTCATATTATAAGATTTTTTTTCTATCTGTTAATTGTCTTTGTTGAATTTCTTTTTCTTCTTTCTCTTTTTTTGTTCTTTTTCATATGGGACAGGTGACAGGGGAGGAAGAGAAATAAGAGATAATATGAGGTATATAAAATTAAATTTTGTCAATAAATATCTATTCTATTTTTTAACAGCCATAACAGGAAAGTCCCTCATTGGGAACATATATGCCTGGAACTACTCCCAGCTCTAGATTGTGTTTTCCTAAGGTCCAGTGTTCATAACAATTCACTGACAGACAAGGCTTATAGATCTTCACTCTTCTGAATTACTGACAAAATGCTATGTTTTTGTTTGTTTTGTTTTTTAAAGCAGATATTCTAAGCCCAGTACTTCAGTTTTTCAAGGTAGGTCCTCTTCAATGAGACCAAGAATATTTCTACTTTTTAGACCATAAGTGTTAAGATAAAGAAAGCTAAAGCAGTAGGTGGCCATACAAACTGACCTTATATATTCTATGAATTGCAAAATTTTTGAAGTAAACAAGCAAATAAAGAAAAACCAACATTAAATATTCCTATAGAGTTTGTTATTTTGTTGTCAAATAATAAAAGTATGTCTTTCATATCACTAGATTTCTAAAGACTAGAGAAAAAACTAGAAGATAATGAATGTGAAATTTTACTATAAACAGAACATTTACATATATTTACATGTATAACAAGTTCATTGATCAATAATAACTGAAATGACCCTTCATGTCATTTATATTGGAAAAATATTCTAATTGTAGAGAAAGGCATGACTAAAGGAAAGTCACTCTATGTGTAAAAATATGTATAGCAGCATTTTTTGTTGTAGCAAATAACTTGAATCAAATATGTGCCCATCAATTGGGAGTGTCTAAATAGATTATGGCACATAAATGTAATTTTTAATTTTTTTGAAAATTTTATTTAGTCAATTTAGAACATTATTCCTTGGTTACAAGAACCATATTCTTTCCCTCCTTCCTCTCCCCCACCCTTCCTGTAGCTGATGTGAAATTTTATTGGTTTTTGCATGTGTCCTTGATCAGAACCTATTTCCATGTTGTTGTTTGCACTAGGATGTTTATTTAGAGTCTACATCCCCAATCATATCCCCCTCAACCCATGTAATCAAGTAGTTGCTTTTCTTCTGTGTTTCTGCTACCACAGTTTATAAATGTAATTAAATATCATTGTATAATTAAGAAATAAGAATTTTAGGAACTGATGAAGTGTGAAGTGATCAGAACCAGGAGAACAATTCATTCAGTAACTACAACAGTTTAAAGAAAACTGCAAATTTAAGGATGCTGATGAATGTAATTAATGACCAATGATGATTTCAGAAGACTAATGATGGAAGATGTGTCCTTCTTCTTAACAGAGAGTCCCTAGACTAAAGGTCCAAAAGGAAACATATATAAACAGCCAATAAGTAAAATCATTTTTTAAAAAATATACCTATATGGCAGCTAAGTAAATAGAGTGCTAGATCTAGAGTCAGAAAAACCCGAGTTCAAGTTTTATTTTATAGTGAGTAGAAAGGAGTTCAGAATGAAACACAGTTAAGCGGAGCAGTTTTTCTAATGTCACATTGGATTTAACATATATTTGAAAAACAAACAGTGTACCTAACAAGTTTACAAATTTATATACAACCTTTTTCTATTCTTTGAATACTGACATCTTGAAAGTTGTGGAAAATCTTGATTTTTCTGATACTGTTTTGGAAAATTGATTATTTCTTTCTATTTTTTATTTGAATGGCTTCTTTTTCACATATATGCTGACTTGCATATCCCAAATAGCTATGCAATTTCATTAAATTTACTGTTAAGACTGGTTGTCAAGAAAACTAATGTTAATAAAATGTACTAAATCATTTTTAGGTCTTTGTCTAGCAGCAATTGTAAGAGAGAGATTCTATTATAATCTTTGCCTGAGGCTAGATATTTTAAAATGTGTTTTAATGAAATTCAGCAAGAAATAATTATGGGCCAGGCACTATGGGAACTGAAGATAATAATAATAATAATAGTAACAATTATTATTATTTTCTTCATTTACATTCTAGAATTCATGTAACCCTTTAAAATTTTCAATATACTTTATAAATATTAACTAGAGTTTTTTTTATTAACTCCATTTTACAGATAAGAAAACTGAGGAAGACAGAGGTTAAGTGATTTGCCACAGATCAGGTAGATAATAAGAGTCTGAAATCAAATTTAAACTCATTTCTTCCTGATTACAGGTCCAGGACTCTCTCCACTGAACAAGACCATCCTGTAGAAGAAAGGAAGGAAGGTTGGAAGGAAGGAAGGTTGGAAGGAAGGAAGGAAGGAAGGAAGGAAGGAAGGAAGGAAGGAAGGAAGGAAGGAAGAGAGGGAGGGAAGAATGGAAGGAGGGAAAGGGACGGGAGAGATAAAAATCTCCTGAGATAGTTGTTTGTTTTGTTTGTTATTAGAATAGGAAAAAAAAGCCTAAAAAGAGACTCTCAGATTATTCCCTTCCCTTTCAATATAAGGAAAGGGAAGGGGGAAAATTAAATGATTTTTCCAAGATGAAACCGTTAATGTGTCCTGACAGTTAATATAGGTTCCTTTCAATATGATGCATTACTTCTATAATATACTATTTTACTTTGTTTATTTTAAACATTATGATAAAAATGGATTCATAGGATTTATCAGACTGTCAAAGAGATTCATGACACAAGGAATTTAAGAAACTCTGCTAGATGATCTTAGGTTCCATTTCCAAAAGTCTTTGAAATATGAGTTGCTCTCTTATCAGATGATATGTGTAGGCAATTTCAGTGCATCCTTTGATTTTTATCATCCCAAAACATTGTAGATTGCCAATCTATTTGTTTTTGAGACTGACTTTCTCTTCTTTGATGTCAAAGGCCTTTAACTTTTTCTATTCTGTGGAATTGATATTAGGTTCACTGAGCATCTATTGTCTTCAACAAGCCTTCACTTTCTCATCACTTACACTTTGTATAATATTATTTTCTCCCAATCAAAATGTATCAACATTTTTTGGGATGATACTTTTCCAATAACTATCATTTTACTTTTGATATTTAATTTGACTTTAACTGTGTGACCGCGAAAAATATAGTTTTCAAGACTTTGAATTGCCAAAATTGTAAAGATAATTTTTAGTGTCTTGATTTAAATAAAAATAAGTGGTCGCCATGGAAAAAATTCCCAAATATGAAATACCCAAGTCAGCTGGGGTTTATGGATATTTTAATTAATACAAATTAAGGAATTAAGGAAAGGGAAAGATACAGAGTAAGAGGAAATAATAGGAAAAGGCTAGGGCCTAGGCCATTGGCCTAGGCCTTTTCTCTTTAAGAGTGAAATTAAGGCAGTCTTTAATCACTCACCACAAGGTCTTTCCAAGCAAAACTCTAGTGTTCAGAGACCTAGCAGCCTCCTCTGTTTCCTGACCTTCAATTCAGCTTCCAAAGCTGAATTAAATAGAACTACCTTGAACTTGTTCAGACAACTCCTTTTAAAGAGAAATTTCGCTTGTGTCACTTCCCCTAAATTTTCATATCTACCAATCACAGTAGACACTTTCCTAGGACAGCCCATTCTTAGTTTTTAGTTCTCACCTTCTCTGGGTCAATTATATCTTCTGAGTACTTCACACCTCTTTGTTAAGCTTTCCCCTTGCAAGTTGCCTGAACTTTTAGTGATTAATTTGACCTTCATAGGTACTTAGCACCCTTTTGTATTAGATCTAAAAATAGACCTAGCTTAAGGGCTTTTGCCTCACTGTAAGAATGGGTTAAGTACTTTTTCATTGTTCAGTAAGGAGTTTACAACTTTATCTTCCCCTAAAGTATACCTAAGTATGGGTGGAGTAATGTTAGAGTTCCCAATACATTCCTGACCAAGTACCTCCATTGTTTAAATGGGGAATAACCTTAAACATAACCTCAAGATAATGTTCCAAGGTAGAGTCTGAGAAATTTTAAGATTCACAATTGCCATTGCAACAGTTAATCAAAGAATGTTCTTTTAAATAATGATTTATTAAAATAAGAAGAGGAATTTTCCTTTATCTGCTTTTTAACCAAATTGTGAGAATAGTAAAAATGTAAGTGGAAAAGGTATGTTCTATTGAGGAGTTTCCCTTATAAATCTTCTCCAGATTCAGTCTTCTATTAAGGGATAATATGAAGAACTTTGGGAAAGTTAGTCCTTTAAAATACCTAATATCATCATATCTAAATTTCCCAAAGAAATTCTTGACACTCTTTCTTGGCTACAAGGGATAATTTATTAATGGTGTGCTGACAACAAAGCACCAATCTCTCAGTCCCATGAATATTTTGAGCTTTGGGGATGAAGTGGGTACAATTGTGAAAATGAAATAAGCATCATCTTAATGAAAAATATTTTCAATAATAATTACCATATATATTCACATACTGGCACTACAAAAAGTACAACAAATAAGAAAAAAAGTTGTAAACCCTATTGACAATATCAATTATCTTAAGAGATCATTAAGCCTTATGAAGGAAAAAAATGACTTCTGTCTCAAAAATCATGCTATTCCCTTGATAGTATTTATCATGTTGTCTGTTATTATCAGGATATTATGAATGTTTCTCTTAAAAAGTGCTTGATATAAGCATCTGCTTCCCATCACCTTTCCACTCAAACATAGGAAAGAAAATGGAGAAAGATACTCTTTGAAATGTTTCATAAACTTTTAGAATTTTTCCACAATCAGCTAATGTTCCAAAATAAATTTTACCATATCTATACTTCCTCTAATCACTCTTCTAATTTTATGGTCCAATGGTTTAACTTTGTTAAAAGTTCCTGTTACATTTCTGGGTAAGCATGGCAGCAGTCTAGATGTGGGACACTTCCTCTCCTCAGACCCACCAATATAGACTACCTTAAAAGACTCAAAAGACTCAAAAAAACATTTTCATAAGAACGATGGGACTCTACAATAGGGTGCAGCACTGAAGGTACTTGGAATTTGGGCATTTCCACACTAAAAGGGGGTGAAAAAGCTCCCACCAAAACATGAGCTGATCTACCATCCCCCACCCCACTTACGGAGTCAGAATCAGAGACAGTGAGTCCCAAAATCAGCGAATGAGTGAGGGACCCTCTGCAGTGAGCAAGGGGGCAGCTCTAGGTCCTTGGGAGCTAACTAAAAATACTGAGAACTTACCCTTGAGAGCAGCTACACCTGAAACCCAGGTGGGCTGGGGACCATGGGCGCTCTCAGCAAGGAGGCTCAGAGAAGAGCAGCAAACAGCAGAAGCTGCTGGAGAGCATGCCTCAGGCAACATCCTTGCTCCTTGACTCCATATACAGAGAGCCTGCACACCTCACTGAGATCTCTGACTAAAAAGGTAAGGAAAATCCCCCACTGTGATGGCAAATTATGCCCAGGAACCACAACCTCCATCCACCACAAAAAAAAAAAAAAGGCATTGACCCTCAATATTTTTTAAGGAGGAAAAACCTAGTCTACAGAGGAAATAGAGGAGGAAATTCAAATAATGCCTAAACCTTAAAAAAAAAGGATATAGTCCACAAGCACTTGAAGAATTTAGATGGGAGCTTATCCAAAAGATGGAAGTCTTCTGGCAAGAAAAATAGAAAATAGTTCAAAGAGAAAATTACAGTTTGAGGGACAAGAACTCCCAATTGGAGAAACAGCTGGAAGCTATGAAAAGCAGGATAGGCCAAACCAAAAAGGAAATTCAAAAGATTAAAGTAGAAAACCAAAAGATTATAACAGAAAACCAGCCCTTAAGGACCATATTTGCGCAACTGGAAACCAATAATTTTGCAAAACAGCAAGAATTAATAGAGCAAAGTCAAAAGATTGATAAAATAGAAGAAAACATAAAATATCTCACTGACAAGATGACAGATCAAGAAAACAGATCACAACGAGACAATTTGAGAATCATTGCTCTACCTGAAAAGCCAGAAATGAACAGAAATCATGACATCATACTACAAGAAATCATCCAAGAAAACTGCCCTGATATTCTTGAACAAGGGGACAAAATAGACAATGAAAGAGTTCATATAATGCCCTCTACAATAAATGCCCAAAAGAGGACTCTCAGCAATGTAACTGCCAAATTCCAAAGATTTCAAGCTAAGGATAAAATGCTACAAGAAGCCAAAAAGAGACAATTAACATACCAAAAAGCACCAATCAAGATCACACATGACCTGGCAGCTTCCAAACTAAAGAAACACAAGGCTTGGAACATGATTTTCAGAAAGGCAAGAGAACTGGGTCTTCAACCAAGGACCACCTACCCATCAAAACTGACTAAATACCTCCAGGGGAAAGTATGGGCATTCAACAGAATAGAAAATTTCCAAGTATGTGTAAAGAAAAGACCAGAACTAAGTGGAAAGTTTGATATCCAAACACAAAATGCAATAGAAACATGAATAGGTAAATAAGAAAGAGAGGGAAAAAGGGAAAAACAGTTTCTTTTTTCATTGAAACTCTCTTCTTTAAGGGCTACAATTAGATCAAATTATATATATATTAACATAGGGAAGAAATGTTATTTGTAACTCTCAAAAATTGTATTCATTAGTATAGTAATTAGAAGAATCACACACAGGAAAGACTGGGGCATTAAGGGCTATAAGATGATATGCAGAAAAAGAAAAAGAGTTGGGAAATAGAAGATGGTACCAAGAGATACATGAAGAAATAAAATAAATAGGATAATCTTTATCACCCAAAGATATACATGGGAAGGGGAGGGGAAGAATACTCTTATGAAAATGAGAGGAAGAGAGTGCTAACAGGTAATACTTAAACCTTACACTCAGTGAAATCAACTCTGAGAGGGAAGAGTATCTAGATCCATTAGGATTGTGAATTCTATCTTATCCTACAGGGTAAGAGAAAAGGTAAAACTAAGGGGAAGGAGGGGGAGGAAGTACAAAAAGGAAGGAAGGGGGAGACCTAACTGACTCTAAATAAATAAGTAGGGAACAAAAAGGGAGGGACCAGAAAGGGAATCATATTAAGGGGGGGGGGGATTTGGGAGATTGATTAAAAGTAAACCACTGGTTTAAAAGTTTATAGCAAAACCAAAGTAAAAATAGACATGATTAAAATGGATAGGGAAAGTAAATTCATCCTGATAAAAGGGAGTATAGACAATGAGGAAATATCAGCAATCAACATATATGCACCAAATGGTATAACATCCAAATTTCTAAAGGAGAAGCTAGTAGAATTCATGAAGGGAATAAATAGTAAAACTATACTAGTGGGAGACCTGAACCTACCACTATCAAATTGAGATAAGTCAAATAAAAAATAAATAAGAAAGAGGTAAAAGAGGTGAATGAAATCTTAGAAAAATTAGAGTTGATAAATATATAGAGCAAAATAAATAAGGACAAAAAGGAATACACCTTCTTTTCAGTAGCACATGGTACATTCACAAATATTGACCATATAATAGGGCATAAAACATGGCAAACAAATACCAGAAAGCAGAATAAAAAATGCAAACTTTTCAGATCAAAAAGCAATAAAAATAATGATCAGTAAGGGTACAAGGAGATCCAAATAAAAATTAATAGGAAATTAAATAATATTATTCTCTAAAATTGGTTAGTTGGAGAACAAATCATAGAAATATTTAATAATTTCATTGAAGAAAATGACAATGATGAAACATCCTTTCAAACTCTCTGGGAGTCAGCCAAAACAGTACTCAGGGAAAAATTTATATCCTTGAGTTCATATATTAACAAATTAGGGAGGGCAGAGGTAAATGAATTGGACATGCAAATCAAAAAACTTGAAAGCAAACAAATTAAATACCCCCAGAAGAAAACTAAATTAGATATCCTAAAAATGAAGGGACAAATTAATAAAATCAAAAGTGATAGAACTATTGAACTAATACATAAGTCTAGAAGCTGGTATTTTGAAAAAAAAATAGAGAAAGTACTGGTCAATCTTATAAAAAAAGGAAAGAAGAAAACCAAATTAAGAGTATCATAGATGAAAAGGGAGAGCTCACCTCTAATGAACAGGAAATTAAGGCAATCTTTAAAAATGATTTTGCCCAATTATATAGCAATAAATATACCAATATAGATGATATGGATGAATATTTACAAAAATATAAATTGCCTAGATTACCAGATGTGAATTTCAAAACTACTCAACCCTATTCAGACCATTCTTTAGAGTATGGGATTTAGCTATTTCCTAAACAATAACAATAGAGATACTTGGAATAACAGAATCAGGTCTTGGAAACTCTCCACCCTACTCAGGGTAACAAGATCAGGAAGGGCTGCAGCAAAACTCAAGATTTAATTATTTGAGAATATGGCCTTCAACAGACATGTGCAAAAAGGACAGACCTCTGGGTGGTCCTAGGTTAAGCTAGAGCCACCATTGGCACAGGTGAGACACAGAAAGTGAGGTAGAGGACAGCTCAGGAGTTCTGGGGAATTCCTGTGTGGAGGGAGGGTGGTGGTTGGAGCCTGGTGTTTGGAGTGGAGGAGCCCTCAGACTGTTTCTCCATTTTCGTCACGTGAGTGATAGGGACTGATCTCTTTTCTTTGCCTTGGCTATCCAGGGCCTTGGGCCTTTGTCTCAGCTTAAGCAGAGGGGGTATTTAAGCCCTATTTCCTTCTCTCCCCTTTCCTTCTCTCTCTCTCTCCCTCTAATATTTTTCTTCTTCCTGTTTGTAATTAAAACACCATAAAAAGGTTGACTGCTGACTTGAGTTTTCATTTAGGAATTACACAGTTGAATTCCTTGGCGACCTTAAATTAATATATATCAGTCTTTTAAAGTGATATCCATATCACACAGAAGAAGAAATAGAATTCTTAAATAATCCCATATCAGAAAAAGAAATTGAACAGGCCATCAAAGATCTCCCTAAGAAAAAATCCCCAAAGTCTGATGGATTCACAAATTAATTCTATCAAACATTCAAAGAACAGCTAATCCCAATACTATACAAACTCTTTGACATAATAAGCAAAGAGGGAGTTCTACCAAATTCCTTTAATGACACAAATATGGTACTGATTCCAAAGCCAGGCAGGTCAAAAATAGAGAAATAAAACTACAGACCAATCTCCTTACTGAAAATAGATGCAAAAATCCTAAAAAGGATACTAGCAAAAAGACTTCAGCAAGTGATCAGGAGGGTTATTCACTATGATCAGGTAGGATTTATACCAGGAATGCAAGGATGGTTCAATATCAGGAAAACCATCCACATAATTGACCATATCAACAAGCAAACCATCAAAAATCACATGATCATCTCAATATGCACAGAAAAAGCCTTTGACAAAATACAACACTCATTTCTATTGAAAACACCAGAAAGTATTGGAATAGAAGGGTCTTTCCTAAAATTAATAAACAGTATCTATCTAAAACCATCAGTCAAAATCATCTGCAATGGGGATAAATTAAATGCATTCCCAATAAGTTCAGGAGCAAAACAAGGATGCCCATTTTCACCTCTATTATTTCATATTGTACTAGAAACACTAGCAGTAGCAATTAGAGAAGAAAAAGAAATTGAAGGTATTAAATTTACAATGAAGAGAACAAGCTACCACTCTTTTAAGATTATATGATGGTCTATGTAAGGAATCCTAGAGAATCACCTAAAAATCTAGTAGAAATAATCAATTACTTTAGCAAAGTTGCAGGACAAAAAATAAGTCCACATAAGTCAGCAGCATTTCTATATATCTCCAACACATCTCAGCAGCAGGAATTAGAAAGAGAAATCCCATTCAAAATCACCCTGGAAACAATAAAATACTTAGGAATCTATCTGTCAAGACAAACACTGGAACTATATGAATACAACTATGAAACATGTTCCACACAACTAAAACTAGATCTGAGCAATTGGAAAAACATTAACTGCTCATGGGTAGGACAAGCTAACATAATAAAAATGACCATCCTACCCAAACTAATTTACTTATTTAGTGCCATACCTATCAAACTTCCAAAAAACTTTTTTTACTGAATTAGAAAGAAAACATAACAACATTCATTTTGAAGAACAAAAGATCAAGGATATCCAGGGAAATAATAAAAAAATTCAAAAGAAGGTGACCTTGCAGTCCCAGATCTCAAACTATACAATAAAGCATTGGTCATCAAAAGAATTATGTATTGTCTAAGAGACAGAATGGATTATCAGTGGAATAGATTTGGGGTAAGTGACCTCAGCAAGACAGTCTATGACAAGCCCAAAGATCCCAGCTTTTGGGACCAAAATCCACTATTTGATAAACACTGCTTGGGAAATTGGAAGACAGTGTGAAAGAGATTAGGTTTGGTTCAACATCTCACACACTACACCAAGATAAACTCAGAATGGGTGAATGACTTGAATATAAAGAAGGAAGCTATAAGCAAATTAGGTGAACACAGAATCTTAAACCTGTCAAATCTTAGGGAAAGGAAAGATTTTAAAACCAAAAAAGAGCTAGAAAAAATCACAAAATATAAACTCAATAATTTTGATTACATCAAATTAAAAAGGTTTTGTACAAACAAAGCCAATGCAACCAAAAATTAGCAGGGAAATAAATTGGGAAACAATCTTCATAACAAAAAACTCTGGACAAGGTCTAATTACTCAAACTTGCAAAGAGCTAAATCAATTGTACAAAAAATCAAGCAATTCTCTAATTGATAAATGGGCAAGGGACATGATTAGGCAATTTTCAGTCAAAGAAATTAAAATCATTAATAAGCACATGAAAAAGTGTTCTAAATCTCTTATAATCAGAGAGATGCAAATCAAAACAATTCTGAGGTACCACATCACACCTAGAAGATTGGCTAACATGATAGCAATGGAAAGTAATGAGTGCTGAAGGGGATGTGGCAGTCAAGACATTAATTCATTGCTGGTGGAGTTTTGAATTGATCCAACCATCGTGGAGGGCAATTTGGAATGATGTCCAAAGGGCGCTAAAAGACTGTCTGCCTTTTGACCCAGCCATAGCATTGCTGGGTTTGTACCCCAGAGATATAATAAGGATAAAGACATGTACAAGAATATTCATAGCTGCGCTCCTTGTGGTGGCAAAAAATTGGAAAATGAGTCTGTGCCCTTCAATTGGGGAATGGCTGAACAAATTGTGTTTATAGGTTGGTGATGGAATACTATTGTGCTCAAATGAGTAACAAAGTGGAGGAATTCTATGGGAACTGGAACAATGTCCAGGAAGTGATGCAGAGCGAAAGGAGCAGAACCAGGAAAACATTGTAGACAGGTACTGATACACTGTGGTACAATCAATTGTAATGGACTTCTCCATGAGTGGCAATGCAGTGTTCCTGAACAACCCAGAGGGATCTATGAGAAAGAACACTATCCATATCCAGAGGAACAACTGTGGGGGTAGAAATACCAAAGAAAAACAAATGCTTGACTACATGGGTCTAGGGGGATATGATTGGGGATGTAGACTCTAAATGAACATCTTAGTACAAACACCAACAACATGGAATTGGGTTCTGATCAAGAATACATGTAATACCTGGTGGAATTGAGAGTTCCCTATGGGAATGGGTGGAGCGAGGATAGGTAGGAATAGGAAATGATTTTTGTAACCAAGGAATAATGTTTGAAATTGACCAAATTAAAAAAAAATAGTGTTAAAAAGTCCCTGTTAGATAGGAAATATAACCACTACTTAAAGGCATATGGAAGTGTATCTTGATATTTTTAAGAACAAATCTAGTCACCTCTTATTCCTCAGGACATGAGATCACACTCTTCCCCACAATATTTTTGGCTGCTTCCAAACTCATGGCAGTTCAAAAAGGTGTAACAAAACAAAAATAAATGAAACACACTCATATACATGTGAATAATTGGAAAAAATGCTGCTGGAGATATATATATATATATATATATATATATATATATATCTCCCACTTGGTTTCAAGCAGAGGCCTGGGATCAGTTCTCATATTTGATTCATAAAGAATTGTATTGTCATAGACAAGTCACAGTCTTAACCTGTTTCCTCATTTGTCAAATGGGATAGTAAGACCTGATGTAATTCTCTCATAATGTTGTTTTATGACATGAAAGATAAGAAATGCTAAGTGCTATAAACCTCAAGTTGCCATGGAAATTTGAGTTATTTTATTTTTTTCAATATTTTGTCTTGTTTTGAATTTTAAGGTAACAATCTACTATGGTGTGATGAGGCAATTACTTTGGAAATTAAAAAAAAAGGTGTCCATTACTTATCAGGTTAATTACCTTTCAGAATTAGTTACATAATAGAAAATAATACTGCCTGCTGCTCATTCTATCATCACATATTTTCTCCCATTGCCCATCCATACTCTAGCCAAGTCATTGAAATTGACACCATGGGGGATAAAGAGATAAAATTAAGAATAAGACTTCCTACCTGTAATTAAGAAAAATAAAATAAAGTCACATTTTACAATATACATTGGCCAACTGAACTGATTTGATTCACCCATTATAATCAAATGTTAAAAAATCATTTTTACAAATGTCATTTTCTAAGGATATCGTATTTTGTGATCTTTGTCACCAGTCCAGATATCCATCTTAATTTCAGTCCTCAACAGATTACTTTAAATTATTTCAATTCTTTAACATTTTAATTGATTTAGAGTCCTCTGCAGAAGATAAAAGATGATCTATCATAGTTACTCTATCTATTACTGAAAAGAAAAGGAATTCCAGGTTTCTAATATTGAACATAAGAGATTCACTTATGCTCATTCTACTCTGGCTTAGAGCAAGAACCATAGTACAAAGCTGTTGAAAGAGCAGTGGATATGGAATGAAAGAATTCAGTTTACATCCCTGCTCAGCTATTTTGGCATCACTAATCTTACTCAGTATCAGTTTCCTTATCTGCAAAATTAAGAGGATAGATTTGAAGACTTCTATGTATATATAACTCCACTTGATAATCTATCCATTCATCTAGTCATCAACCAACAAACATTTATTAATCACCTACTTGGTGCTAGGAATAAAAGAAAAAAAATGAATTATTTCTTCCCCACATGGAATTTATGCTTAAGTGGGTAGTAATATATGCCACCTTCCTATCCATAATGGCATATGCCCAAAGGTTGTCAACAATTTAATGCTAGCCCAAGACAGACAATCAGAAGGCAAAACTGGAGGCATTGGGAAGGGGGGTGTTAATTACTACATGATCCAAAGATTAAAAAAAAAATCATGGTTGATCAGTCCTGCTAGAGCAAATAACAAAAAGGGAGCTACTTTAAAAAGCAGCAGTCCTAGTCTTTATTGGAAAACAAGGGAAGATACCCACAGAAATATTTTGCTCCATTCAATTCATTTCAATGAACCTTTATTAAATGCCTACTATGTGGGACTTCAAGAAAAAAATCATAATGATATCCAGGTTGCTTTTGACTCTTTTAAGAAAATATAAAAGATATAAAATTTCATCTAATTGGCAAATGTGTCAGTATTTACCCATTTAGCCTATAAATTCATTTAACTTGATGCCCCTTTCATACTCATATGCTTAATGGGAAAAAAGATTAGTTATGTTGGAGAAGAAGAAAAAGGAGACATTATTATTTTTATCTACCAATATGCATTCACATCCATTAGAAGTCTCAAGCCTCAGAGGTCCTAATATAGTACCTTCTAGGAGCTTAGACCCACAATTCATCTCATGACATATCACTAAAAAGCCGTCATATAGTAAAATAATTTGGTCACAGACAACTAGTTTTCTATCTCCCTTACCATTAAAACATAATCGCATGTCTAGTTTAGACAAGATAAGATCCTCATTAGAGTCTCATAAAGTTTGGCTGGCTTGAGTAAATTCCTAAGGGGTAAAACACTATTTTCAAGCTTAGGAAACCAAACTGCATATATTTAAATTTTTGTTCGTACTTTGTGTCTGTGTAATATACTCTCATTAGTGATAAAGTACTCTTGTCTGGTACACTGTTATCCTTTCTTTGCCAAACTCTAGTATCCTAAATTTACTTTTCATCAGGTTATAATCCTGATAAATCAGATAAAGACCTTGTTTAAACAGCCTGAGTCTTGCAGGATTTTTGGATCATAGATTTAGAGCTAAAAGGATAGGGAACAGTCATCTAGACCAATTTCCTTACTTTACAACCACAGACCCGGAGACCTATACAGTTTAATGATGTGCCCATGATGACACAGGGAATAATCCTAGGTTTTCCAGATGCAAATTCTATGCATTTTCACAGATGTAACACTTTTTGTCCTTGTTCACCATCCTCTTCATTTATATTTATTCTTTTCATTTTATTTTGGAAATTTTTCTTTTCAAAGTTCATAGAATTATTATCAATCAAGCAAGTATTCATTAAGCATCTACTATATATCATCACCTGTGCTCAGCACTAGGGACATAGAGAAAAATCATGTGTCCCTACCTTCTGGATTTTTCATTATGGTGGAAGAGATAACATGTATACATTAATATATAAACATGCATATATACATAAATGTGTATTCATATATGTTCATATGTGTATTTATATACATATATGTGCCCACACACATTCTCTCCCCCTCTGTCAATATAAATTTATAATCTGAATCAAGTAGAATGCTCTCTTAAAAATAAAATGTCAAATGAAAAGCAACTATATATCCATATATATGTATAATGCATGTACATATTCAGGAAGAATACTTTCATGCAGATCAAATACAATGTAACTTTGGAGAAAAAAAGCCATGAGATTTATGGCACTTGAGTGGAGTCCTGAAGGAAAGTAGAGATTCCAGGTGTAAAAGTAAGTGTAGAAAATCCATTCTGGCATGGAGGAGAGCAAAAGGAAAGACAAAGAACCAGAATATAGAGCACTGAATGTGAGGAAGGGCAAGTATGCTAATTTGAACAGATTATGACTCCACTATGTTCTGGAAAATTGAGAGTCTAGGTTATAAAGTATTTGAAATGCCAGACAGAGGAGTTTATATTGATAATAGAAGTGACAGGGAATTACTGGAGTTTATTGAATGGAGGAAGGAGAAGGTAGCAGGAACAGTGTGATGTGCTCAGATCTATGCTTTAAGAAAATTATTCTGGTAACTGTGTCAAGAGGACTGATTGAAGTGATGAGACACTTGAAGCCCCCAAATCATTTGGGTGGTTATTGTAATAGTGCAGGTAGCAACTGATAAGAGCCTGAACTAGGGTGGTGGCTACATGAGTGGAGAGAAATTCTAGAAATTTTGTACAGAGATAAATGATCTGGTAAATGAGGAATTAAGGAGTAGATGAGGATAGTGAAGTTATAAAACTGGATGTCTAGAAGGATGGTAGAGTCATTAGTAATACTATATTTTATGCATATATTTATGCAGATGAAGACTACTTCATTTTTGTACTTTGTATTGCCAGAATCTAACACACTTCCTTGCATGGAGTACAAACATAATAAACGAATGTTTGATTGCATTGAATTTAAAGCAAAACAGGACTTATTCAATACTTTAGGTTCACTCTGCCTCAGTCGAAAAACAAACACAAAAAGTGGGAATACTATTCCCAGATCCACCCTGGCCACATGACATTGATTATCTGGAGTTTTATTCATTATTAGTGCTAATTAAGAGTTAAAATCAGGGAAAATAAGCTTGTTCTTTGAATTTACCAAGTGCTGCCAAGTTTCTATATAATTTGAGAGTTAGCATTAATCTTAATTCTATTTGCCTCCTGTAAAAATAGACTTGAATCCAGGACTTCAATCCCCAGAAGCCCTTGCTCCACTTCCCCAGAATGCTGTGTAATCTCACTGAATTCTCACATGGGCCGAGAGCAAAAATCATTATTTAGAGGGTCTCCGCCCACAGCAGGGCTCTTCTTCTTCCCTGTTTCAGCTTGCAAGGTGATGTGTCTCTTTTCGTAATGTAAGTGAGGTTGTATTGGCCCCAGGGCCTAGACATATGCTTTCTTATTCTGTATTTCTTTAAATCCTTAACCTTTAATAAACCTCATAAAAATAATACACCTTGCTGAGAGAACTAATTTCTACCTTCCTCAGTCTCCCCTAAATTTTAATATTTACAGTTCATGACACAGATGGGACAAAAGACTCTCAATTTTTTTTAAAGAAAGATAGCCTAGATAATAATTTTTAAGTCACCTTTCTCCAAGATGCTTTTTTAGAAAACCATCTTGATCAGCTCCTGCCTGCAGCCCCTGATCCTGACCTCTCTCCATCCTCACCTGGTCCCAGCACTGCCCACCCCGGTGGCCTGCTCCAGCTCTGGCTCCTGCTCCTGGCCTCTCACCTGGTGCCTGATCAACTGGCCCTGCCTGCCTGTGTTCCTGCCTGCAGCCATCTGCTGGCCGCTGCCTGCCTGTTTCTGTGCCCCAGAACCAGGAGTGTGACCCCAGCTGGCTTATCACCCAGATCATTGGAGCAGATTGCTCAGGACTCATTTCTACCAGCTGGTAACAAACTGGGGTATTGGCCAAGTGGGCAGATGGTAGGAGGGTAGAGACAAGAGGGAAAGGAGAATTAGTAATTTTCCCTTAGGAAAATCCACAAGGATGGGGGTATTGACCACGTGGGCAGATCATAGGAGGAGAGAGAGAAAAGTGAAAGGAGAAGAGACAGACTTTTCCATACAGGAACTTAAAAGCAATTGGGCTATTTAAAAGGATACCTTTTGACTGTTCTGGTAATTTTATTGACTTCACCTGCATGTCCGGGGAAAAGATTCAACTTAACTTTGAATTTGCAAGTGGGTGGCTCAGCAAACTGAAAGCCAGGCCTAAAGAAATGCAGTCCTGGGTTAAAATCTAGCCTCAGATACTTCCCTGCTGTGGGGCCCTGGATGGGTCCCTTAACCCCCATTGCTTAGCCTTTACCACTCTGCCTTCAGACAATAGGCATTTAAATGGATAATAACCCAAGGAACTTTGAAGACTGGAGGTTATAAATTTTAAGGCATTTCAGACTCCAATGGTTTATAAAAAAAATCTCTCTGTTGCATTTTACTGTTTGCTTTGTTTAAGGTTAACTTTGTGATTTTAAGTTCATTCTGTTATACTGTTCATTTTAATGTACTGGGTTAACTACTGTTAAATTCTGTTGTTTTTCCCCTATAACTGTGCTGAACAAATATTATTGAATAAGCCCATATATGAAAAAACAGCTTTTTTCTATTTTTGCCTTTGTAAATTGTCACATAGAGGATAGATGGATTTCTTCAGAACTGGTTACAATTGCTATAACAACCTTTGGAAAATTTAATGTGCTAAACATCTCAAATGATTTTAAGGGTTTTTTAAATATGATTTTTGGAATTTTTTTTATAATCTCTGGTCATTTTTGCCTGCCCCTACCACTAGGTAAGGCCAATTCTAGCTGAAGTGAAATACAATTATAACCCCCAACCTTCCTGCATTTCTAAATATGTGAATGGAAGTTGGGGCAGTTAATCTCAGGGCATTTGTACCCCTAAAAAGCCTCCAAAAAAGGAGCACCTCTCATTTATACTCTTCAGCTCACTATTTTACTTCCACCAGAATGACATATAGATTTCTTGATTATGTTCTTAACCCAAGATGAGTTTTACTTTGTTTAAAAATATGTTTAAATACCAAGGTTGAAAGATTTGCTATGATTGTAAAAACTTGTGACAAATATCCATCAATTCATAGTTTTTTTTTTAATTCCATACAGCAACTTTTGTGAAATATGATAGTGTGTTTGTTTGCTATTGTAATTAATTGGGCTATTGACAATATGGGGGATATTGATAACTACATATTTGTAATACTGTTCTTTAAAAATGAAAAATGTTACCTTGTTCAATTCATTTGCTTTTCATTCACAGTGGAGCATGGCCAGACATGAAAAGGAAATGGATCTCATTTTTGGTGAGAAAGCCTTGTATTCTATATTTTCTTAGCTGACACAGAGTGTCAATGATTATAAGCTATAATTTTGAATTTTTAAAGACTTTTATTATTATATTTTTCTTGCATGTGCAATATACTTTTTCATGTTTTTTTATATATTTTCTATCCTTTTTTATATTTGAAGCACATCACCAGCATTAAGATTTTCTTTAACTTTTTGACTTTTCAGTAATATAAGTTTAAGATACATTTGCCAATGCATTCCCCAAAAGCTATAGACTATAAAAATTATGCCACTAATTATTTAAAGTAAATTATGGGACTTTGCTTAATGATTCTGTCTGATTCCAGGACAAGATATACACAACAGAGCCATTGCACAGAGCCAAAGAAAAGCCAATCCCGGATCGATTGATGCACTTCTAGGCCAATACAAAGGTCTTGAACCTAGTGTGAAGACTCTAGGTTACTGTGTTTAACATGTTGTTACAACATAGGCTTTCCTTGTGTCCACACTCACTCTGAAAATACTCACAGACAAGTATCCCCGAAACCTTGGTTCATATAATCTGATCCCCTTTTCTGCCTTTCATAGTGTGGTAACTTTTTGTAGTCCTGGCTACTGACTGGGTAAATGCATCATTACTTTGATCATTTTAATTGGGCCCTGATTCAAGGACCTGTTATAGATTTATTTTTCCTTTACTTAGAATTTTTACACATAAGACTTTGATAGTCTATATTTTCATCTAGTATTTTCTTTTTTATTTGGATTTTTCTGATATCTTTTTAATTTCTCTTACCAATTGATTCATATACCTCATACCTCAGCCATGCATCCCTAAGTGATTCTTCAATCACCCTCTTAAAGGGGGAATGTAAAAAATATCATTATTTTAAATTGCAAAGTTTAAATTTCTTTTTAGAAGAATTTTAGGTAAAGAAAGATGAAACCTCTCTGAATCCAGAAACTCAACTGTTGAAGAAAACACCATGAAGAAGCCTCCAGATCATAAGCTGCACAAAAATGAACTTTGAGTGTAGTTGATTGAACATTTATGTGTATGTATACTTTCATGCCAAAGGGGACTGCCCCCTCACTGGCTTTTTGTCAGTGCATCCAGCAATTATCATTTTTGTTTTTTTTCTTTTTTTCTCTTATCCTCAAATTATTGTAATCTTTAAATTGATTATGTTTTTATGATCCTTTGGGGAAATCCTTCTTCCCAGAGGATCAAATGGGGATATTGTAAAAATAGACTTGAATCCAGGACTTCAATCCCCTTGCTCCACTTCCTCAGAATGCTTTGTAATCTCACTGAATTCTCACATGGGCTGAGAGCAAAATCATTATTTAGAGGGTCTCCGCCCACCACAGGGCTCTTCTTCTTCCCTGGTTCCATTTGCAAGGAGACGTGTCTCTTTTCGTAATTTAGGTGAGGTTGTCTAGGCCCCTGGGCCTAGACACATGCTTTCTTATTCTGTATTTCTTTAAATCTTTAACCTTTAATAAACCTCATAAAAATAATACTCCTTTTAGAGAGAACTAATTTCTACCTTCCTCAGTCTCCCCTAAATTTTAATCTTTACACTCTCCCTCCTGTATCTGAAAACCAATAGACTTGGGTGATTCTTGAAATGCTAACTTCCCTCCACACTTAAGAGTCACTGTAATATTGGTCTCTGGGTTACTAAAGTGTTTTCTACAAAATTTGTATGATTCATTGGAATAATATCCTATTCTTGAAAACCATAGAATTAAAAATAAAACAAAAGAATACAATGAAAAATATGTGAATGTAATCAGATCTAGCATTCAACTGACATGTAACTGACTAAAGTTAGGTTAAGCAGTTCAATCTAATTCATTTGGACAAGGTCTGAATTCTGAGTCATCCTAGTGTCAATAGATGTACATACACATGATCATTGCTGTCCCAAAATCAAACCATTTCAGATTATTACTTTCATAAGAAATTCACACATGACATAAGAGAAATAGAATAAGATTTGTTGAAAAGATAACTTCTCTTTCGAACATATTGAGTTTGACATATCTACATGCCATACAGTGTGAAATGTTTACAAAGGAGACTAAGATATGCAAGAGTAGAAAAGAGGAAAAAATTTCGTAAAACCCCAGGTAAAACCAGGTATCATAGGGGAGGAAGTGTTTAGTAAAGGAAAGTGATAGAGGGGGATCAAGAAGAGAAGGACTGGAAAATGGCTGTTAAGTTTTATAATAAAGAGATTGCTGATAATTTTGGATAGAGAAGTTTCAGTTTAGTGATAAGTTCATAAGCCATTTGACAGAGGTTTGAAAGGATAGTAATAGGAGAGGAAGTAGAGCCATTGAGTATAGAAAGCTTGTTCAAAAATTTTTACTGAGAACATGAGAAAAAAATATAGGTCAATATCAAGGTGGGGGGGGATGATAGGACGCATTGAGAGTTTCTTAAGGAAGGCTTTAGCATATTGTACATTTCATGGAAGAAACCAGTTTATAAGGAATGATTGAAGAATATTAAGAAGAATTGATAGGTAAGACCATCTTCTGAAGAAGGAAAAGAGGGATAGGATTAAGAGTAGATGTAAAAGGCTTGGTTTTATAGAAGAGAAGAGCCATGCCTTCGTCAGAGACTGAATTATATAAGCAAAAAATGGGAGGCTAAGTCCAGATGTTGTAATATGAAGTGGGTGGAAAGAAAGCTCAGCAAATGAACATATTCCTCTGTAAATTAGGAAGTGAAATCATCATGTTGAAGTCAACCTCTCCTTTTGTGGTTTACTAAACAATGTAATGATAGTCCACATCTTAATCAGGGCAATGATCTGAATGATCTGGGTAGTCTCTCTCTCTTTCTCTCTCTCTCTCTCTCTCTCTCTCTCTCTCTGTGTGTGTGTGTGTGTGTGTGTGTGGTGTGTGTGTGTGTGTGAGTTTATGATTCTTATAAATTTCTTTATCTCTGAAAAATTCTGTACTTTCCAGGCATTACTGAAGATCTCTTCTTACCTCTCTAGAATCTTTCCTGCCTGAAACCACTCATATACTCCTTTCTGTTGTTTGTTTATGAAGTGCATATATCTTGTCTCTCTAACAACACTTTGGATTTCAACAGATCAAGAATTGTACTTTATGCTTTTTTTGTTGCCTTCCTTTTACAGAAAAAATCCACAAAATATGTGAAAAATAAATATTACTCAATTGAATAGTCATATTCTGCCTTCAGAATTGAACAGGGCTTTTTAATATGCCTTACTAGAAACTTGTTGAAGAATGAATTATTTTTAAATATTTTCAAGAATGAAAGACATATAACCCCTGAAGATTACTCCATTAGGAAATTTCCATATTCTCATGGATTTTCCATTGGTGAATTCATGAGAATAATCTAAAGTGATATATCAGCCTTCCATCTTGGCAAATTATTTATAATGACAATGGCAACTCAATTTTTTTTACTCTTGGGTTAATATCCATTAACCTAAATCTCACTCCAATTACAAGGTTTGGACTAGTAAAGTAAGATATATTTAGGGTTTCTAGATCCACAATGTTTACACATAAGCACAAAGCTTTTATCTATGACCTTAATTCCCCCTATAACTAAGAAATGAAAGAAAAGAAGCAAGTGAATGCTTCCATGGTTAGTGTGAACAATTTCAAATTAAATTAATAGCTATCCTTCAGAAATGAATGTTATTAAGAGAGATTCTATTACTTCTTGACTTCAATTGAATGGAAAACCTATTCTGGTGAGATGAGCTTCCACCATCTCTCCTCCTTAACACTTAGTAGCAGCTCCCTAAAGGATAATATTTGTAATAAAATTCTCACTTAATTAAATCTGGTGAAGATTGTTTCTCTTTTATTTTTCAAAACTTTTTCATTTAGTTTCCAGGATCCTTTTGGGTCTGCTTTGTAGTCTCAAACCTTCAGGTTTTTTTTTGGTTCTCTTTGAGATCCAAAAGGATTTCTACAGCAAGCTGCTTCTCCTTCTTTCTAAAGCCTCTATTTCTGGGAATTTGTTGGTGCCTAGGGCATTCCAAGCTATTAACATTCATGTCCTTTGAAATTAAAGGATGATTCACAGACTCCTCTTGGCAGAGGGGGGAAAAGATTTAATTTTGTCATGGACCCGAAGGATATGAGAAACATAATTTCAAGGGATTCTTGGTCATCTCACCTTTCAGTGTTTACAAAGAACAAAAGCAGGCCACCAGAAAAATAATTGCAGCTTAAGGGTCAGCATCTTTTCAATTCAGTTCAATACAAATGTGACAAGAAATGTAAAGCTTTTTATAATTATTAAAGCCTACACAAATGCTAGCTATTATTATTACTATTTAAATCAATTCAATTCAACAAACATCTACTCTGCTTATAGTACTCTCATAGGTTTTGGAATACAAAAGTAAAGATTTTTTAAAATTACATATACACATATATATTATATATGCATATATTTGTGGATCCACAAATAAATATGATTATACATATGCATGTATTTAAGTATATAAATATGCATGTGAATGCATGTGCATTTGTATTTATATATATATTTTATGTATGTATAAATCTATCTGTCCTTTTACCTTTAAGGGATTTGCATTCTTTGGAGTCTTGCAGTTTTGTGTTTTGGGTGCAAGATGTATATAAAAACAATAATACAAAAATTTAAGGAGGAAATATGCCCTAAAAACTTGGGATCAGGAAAAGTGTTCAAGTAGGCAAACACATCTTTACTAAATTTTCTAAGCTGTGAATATGAAGAAAGAGTAAATTGTAGGCAGAAGTAATCACCCTATGAGAAGGCATTGAGGTTTGAGATATAATGGAACATTCAGGGAGAAGATTCAGGGAGAAGAAAGTCCAATTTGCTGGAAATGTACAAAAAAAGTGGAGGAAGTAAATCTTCAAAGATAGGTGGCAACCTTTGTGAATCCTTTACCTGTTATTCTGAAGAGTTGATTTTAAGTTAGGAAGAATAAGAAACCCACCAAGATTTTTTTAGTAGATCAGACTTCTTTTTTAGTTTCATTTAAATGTTTTATGAAGTAATAAGTTAAAGAAGGTAGATCCTGGATCAAAGGAGATTCGTGTCCATAAAAGATCCCAAGCCTCAGGAGTACAGAAACACCTGCAGGACTATACAGAAGAATACCTACATCCATATGAGATGCAAAGATCTATCAGAAATTCTTAGTATCAGAGTGTGAAAGATACTAGAGTTCATTTCTGGAAATTCATAACATAGATTCTGAATGCTTGCAACACATGCAAGGGATATGGCATACCTTGTCATGTTAAGATGAAGCTACATAATTGAAGTCCATCATGAGCTCCACCTAGCCTCCACTGAGTCAGTCACAACATTCCCAAGGAGCCAGAGGCAACAAATAGGTCTAAACCAAAGAGGAGCCACATTCATCTAAAATACTAAACATTCTGAAAAATTCTGAGCCTTGTGATAACAAAAGGCAAATCTCTCTTTCTCCTGGCTACATCTCACGCTCTCTGTTCAATTTAACCCTACTTTCCTCTTCTCTCCCATTCCATCATGTCATCTTTAGCCCTTTATCTTCATCCAAGATCTTTTCACTCATCAAGAATGCTATCATTAGGACACAGCTGATTGAGAGCCAGGACCAGAGATGGGAGATCCTAGGTTCAAAGCTGATTTCAGATACTTCTTAGCTTTGTGACCATGGACAACTCACTTAATCCAAATTCTCTAGACTTTACGACTTGCTTCTGTATCTATATACAGTATTAATTTTAAAAAGGTAAGGGTTTTTTATTTTTTTTAAGAATGCTGTCATAAATATTGAGACTTGAGGTAGAGGTTTCACTAGATAAAACTTTATGTAAAGTTCTGAATGCATGATTGTCCTTTTTTAAAAAAAGATGTGAAAATTGAAGGTCTGGAGCATTAAGTATATTCTCTAAGATTTCATAACTAATAAAAGTTTAAGTGAGGAATAGAACTTGACTCAACTACTGACTCCAGGTGCAGTCCATTTCCCTTAAATAGCATGTTGACTTTTTCTACATTGGAATGTGTGGTACTATGAAAAGAACTATGGCTCATTAGTAAAAAGACCCGAATTGAAATCTTAATTTTTATGCTAGTTACTTATGTGAATTTGGACAACTTGATATAATCTCCTTGGCCTCTTTTCCTTAACTATGAAACAGGGGGAATGGACATCATAAACCCTAGTTCATTCAAAGTCCATTCAAACATTATCCTTTTATCCTCAGGTCAAACAGGTCATTTTAGTGGCTAAGAATCATCAACTGACCTCTAGTTTAATACCTTACCCACTATACCTGCTTTTGTGTTGAATGTATACAATTGTATATGCCTTCTTCAGCACCTACAATCTCACAACAATCTCCTCACTACCCTCTTTGTTTTACCTGCAGTGTAAAATGGATGAATAGGGTTGAATATGAATTACACACCAGTTAAAAGAAACATACTACAACAATCCCTGCTCATCTGTCTACTTCTAAATAAAATACCTATGATTTCTCTAGAAAAAATAAGTATTTAATATTAAAAATTATTTTAATACCTGTCAGGAAGACATATAAATTATTGAAAGGGTATACATATGAATCCTTGGAGCAGGAATGGATTGACACAAAACAGATAGAGACTTTCTTTCAGGACAATACACAAGTCCATTAGGTTTTAAACTTACCATATTGAAAATGGATTAAGCAGAATTATATCAGTTATAACTGTACAATTGAGAGTAACAAAAACAGGTGTGGAAAAGGCATTTCAAAAGTAGCTTGATTTTATGCATGTTTATTCTGCCACCAGCTTACCTTTCAATATTATTATACCAATTGTTTTGAAACCAAAAATCGTTCTCCAAGTTCCCCATCTTTCCTCTCATGCCATGTCTCTAGCATAATAATAGGGTGATTTCAGGTGATCGTTTACTTTATGATGCAAGAAATTATGGTGGACATCATGAAGATGATGATAATGAAGATAAAATATGAAAAAAGATGATGATAAAGATGATGAATAAAATGAGAGTGATGATGATAATGATGACAGAAACAAAAATGGTTGTAAAGGCTTTGGCTTTTTATATTAGAATGATGTATAGGGATTTTTTTATCTTCTATGTTATTACCACTGATACTGTGACAAAAATTTACCTCATATTTCACATGACTAATTAATAGTAACAATAATAATAATAATAATAATATGTATATATTGCTTCCTATGTGCCAGGCACTCTGCTAAGTGTTTTATAGTTGTTACCTGATTTGATATTCACATCATTACCCTTATTTTACTTATGAGAAAACTGAGGCAAACACAAGTGAAAAGACTTACCTAGGGCCACATTATTAAGTGACTGCTGCAGGATATGAACTCAGATCCTCTTGATTCTAGGCATAGTAGTACTCTATCTACTGCAACACCTAACTCTATGTAGTATATGCATGGCTACTATCAAGCACACATATCTATATATAATTAATATGTATATATGCTATATAATTACTATATAATTTATAAAACATTTCCTTAAATGCGGCCATGTGGTATAGTGAAAACAAGAGCTTTTACTAATTTACACAGTAATTTTACTCAAAATTTTACAAAAAAAATTTTTTAATTTACAAAAATTTTACATATAAAATAATTTTACACGTGAAAAATATTAAATGTTGTATCCAGGTCATGTGGGTTACCAACAGTGCCAGAGCTAGAGATTAAATCAAGACCTCTTGAGAGCAAATTCAGTTTTCTTTTTACTGGACCTTGTTTCCTATTCATAAGCATCAGAGTAATTTGAAAAAAAATGAACTACAGATCATGAATGCAAATTATGTGCAGATATAACATCCTTCTCAAAAAGAAAGATACATTATTAAGGGATGGTAATCTTTTTACACTCTTAAGATGATAAATCTCTCTCAAAGATCATCAGTAGCTCCCTATTATCTCTAGGATAAAATACTTTTAATATTTAAATATGAAAAAAAGAACCACATTCTCCTTAATCCTCCTCTTCTCCCTCCCTCTCTCTCTTTCTCTTTTTTAAAGGAAAAAACATCGTTCAATATCTTGTCATAATGAAGTGTATGATGAAAAGCTGGTTGACCAAGGCAGGATATTTGGTTTGATTTTTTTGTTTATTTTCCTTGACTTCTACCTTCTCATCTCCCTGCCTTCCTCTCAAGAAAGAAGCAATTTTGGAAATAGTTGTTCCAAACAGAAAAAATAGCTTCAGAAAACTATGTAAATGACTGAACTGAGAAACCTTCCAAGATGTCACATCTCTAAACATCTTTCTGGTTTTCTTAGTGATCCAACCAGCTTCCCCTTATGGAGGATGGTGGGGCATTCTTGATAATTACCTGCTTCCTAACACTGTAGCATCTGTTGATGGAAATGCAAAAACTAAACCCTACACCAGATAAAGAGAAGCCATTTCCAAGTGTCTCTCTTTTTGGAAATTCATGATTTTACCCAGTCTTGTCCAATTCATGCTGCTATGTTACAAGCCCAGAGGCATTTTTTTTTGTTTTGTTGTTGTTTGAGGGGTGAGAGAACAGGGGGAAGGTTATTGAAAAATCAATACCTTTGAAAAGAAAAAAAATCTTAGGAACATCCAACCTCTTGTGATGTTATTTATGTTGGTGGGGGATGGCAGAGAGGGTCTAAGACAAGGAAAATCAGTAATGCACAAAATCTAAACCATTTCTATTTTGATCAGAAAACAAAAGGAAATCAATAAGTTGGAATCTTACATAGGAAGTGTATGTACACACATATATATGTATACATAGATATATAGATATATATACACACACACACACACACACACCTATGCATATATGAAGACCTCTGCAGACCTGAGACTCTCTGTTTCACTAATTGTTTTTTGTTCATTGTGTTCCCCATCTCAGAAAAAGGTACAAGTGTAAACTCCCTCTAAGACCTTCTGATTTCACACTACTCCTAATGAGATGGCTAAAACTGAATGAGTTTAAATCAAGCTTTTCCCTTTGGTTCAGAGAAGAACCTCCTGATCATGGGAAATCTATAAAAGCACATACTGGGAACAAAAATAAAAACTGTTTATGAGAAAAAGGAAAAGATAAGGGATAGAAAATTATGATTAAATGACTTGCTCAGGCTCACACAACTAGGAAGTATCTGATGCCAGTTTTGAACCCAGAACCTCCCATCTCTAAGTCTAGCTCTCTATCTACTGAGTCACCAAGTTAACACTAAATTGTCTTATATTAACTAATCTCCATGATGTTGAATTTTCTAAATAGAATATAGACTCTTTTGGGGAATAGGACACATTTATTTCCAGGTAATTAGTCAACATAGCATAGTGTTGCACTTAAAGTTAGAAAGATCTGAGTCTGAATCCTATCTTAGGCACTTATTACCTAGGAAAATTAATTAAACTCTCTCAGTCACAATTTTTCTCATTTGAAAAATAGGGATGATAATGATAACTATCCAAATATCTATTGTGATGATAAAATATATAAAGCAATTTTTAAATCTTTAAAGTCCTATATAAAAGCTAGCTATTATCTATCTATCTATCTATCTATCTATCTATCTATCTATCTGTATGTCTGTCTGTCTGTCTATCTATCTATCTAATCATGTTATCTCCTTATTCATTAAAGTCCAATGGATCCTACAGTCTGAAGAATAAAATGCAAAATGCTGTTTGGCATTAAAACCCTTTGAAGCCTAGTTCCTTCTTACCTTTTCAGTCTTCTTATACCTTTCTCTGCAACAGATACTCTTCAGTCCAGTAATGCTGGCATCCTAGATGTTGACACTCCATCTTTCAGTCCTGAGATTTTTCTCCAGCTCTTCTCCATGCCTTGAACACTCTCTTCTCCACTCTAAATACTGACCTCTCTGGCTTCCTTTAAATTATAGTTAAAATCTGCTTTCTATAAAAAGCCTTTAATTCCAGTATCTTCCCTGTTAATTATCTCCTTTTTATCCTTTAGGCTGCTTTGTATATAGATTTCTTTGTATATATTTTTCTTGGCATGTCCTCTTGTATTAGATTGTAAGATCCTTGAAAGCAAGGATTATCTTTTGCCTCTTTTTGTATCCTAATGCTTAGGACATTAACAGATGGTAGGTGCTTAGTATGTGTTTTCTGATCTTTCTCTCATATATCAATTTTACACTTTTATCACTTACTGGTCAATAGCACAATATTTGATCCTTAGTAGACACTTAATTTTTTTTTTAAATTTAATTGACTGCATGAGTTAGGCACCATGTTTTTTTTTTTAATATGACCTGTACATAATTGATATTATTTAATTTCTAGATATAATATTGTCATTGTGCTATTGGTGTGTAAGTATTAAAATATTAACAGCACCAGTTAATATATATATATATATCCCTCTATATATAATTAATATAATTAGATGTACTTCTCTCACTACCATATTTGAAATTGTTGACATCTCATAGTATAAAATGTTCCACTCTTTCCTGGCCTAACTTGGTTCCTTCTTTCCAATGAAATAATGGCATATAAATATATTTAGGTATTCATATTAGAAAGATTATTAGAAGTTCATGACAGAAAAAGTGAAACAAAACATCTGATTTCAAGCTTCTTTCATTGTCATTGATAATACCCATGGTATAACTTGAAGGGACATGGACCCCAGCATGATAGTTCACTGACCAAGCATGGATAGTTATTTTCAGGCTCAGAGATCATAAAATGAAAGCTCAACATCACAATGTAGCCCAGAGTTTCATATCCAATTTTCTAAGCTTAGACAACCTTATCAATAAACAGAGCAAATCATAATTGTAATGTGTGTTTCTTTGCATAGATACAAGGGCAGGCTATGAACCCTTTGTCTTAGCTGAAACAATAAAATAATGACACCTTAGAGTATATTTTTGTTTTTCAGATTTATTTTTCAAATGATTCAGATCTCCAACTTGTCTTTCCCTTTCAGTCCTCACTGACAGCTGTTCTTCTTCCTCATCGTGCATGGAAGCCTGAAGCTGTCTTAGATTTGATAAAACTAAAACTCCTAAAGTGGCTTAACTTAAATTTCAGTCAGGGTTCTTAAATCTTTCATATAGAAGGAAGATTATGCTTAGCGTTCCTGGGCAGATGGTAAAAACAAAGTAATTAAAAATCCTGTTTTATTACTTAGCATGGATTTTATAATCATGACTAGAAGGTAATTTATAATATTTTACTCTAAATACTATCACCTAAAACAAATGCTTTATTCATACTCTAAAAATGGTAGCAGGGAACTTAAGCTGCAGTGAAATAAAAGGAAGACAATTTTGAATTCCATCTTATAGAAAATATTCCTAAAATTTCTTAAATGGTAAAAATTTAAATTTTAAAGCTATGAAATATTAAATCCCATTTGGACTTCTGAACTTGGGCAGGTCACTTAACCTCAGTGAACCTCATTTTTCAGCTACAAAATGAGATTAGTCCACATACTTTTGAAAGTCCTTCCCAGCTCTAAAATTCTATAATTTGATTTCATAGAATTTTTTGAGTGTGAAGGGAACTCGGAGAATGTCTAATCCAACTCCTTCATTTGAAATATTGGGAAATTAAGGCAGGCCCAGCAATATTGAGTAGCCTGCCCCAGATCACACTGATATAGTTAAGTGCCTGATCAAATACTTCAACAAATGTCCATTACTCACTAGTGATTTTCTCACTGTATCAAACTTCACAGATTTCTACTTGAAACTTAATTCACATTCCACCCCATTTGGTAGTGAGTGCAGCTTATTATCTAACTACCTAATGTATATAAATTGATGGTCTAAATCAGAAAACCCAGGGGCAGTTTTCACATCCTGACGCTGGCAAGAGCCTTTGGAGGTAGGGATTTTCCCTTCAGACTGTCCACAGTGTTCTGGGTTGGCAAACAATTTTAGTAACTATACAGTATAAATCTGAGTCAGTTTAGCAATAAGAAAGAGTAAGAGGATATATGTGTAAACTCCATAGTGGGGAACTGGGGAGGAGGGGATCCATAATCTCTATCATTTATGTCCAGAAGCAGACTCAATCCAAGCTTCAATTCATAAAATTCACTTAAAATATATTTTTGTAGTCTTTTTCCAGGATTTTACTTGGAAATTTTGAATTGCTTTTTCATATGGAGAGTGATGTTTAACTCTCTTTCTTTTGTTCTTGACTGGTTCAAGTATTAGGAGCAAATTTGTCTCATGAAAGTTTTAAAGACTTCTTTCTGAACATTTTGAGAATATTTTTTGTGTTACAAATAGTAGTTGTTATTTGGAAATTTTAAATAATTGTCCTGTAAATCCATGTAGAAAAACCCCACCTCATTTCATTCCCATGTCCTTTGGTAGTTATTTTTACAGCTAGTTCAAAACAGGAAAATAAAATGCACAATGGCCATGGTCATATAAATGAAAAGAACAACAACATTGTTATAAGAGAAATTGGAAGATCTGAAATTGTAATGACTGAAATTGTACTCACAGGAAATATATAAAAATGCACCTCCTCCTCTTCTTTGCAGAGGTAAGAGATCATGGGTGTGAAATACTGATATAGGTGTGAAATTTTGTGTAATTTTGGATGTGGTTGAAGGATTGACTAGTTTTACTGAAAAAATGTTATGTTTTGTTTTGGGGTTTTTTTTTGGTTATAAAAATAGCTTTCTGAGAGAGGAAATGGAGGAGTAAATAGCAAAATGTAGGTATTTATACAACAAATAAAATAACATCTTAAAAAAAGACACTAGTCATATTCAACAAAGTGTATTAACAAAAATAGCACAAAGTGAGAGATTAACAGAATAAAGCTATTGGGTGGAGTATGAAATAATAAAATCTTCTATTTTAATTTTTCAATTTTTTTTTAAATTTTACATTTTATTTTACATGTATTTCTCCTAAATTCTCTTATTAGTTATAGCCCAATGTTAGTTTCTCAAGATACTTTTCGATACTGAATTTTCCATACAAAGCTTTGTAACCTTCCTACCTTTCAAGTTTTTTACATACTGCTATTCTCCAGTGATAGAAGGTCTTTTTATTATTCCTCCCATAATACATTGCAAACCCCCAACTCTATGCATTTTCACTGACTGTCTCTCATGTTTGGGACTCTCCTTCTTCATCTTTTACTCCCAGCTTCCCTGACTTCTTTCAAGTCTGAAGTTAAATTGCATCTTTTGCAAAACATGTTTCCCAGCCCTTTGTAATGTACCTTCTTTCTGAGCTATCATATCCTGCATATATTATGTTTGTACATAATTGTTTGCACATTGCCTTCCTATTAAAACATGAGCTTCTTAATAAAAGGTTCTTTTTTGCTTTTATTTATATCTTCATACCAAAAGATAGAAAAATTTAATAAATTAAGAAGCATCAGACTAAGGAAATTAGTTCATTAATTATCATGGTGGTACTCAAGATGACAATTTCTTAATAAAAAAAAAATAACATGTACATTTTTACTCTTCCTGAATAGTCCCATTAATATATTCTAAATTTATCTGGCTAATTCTTCCCTATTTATTCATCATCACAATTGCTTAAGTTAGGCACTCAACACTTAGATGGGAACACAGTGCCTGGTAAATAATAGATGTTAATAAAGATATTTTAACTGATAACTAATGTTTACAAAAGTAAAAGGGGGGGGATTAAAAAAACATTTATTTCTCTTGAATTCTGTCTTAGATATAGCCCAATGTTAGTTTTTCAAGATATATTTCTATCCTGACTCTACCATAAAAGATGTTTGCTATCAATCACAGTTTTCTGTCACCTACATTTTTGATAAGCATATCTTTATCCAAGTCATTTAAAACAATATTAAAAGGCATAGGACCAAGTCAAAGGACAAAGACCACACATTAATGTACAATATTTTCAGCTGGTTTAAGAATTGCACAATTAGCCATATCTTCTATTCAACCTACTACAGTTACTGCAGGACTAAAGTAGGTCACAAAAAAAGTACAGTCTTGGAATTATAATTTGTATCTGGTTCATGACTCACCAGGTCCAAACATAATCATCTCTTTATCATTTACCTATGAACTTTCACATATTTTTCCTCATCCTCAGAGAGAAGAAATAATCCAGCACTGAGGCCAGATTCAAAACCTTTTCTATTTCTCAGAATTTTTCAGAGCTTGTATTTTTATTGACAGAGCACTTGCATGCCACAGTGATGGATTAGAGTAACTTGACATACAGAACAATTTCACCCATATACTAAGTTTCCACAAGGTCCAAAATAATATGTTCTGTCACAAAAAGAAGCAAAAATTCCAAATGTCATTCTTTTTTTTTTTGCCCTTGAACTGCTGATTTCCCATTATTGACAAACACAAATAATATATTACTATGATAATTGCATTTTAAAAAATAATAACATTATATATATACAAATTATTTGTAGATGTTAATCTGAATATTTCCATGATCAATCTGAAATTCAGGTATCAGAAATTACAAACAAGAATATTTTCTTTCTGCAGATTCAATCCATCCATCAATTATCAGTAATTTATGAAGTTCTTGCTTAATAGTAGGCATTGTATGATTCATATGTGGTTGTTTTGTTGTCATTGATAATGTGTTATTAAAGAGATGCTTAAAAATGTGTTCCATTTTGTACCAATTATTTGCCTTTTTATTTTTATTTGATTTTGCAATTATGTGGCTTGATATTGGGCCAAATTTACTGCAAACAATTTTGTTTCCTGTTTGGTAATATGCCTCACTTTTTTGCCGTTGTTTTCACCAATGCTTTACAAATATGTTTGTTCCCTAAAACATTATTATCCTTGGTTGTAATTCTCTGCTGCTTGGAAAGGTCACTTTTATACCAGTTGACTATTCATGAACACCATGTTATGGTGGTAACTTCTAACTCTCGGTTAATCTAAAAATAATGAAAATCACAATATTTTATTTTTATATATTTTTCAGTTTTTAGAATTTAAATAGATTGGATCAAAACTGATGGAATTATATATCATGTCTTTTTTCCTACCCTTTCTTTTAATTTAGCATTGAATTTCACATTCGCTATAACTATTGGAAGGCTTGGATAGACACAGACCATTGTATGTCACTAACAGATTAGCTATTTAAAGGTGCATACAGAGGCCAGAAAGTGATATACTGAAGCCCTTCTTCCCAGCTCTCAAGAGCTGATTATTGAAGTTTCAGTGTGAGGATTTTCACCTAAGAAATTGGCAAATTCTACAAATTAAGACTTGATTTGTTACTTTATTGTTTGTCTAGGTTTTGGAAATGATAGAGAAAATATAAACAAAAGTTAAACTTAAAAGAATGTGGGCTATAATTTTTTTCAGAGTTGGTTGGTTGTTAAATACTTACCAGATATATACACTTAATTTCCATCCATTTGCCTGAGGATACTAAAATACACTGCAAAATTCCTTTTCTTTTGATTAAGCAAGAAACCCAGTTTGTAGAAGATTTGTTTTCTGTAATTAAAATTCCTATATGTCTTTTAAGCAAACAAATGTTATTAGGTTCATTATCATCATTCAATTACATGAAGTATCTTCATTGCATACTATCTAGGGCTAAACAATTCACAAAGGAGCAAAACAGAAATGTGCTTTAAGTAAGTTCAAGCTTTCATGGGTCAGAAGTATACTCAATATAAGAAATGTACTATGTACTTTCTAGGTTTGATCACAACTTATGCATTGGCATAAAACAAAAAAAAAGCTAGCTCAACTAACAAAAATACAAAATAATATTAATAATAATTGCAAGAAGGAAGATGAAAATGACTAGAGTGAAACAGGAAAAATTGTTAAATATGGTGCTTGACTTTTTAAAATCAAGTTAAAAACTTTTACATATAAAGAGCTTTTAAATTTTTTTTAATGTCTTTAAATGTATTTCCCAGACACCTTCCCCCTGTTTTTTTGTTTGTTTGTTTGTTTTTTAACCATCCAGCTAAGTGGTAAAGTGAATACAGCTCTAGGCCTGGAGTGAGAAAGGCCCAAGTTCACATTTATCCTCAGACAATAATCAGTTCTTTGACCCTGGCTAAGTCATTGAAACTTTGTTTGCCTATGGTTCTTCAAGTATAAAATGAGCATAATAATTTTATCTGTCTCCCAGGATTTTTATGAAGGTCAAATGACATAACATTTTTAAAGCATTTAGTACAATTCCTAGCACATAGTAGATGCTTAATGATTGTTATTTCCTTCTACTCTTATGAGATAAAAAACATTTAATTAATGAAATTAAGTTAAAACCATCTGACACAAAATTTTCTTTTAATCATGCATATTTTATAACCTTCCTCTTAATTCTCTGCTTTGAATTAGGAGGTATACTTCCATAATCATTTTGTCCATTTTTATTGCAATTTCCTTTAAGTAATCTTTTCATTTATGTTGGTATTATGACATACCTTGTTTTCAGACTCCTTATTTTATTTTGTCTTGTTACTTTTTTCGTTTCTTTGTATTTATCAACTTATATTTAAGTCACTAATCACTTTTTTTAGCAGGCTTAAGGGAATCTGACCCTTTTGAATTTCTCTCCCCACCCATTTAAGTTCTATTCTCTATTATGACTTACCTGTAACATCTATGGCCTTGAAAGGTGAGCACTTAATTCTTACCCCTGCCTATTATGATGGGAATTTACATATTCTAGTGTCACTTAACTTAAAAGATTGTTTGTTTGTTTTATTTTTAGGGAACCAGATCTCAGTTAGGTGGGATTGTTGCCTGTTAAGTCAACAAGATAGTCACTGAGGGATGCTTAGTTGAGCTCTTTTGAAATATGTCAGTGTTGCTATGGCTACCTAAACCAAAAAGCCTTGGGGAAAGGGACCTGGAGAAAATCTACTTGGAAATGATAGAATATTAACTACAAAATTACACATTAGTGACTCCATTTTCCAAAGGAGGGCTCTCTTTGTGTAGGGCTCATCTTGTGCTTGTAATTAGGGGGCAAAAAGAGGACCTTTAAAATAAGTGTAACTGCAAATGTCAGTTAGATGGAAAAAGTTGTCATTTACTATTAGTTCTGCTTCATGTAAAAGCAGCCTGACACAGAGCCTTAAAAATGTATCTTTAACACTTTTGTCCATTCAGCGATTATTTTGTAATTAATTATTTTTTATTGCAAGATATTTAAGAATAACATTATTATTAGATGAAAAATATCCGCAGAACACAGATATACCTCAGTTATTATTTTTCAACAGGGAAGCTTCTCCTAAGAGCAATTTGCTTCAATAATTTAGCTATATAACAGATATGTTTATGATATATATATATATGTCCACATGCAAATTTGGTGTTATTTCTAGAAGATATTATAGGTGTTCATAGTTCTCATTAACTTTGGCTGCATTGACTTCAGTGGTTGGAACATAGACTTCTATGATGCTGAATGATTTGCCTTGTATTCAAACAGATATCAAATAAATTATTATACCTTTTTTTGAGATTTTATCCCAGAACTGCTCTTCTCATCTTTTTTTATTCACTATGAGGCTACTCCATTTCTTCTAAAGGACTCTTTCCCACAGTGGTATATGCAGTGGTCACTTGAATTAAATTCACCCATTCCCATCTATTTAAATTCATTGACACCCATAAATGTCAATGTGTTGTGGGGGTGAAGAGGTACACCCCTGGGGTTTGGGAAGGATACCTTTTGCAAGAATGCAAGACTCCAAAATTTAGTTTAAAAATAAAAAGAGAAATTTATTAAGTTAGAGAGTAATGTTGAGAATGGCCCGGAGGATGGCACAGGTGGAACAGCAAGATGGAAGGCTGCTCCTTGGGAGGACAGCATGGATGGAAAAGCTGTCCCCCAGATGACATCAGTTCTGAGGATTTTATACTCTTTACAACAGATACTGTGTCATGGTGAGGATGTGACTCTAGAGTGGCAAACCCTCAGGCATTCAGTCAGGGGTTTGGTTATCTGACTGGGGTCTGCCTGGAGACATAGGGCATGACCCTCATAAAAGATTCTTTAGTTTTAGGGGACAGACAGATGTCTGAGATGTAGCCTGATAGAATCGAGGTGTAGCCTGGAGGTTCATCTCTCTGTCCATCTTAAATCTAAAGGAGGATCAAAGGAGGACAATCATTTCAGGGTCCTATAGGGGCCATTGGATGTTTTAGGTTAGGAGTCACGAGGATGTAAGGGAGCAAAGGAATTTCCCTGATAATAGTTTGCCTGAGTTTCTGGGGGTACAGTGCCCATGTCAAATGTTTATTCTATCTCCTGCTTGACCACATCCAAATTATCTTGGCTCATAGATCTTATATGCAAGGTTCCTGTGCAATATTGATCTTTACAACACCAGACTTTCCTTTCATCACCAGATATATCCATAAATAAGATTTCTTTTAGCATTGGCCCATCCCCTTCATTAATACTGGATATGCTTGTAGTTTTCCTCTGTTCTTCCTTAGTAAGATATTGGAAACCTCCTGATCCAAGGAATTAGTCTTCCAATGTCATCTCTTTTATCAATTTATTGTCATATATCATAATATCAAATTAATATTGTCCATAAGGCTTTCTTGGCAAAGATACTGGAGCAGTTTACTAATTCCTTCTCCAGAGCATCACCTTTTATAAGTATACTCCAATATGACCTGTCTATCTTGAACATCCCTGAACGGCATAGCTCATAATTTCATGGACTTATGGAAGCCTCTTCAACACTATGAGGCAGTGATCCAAGAGGCGACTTATGCATAAATATCTAATATATATAAATTTATGTACATGTATATACCTAGATATGTGAATGTGCATATATATATATATATGCCTGTTTAAACTTGGATGTATGTTTATGTGTATATATCTATTATATATATATATATATATATATCATATGCATCATGTCCAAAATAGAGACCATTATCTTTCCACAAAATCCCTTCCCTCAAAAAAAACTCTCTTTTCGGATTTTCCCTAATATTACCAAGGTCACTACCATGCTTTTAGTCATCCATTTTTAAAATAACTATTTGATACTAAAATTTTTATTTATTTTCATCAAATATAAACTACCTGTAACCATTTCTTAATGGTTCTAATTTCAGAGAATCTCTTATATATCATTCATGGACTATTAAAATAGATTTCTTGTCTTTCCTAACTCAAATATCTCTCTGTTCCGTCCACCAATGAGCTACTGAAGTGATTTTCTTAAAGTAAAGATTTGATTATGTTACTATCTTGGTCAACAAATTCCACTCACTCCTTAATACCTAAGGAAAAAAATAAAAATCTTTGACATTTAAAGCCCTTTGACAGTTGGACTTTTCCTATCTTCCTAGACTGGTTACACTTTATTTTTTCTTTTCCAGTTACCTACTCTATATTGTAACAACATTGGTCTTTTTTGCTGTTTCTTGCCCATGATACTTTTTATAGGTTTTCTGTCATGCTTGAAAATACTCTCCCTTTTATCTCTGGCTCCTAGCTTCCCTATCTGCAAGTCAGTTCAAAATAATTAACTCTCACCTCTTCAATGTATAATCTATTACCAATGGCTGGTTGATTTTACTTCTGCCTCTGTGTCTTTGTCTGTATCTGTGTCTGTTTCTCTATTTCTCTGTCTGTCTGTCTCTGCCTCCCTCTCTCTCTGTGTTTCTGAGGCGGGACACTTCACAAATGAGTTCAAACACCTAGAATATTGATTATTGGAAACATCATTTATTAATAAAAGAGAGAAATAAAGAATCTACCAACTGGAACAGAATTCCCTAATGGAATGCTGCGTTGGTTTGACATTAAAGACCAAATTATATACATTGCAGAATTCTTATCTAATAAACAAACCTTAACACAGGAATGTCGGGTCCAAGATGGGGGGAACGATTCTTAGATTTACAATGGGGCTGTTATCCAAGAAGTGTTTATCTTCACTTAGTCAAATGTTAGTTCACTGGCCCTTTGATATTCCGAAAATTCCTCTTTTGTCTCTTGCCACCCAAACTAAGCAGAATCATTTTGTTATCTGCCCCAAACATCTTGTCCTTCTGGAGGGAAGGAAAAACCAAGTCTGTCCCCTAAAAATGCAGACAGGGATAATTTTTCCATCTTTGGTCTTTCTGGGACTACTTCATTTCCTTTTCTCTATGTCTCTTTCAGTCTCTGTCTCTCTCTGTCTGTCTTTCTCTGCCTTTCTCTCCATCTCTCTCTGTCTCTCTCTGTGTGTCTCTGTCTGTCTGTCTGTCTGTCTGTCTGTCTGTCTGTCTGTCTTTTCTCTTAGACTGATACCACTCCACTTCAGGCCCTTATCACCTCACATCTAGACTATTGTAATAGGTTGCTGCTAGTTGATCTGTCTGCCTTAAGTCTCTCCTCACTCGAATCTATCATCTTTTCAGCCACCAAAGTGATTTTCCTAAAGTGCAAATTTAATCATGTTAGTCCCCTATTCAATAACTTCCAACACCAAATACAATATTCTCTAATTGCTATTCAAAGCCCTTAATACCTAGCCCCTTCCCCCCTTTGTGGTATTCTGAAACCATAGTCTCTGTTATTTACCTGTCAGTCCAGTGACAATGGCTTCCTGACTGCTCCATAAACACCTCACCACTCTGCCCAGGGCATTTTCTCTAGTCACCCATTTCTGAAATACATTCACTCCTCAACTTTACTTATTGAGTTCAATGATTTCCTTAAGTCTCCACTAAACCCCATCTTTTATAAGAAACATTCCTCAATCTCTCTTAATTCTAGTGCTTTCCCTCTCTTTATTATTTTCTATATTTCCTATATGTTGGTTGCATTTTGTCTTCCCTATTAGTTTGTAACCTACTTAAAAGTAAGACTATCTTTTTGTCGCTCAGCACTTAGCACAGTGTCTGGCTCATAGTAAGTATTTAACTACCCTCTAACAGGTTAAATACCCACTTGACTAACAGTTTAACTGATTGATTACTTGATTGCTAATTTGTTTATATTTTGTACTTTTTCTTACTTCTTCCCTTTCCACTTGGTGAATCTAATTAATTCAAGCAACATCTACATGACTCTAATATCCAGATGGCATCTGAAAAACTCAGGTAATTAAAATTGGAATTCTTCAGCTCCAGGAAGAGAAAATTACTCCTACCACCACCACCACCACAAACACCACAACCACTACCACCACTAAATAAAGGTAAATGATCACTTGTCAAATATATTATAGAAGGATTTCTTTAATAAGAAATTGGTCCAGATATCCCTTTTAACTCTTCAATTCTGGGAGATGCCAGACAATGTAGAATCATAACTAAAGCTGGTTAACCATAACTAACTAAACTTACCCTTTTTCCCCCTAAATTGCTTCCCAAATACATAAAATGGCATCAAAATATCCCTTCCCTTAGCTACACATGAAAGAACATAGCTTGAGCTCACAGCTGCATTGCCTTTAGCTGAATGGGTAGGGAAGAAGGAGGGGGCAGATGGTTAGCCTGTTAAGGCTATCAAATGCTTCTGCCTGGGGCAGGTCCTTTGTATGAAGCAAACTGGCAAGAAACACTAGGTCCCTATTTTGTTTTTGTTTATGGTTTTTTACTGACCATGCTCTGTGTATATCCTCCTTAAAGAATGGACTGCTTCTTCTAGAACCATATAGCATTTTACTTCATACACCCTGCCTAGTTATATTCTGATTGTTATTCTTGGTTCATGTGACCACTTAGTCTGCAGATTCTTTATTTTTAAAACTAATGATTTATTGATTTTTTTAAATTTTTTCATACTTTTCATAGTTCAATGACTCTCACACACACACACAAGACCCTACCTTGTGACAAAGAATTATAGCTGAGAAAAACATATCAATATGTCAGTTATGAATAAGAAAGTATGACTTGCTTCTTTTTTAAAAAAACCCTTGCCTTCTGTATTGGAATCAATGATGTTTCCAAGGAATAAGAACATTAAGATCTAGACAAGTCGGGTTAAGTGAATTGCCCAGGGTCACACAGCTAAGATGTGTCTGAGGACAGATTTGAACCCAGTACCTTTCATGTCTAAGTCTGCCTCTCAATCCACTGAACTGCTTAGGTGCTCCCAATGTAAGCCTTATTTTCACTTCTATAGTATAACACTTCTCTCCAAGGATGGGGAGGTATGGTTTATCCATAGTCTTCTAAAGCCAAGATTGGAGATTGCATTTAGCAATAATTCTAACATATTTCAGTGTTGTTTTCCTTATATGAGTATGAACAGATTGTTTTATGGGATGTGATTATTTCACTTTGCATCAGCTCATGCAAGTCTTTTCCAAATTTTCCTGAAACTTCATACTCATTGCTCTTTGCAGTATAATAATCTTCTGTCATGCATAAATAAGCAAATACTATAATTGCTCAGGTATTTCCTTTTCCTTCAATACAAACTTTGTTTCAGTTCTTTTCTAACACAAAAAAATGGATACAAATATATTTGTACATAAGGGATCTTTCCTTCTATAACCTTGGACCAAATAATAATATAGTGGCTTCAAGAAGTAAAAGTAGCTCAGGGAAAACCCCACACTGTTTTCTGGAATGAATAATCCAGAAGTTCAACCACAGCGAATAATATATCTGTTTTTCTTCATTGCCTCCAACATTAGGTCGGTTCTAACTTTTCTAAATTTTATAATGACTTTCCTTTAGAATTCACACTCTAGTCACATTGAATGTATTCTTGATATTCACCCTCTGCCTCTCTCCTCTGTCTCTGCTTCTCTGTCTCTCTTTCATGCAGATACAGTTATGTATATATATATATATATATATGTATATACATATACATATATATATATATATGTATGTATGTATATGAGTATGTGTACATGTGTATGAAGTATGGTTGTATTTCTCTATGGAGGATGTGACCTTATAAGATAATATTATCTATTGATCTACTTAGTCTGTTGATTCTTGGAAGGGAGTACTATGTTAACCCCATTGATTTGTCTGTCTTCTCTGAGTTGGATTTCTCTCAAGAATCTTACACTGAAATTTAAAACCATTCATGCCCCATCTGCCTCTTGAGGTCAATCCCTTACTCATGAAATAAGAAAATAACTTCTTTATTTCATGCACAAAAAACACTTTGCTTGGCAAAAATTAACAAACACAACATGTTTTGCTCATATCTAAATGAATCTAGGAGCTTGGATAGATTAAGTTTAATTTTTTCAGTTTTAGATAATTGAGAATATTTAAATAAACCAACGTAGTCAAACTATTTAGGTCTCTGTATTTACAGTGTACTCACTCACATTTATATACACTCATACACAAATATACACTTACAATTTTATATTTAATAACCCAGATGTACTTTCATTTAAAGCTTTTCCATCATAATGAGCTTATTTAAATGAAGGAAACAAATATCTAATTGATGTAGTTGAGATTTTTTATTAAATTTTCTCATAATTTATACAGAAAACTACAATAGTTCCTTGAAGTTCCAATAAAGACTTTTTCCCCCCAATATGGAAAAAAATTCAACTGTTAAATAACTCTCACTCATTCTACTACTCACAGTGGAGGTCAAGAGCACCCATAATTTTTGCCCATAATTTACCACCATCCATGAGAGCTGCCTTGGCAAGCTGCCAATAGCCCAAGAGCCATTCCTAATTCTGAAGAACATAAAACAGATTGCAGCCTCTCATCTTCAATATAAAATAGTCGGCACAGGAAGGCTACGGGTTTCAACACACAATACTCTATTTTGATTTAAGTAGCTTTGTACTCATAAAACTGAATCATTTTTCAGGATGAAGAATGTTATCTTTGCAAGCCAAACATCCATATTACAATAAGTATGCTTAATGAGAAGCCTCTTGAGAGGCTTGAAAGGTCTCCATTGCTCTCTCCTGTTATCTCACAATCCCATCTAAAATGGAAAATACACTTTTAGGAGAAGAGTATCAGCTCTTCCTTTTTTAAAATGGATGAAGCTATATTAATGTGGAGTGTCAAAGGACTGATTGTAGGACCATCAGAATTTCTCATCACATTCACTGTTATGTTCTGCATGTCTCTCCTTGAACCATGGACAGCTCTTTAGTTTAATAATGGAATGCAGTGACTTTCTCTTCCTCTGGACAACTTGAATGGTAGCAGAAAGCATGCTATGTTAGAAAGAGCACAGATTCAGGGATTAGAAGGTCTAGATTCAAATCCTACCTCTAACATTAACTGTCTAAAGGATCTTACACATTTCATTTAAATCTTTTTCATCAATCCAATGAGACTAAATTAAATGACTTCTAATTCTGTTTCTTGCTCTAATACTATACTCCCAATGATTCTCAGGTCTCTTTCTTCTTCCAGTTCAACCACAAGCATTTACTAAATATCTGCTTTGTGCCAGGAACTTCAAGATTCTAAGGATATGATATAATACAAAACAATCCCTGCTCTCAAGGAGCTTAATATTCTAATTAGGGAAACAACAGGTACCTAAAGATATATATGTGTGTATGTGTGTGTGTGTGTGTGTGTGTACATATACATACTGGTATATACCTTTATATACATGTATGTGTAAATATCTAGATATAAATTTATATATATATATATATATATATATTTCATTTGTAAAACACATATTATATACATGATGAATGTATATGTTATACATGTAAAGGGTATAAACACACATGTGTAAGCATAAAACACATATTACACTTATGTAATATTTCATGTTTTAATATATAATATCATGTTATATATGTGGATATATATCATTTGGATGCATAATACAGAATACATTTAAAAACCCAAAAGTTGTGAAAGTAAAAAAGAACCTCAAATAGCAAGTTCTCCTTTCATTAGAAAACATTCTGCCAAAAAACTTCCCCTCTTAAGAGAATTTTATTTGTTAGGTCTACAATTGGTATCATTTGTAGGTAGAGCAGAGGACAGAAAGGGAAGGAGAGTATTAACAATCCATTACTGGTCATCTTCTCCCAAAATAGAAGCTTCATAAACCTTTCTAATGTTTATAGTCACCTATAATAAGGATGAAATTGTGCTTTTTCCATGTCAATGTTTTGAGTACAATCACTCCAAGAATAAAATATTTTCTACTGTTCTTACTTGAGAAAAATGGATGAAGTCTTCCTTTGGCCTTTGGTTCAGTAAGTTTCAATTTTATTTTCCTGCTGGAACAACTGGCTTTCAAGTCTTTTCAGCCTTCTTTTATCATGCTTTCCTTTTAGATTTATAGTTCCCTTTTCCTACCTGCCTTCTCCATGATATGCCTCCAAAGGAAAGATGAAATAAAAATGATTCCTCTTATTTGTCTATAAAATTAAAAAAACTTCACAAAAATGGTAGGAAATGAATAGTAACAGCATATTTTAGATAACTTCCCCATGTCAAGAAAAGAAACCTTGCCAGCATTTTATTCTGCTTGAAGGCAGGCATATGCTCTTGCTAAAAGAAACAACTTTGTATCATTTTTTTTTCAAATCTTTTTTGCCTCACCGATATTCACTCACTCACATAAACACTTATACCCACATATATTCTTTTCTCAGATCACAAGTCAATAAGATATATTTTGAACATAACTGGGAGACACTCCTTAAGAAGTTCTATTTATGGATGACATCTGAAGTACTTATTCATTATATATTTTTTATTTCTTCTCCAAAAATGATGTTTCAGCCTGATACTCTACAATATGCTGTGTAGAATAGATGATATAAGAAAGGGTTAGATATAAGACTTTTTAGTATATATAGCATAAAGGAGCAACAGAGGCAGCAGCAGATCAGGCCAAGATGTTGAAGTAAGAAAAATTTGAAACATCCTCCAAATGACCACAAGAGAACAAAAATGTCTTAAAACAAATATGGGAGCAGGAGAATCAACAGAAGAATGTGTAAAGCAGTAGTCTGACCAAGAACATTGGGAGACAACAAGGAGGATGTCTCACATGAGTGTGAGGAGAGATTGCCGAACCAGGCTCAGTGAAACTCAAGATAACATACCCCACAAGGAGCAGGGAAGAGAACAGCCAGCTCGGTCCAACCTCAGTAGGGTAAGAGCAGAAACCAAAACAATCAAAACAAGTAGCAGTGGGAGGAAATAAGCCCTGCATAGTCTAGTTAGAACAGAGACTGGACATGAACCAGTGCAGGCAGCAATAAGAAGAACCCAGCCCCAAAAGGTCCAGCCCCAAGTCAAACTAGCTGAATTGAAAAGCTTGCAATCTCCACATAGCAGGTAAATCAGGGGATCTCTGCAAAGTGCTCAATCTGCTACCCAGACAGCTGAGCTGATCCCAGGCACAGTACAAACTCAGGTCAGTACTCCCTCCACCCCAGGAATGAATATACATTTCAGAATCTAGACAAAATAAAGGAAAAATTAATCCAAAAATAACTTAAAGAAAAAGTCTGATGTTAGGAAAATATCTGAATAAGAGAAATTATTAGAATACAAGCTGAGAGGAGAGAAATACAAACATGAAACTGTATAAAGACTCAAAGAAAATGTGAAAGGATATAAAGCCCAAAGTGGACCAATGGAAGAGTTCCAAAACAGATAGGAAAACAAATAATAATAAGCTTAAAAGAAAAATTAGAAAAGAATAGAAAAAGTAGAAAAGTCAATAACAGCACAAACACTGGCTAAAGAAAACAGTTCCCTATAAAGGAAATACAAAAAAAAAGGAAATACAATACCTAAAGCAGGAAAAAGAGTACCCAAGAAAGTACAAAGACTCAAAAAAGAAAATGGCTTCCTAAAAATTATAACTGGACAAATGAAAGCTAATGACTTCATGAGACAGCAGGAAACCATAGATCAAATCTAAAAGAATTAAAAAATAGAAGAAAATTTGAAATCTCTCACTGGGAAAACAACTGACCTGGAAAACAGATGAATGAGAGATAATCTTTGGAATACTTGAAAGCCATGATCAAAAAAAGAAACTGAAGACCATATTGAAAGAAATTATCAGGGAAACTACCCTAATTTTTTTAACAAGAAGGGGAAATAGAAATTGAAAGAATCCACCAATCACTTCCTACAAGAAATAACAAATTTAAAAATTCTAAGGCTATTATAGCCAAATTCCTGGACTCCCAAACCAAAGATAAAATACTGCAAACAGAAAGAAAAAAGAAAAAATCAAACATTGTTGAAGCACAGTTAGGATTACACAGAACTTAGCAGTTTCTACTTTAAAGGAATGGCAAGCATGGAATATAATATCCTACAAAGCAAAGGATTTAGGCCTAACCAAATATCACCTACCCAGAAAAACTAAGGATAATACTCCAGGGGGTGGGGGGAATGGATGTTTAATGAAATAGAGGAATTCAAGGTTTTCCTGATGAAATAACCACAGTTTAAAAAATTTTGATTAACAAATTACAAACTCAAAAGAAGCATAAAAAAGTAAATGGGGGGAAAACCTAAGAGAATCAGTGGGGTTAAACTAATCATGGGAAATTGGTAAGTAGGATACTTAAGATTTCTATATCACTTGAAATACCTAAAGTTCTTCATATATTTAAAATAATCAAAGGAAATAATGGCATTAAACTAATTATATTTCTTGAATAGAAAAATGATTACTAGAATACTTAAGATATATAAGGTACCACCTATTTAAGATTCTTAAAATACTTAAAATAATCAAAGGAAATGAGATCAAACATTATGTTATTAGTAAGAAGGTGATAACTAAGGTGCTTAAAATTTCTATGACATTTAAAACACCTAAAATATCTAAAGCACTTGGGATTACTAAAGTACTAATGAAACTTGAGGTTTTTATCATTATTTGGCCAATGAACAGAAACATATTTTTTGAGAGAGCAGGGAGTCAATTGAATATGATAGGATGATATTCAAAAAAATTAAAGGATAAGAAAGAGGAATGCACTGGGAAAAGGGAAAAGGAAAGAAAGCTGGGAGTAAATTATTTTACATGAGGAGGCATGTATGAATCAACATAGTGTAAGGGAAATGTAGTGTAGGGTGGGATATGCTTAAATCCTGTTTTCACTGGAATTGACACAAAGTGGAAATAACTTTTGCACTCAGGTATAGAGATCTGTCTTACAATAAACTGGGAAAAATATGTAGAAAAAGTCTCTATAACAAAGGATGAGTCAAATTCAGAAGAATACATAACATTTTCAAATTGACAAATGATCAAAGGATATGTACAGGCAATTCTCAGATGTAGAAATTAAAACTCTTTATTCATATGAAAAAATTCCCCAAATTATTATTGATTAGAGAAGTGCAAGTTAAGTAGCACTATGGTAACAACTCTCACCTTCAAACTGGCTAAAATGGCAAAAAGAAAATAATAAATGTTGGAGGGAAAGTGGAAAAATCAAGACACAAATACATGACAATGGAGCTTCAAATTGAAACAACCACCCTGAAGAACAATGTGGAGCCCAAAAGAATATAAAACTGTGCCTAACCTTTGATCCAGTAATACTACTATGATGTCTGTATCCCAAAGAGATCAAAGGTAGAGAAGAACATATCTGTACAAAAGTATTCATAGCAGCTCTTTTTGTGATGCCAAAGAACTGCAAACTGAAGGGATGTCTATCAACTGGGGAATGGCTAAACAAGTTGTGGTTTATGTTTGTAATTCAATATCATTGTGCCATAAGAAATGACAAACAAGATGATCATCAAAAACCTGGAAACACTTATATGAAGAGATACAAAGTGATGCAAAAGAGCATAATACACAACAAAAACAATAATGTATGATGATCAACTGTAAATGACAACTATTAACAATAAGACAAGGATCTAGGACAACTCCAAGAAACTTATGACAAAAAATAATAATATCCACCCCTCACTGAAGGAAAGAGATGCAAATTGGAACATAATATTCTTTATTTCATCCTTGAACTTTTCTCCTGTGTAAGCAGTGTGTGTATTGTTTTACAACAAGATGTACTTAGAAATATATATTATACAATAAAATATATACAACCTATATATCATATTGCTTTCCTTCTTGGGAAGTAAGGAGGAGTAGAAGGGAGAGAAATCGACTGGATTACAAAATGTCAGAAGGTGAATATTCAAAAATTGTTTTGACATGTAATATGGAAAAAAATAAAAATTTAGTAAAAAATTTTAACCTCAGGGCTCCTTTGATGTCCATGTTAGTTCTTCTTTGCTTTTGTGCTATTTTATTACAAAATATGTCCCTAGATATGAAAGAATATCTACTTTTCCCAAAGATGTTAGCAGACTTTATTGATCTTCTAAAAGATGTGTGTGGTTTGTGTGTGTGTGTGTGTGTGCATATGTGTGTGTGTGTGTGTGTGTGTGTGTGTGTGTGTGTGTGTGTGTGTGTGTGTAGCTACTGTAGCTGTGAGGGCACTACTTTATTTATTATCAGTGAGGTAGGCTTTTTGCAAACTTCACTGAGAACCTACCAATTTATCCATCTAGAAACCCACTAAATTATTTACTACAAAGAAGGGGAATAAGGATAACAAAATCATACTTTTATAGACCCCAAAGGCTTGCAATCTGCTTTCTCTACAGCATTGACTTTGTGATATAGATAAATTGTTCAGTAGAGCATAGTGGAGAGAGCACTAGACAGGGAATACATTCTCCATATGAATTCTGTCTCAGACAGTTAACAGTTTTGTGATCTGGGAGAAGTCATCTAACCTCTCTGAGCTTCAGGGGTAAAAGATTTAGTGCTGTAAAGGACCTCACAGTCTAACTAGTCAAACCCCTGCATTGACAGATGACTAAAATAGTATCATGATAATTGACATTCCCAAGGTTACAGAGAGAGAAAATTTCTCATCTACAAAAATGGGGATGATTATAACAACCACTAAACAGGGTTATGTGAGAACCAGATGTGATAACTTTATACAAAGTATTTTGCAAACCTGGAAGAGCTAAAGAAATATGAATGAGATTTATTTGATCTGTTTGGTACTATAAGGACTTTCATTTTCACTGTTATGGATACTATCTGACTCACCACAATAAATATCAATAAATATCATCATCCAGTAACCCACCTAGTGATGAAATTCTCTAACATTCACTAGAAATCACAAGAGAAGAGATTTATGTTTCTTAAAGCCTTTGCTTAACTGTAGGACTTGATACTATTTTAATTGAATTGGCTTAATCCAGAATGACCTCCACCATTCTATCATACCTATACTCCTGCCACCTGGTGTATTAGGAGAAACAACATTCCAATGAGCATCAGAATTCCCTTTCTAGGGAACATAAAGATCATATCATTAAGTCTCTAGCTTCCTCTCCTTCCTTTGGGGAAAGAAAATTTACCCTTACCTGAACTATCTATCTATCTATCTATCTATCTATCTATCGATCCATCCATCTATCTATCTATCTATCTATCTATCTATCTATCTATCTATCTATCTATCTATCTATCTATCTATCTATCTATCTCTCTAATGCTCTCAGAGCATTGTGAAAACTTGTGAAACCACCTCACAATAATCCAAATTTTCTCTTGAGACTTCATCAATCTCCCTGACCTCATAATCCCTTACTTAATTATTTATTATGACTTATTGTTCCACCCTATCTTGAGTATAAACAGTCATACCCTTGATTTTGCCATTGTTCACAAATGCATCAGTTTCATGCTCATGCACTCTAAAATTCCCCTATCTAATAAATTATGATCACTCTACCTTTCTTTCTGTGTTGCAAATTTTGTAAAACCATGATTTCCATTTCTTTCCTAGGCCATAATGCCAATATTAGCTATATTTTCATTTCCCCATCTTAACCCTTAGGTAACCAGTTCACTTCATTTTTGTCCTATTTTATTGAGATCCTTGCTCCTGTATCATCTCTCCACTTGTCCTGCAAAGCCTCAGCTTCAGTTCACTCCTATCATCTGTTGCCTTTGTTTTTACATTGGTACTACTGAATGAAAATGAAGAAAATCACAAAACCATACTGAATATATGCATTACAAATTTATGTTTCAAAATCTCAGCTTGGCCCTCTTAGTTAAAAGGCAATATTTTCTACCTCACTAATTTACTTACTCTCCTACCTACCATAATAACTGTTCCAAACTTTCCCTCATATTTCCCTTTGCTTCCCACTCCCCAGCCTCTTGGATGAGAACTTGGTCTCATATTTTACTGACAAAATTGAAATTATTCATCAAGAGTTCCCTCGTCTATACTCCTCATCTCATATCACACAAATGCCTTTTGGTATTATCTCTCCCTTTCAACCCTGTGTCACATAATAAGGTGGCTCCTCTCTATGCCAAGGCCAACCCTTCTATGTTCATAAGTCTTCCTATTCAATCTAATTTTGTCCAGCAAATTGCTTTGCCTAACATCTTTGCTCTTACTAATCTTCATTTAATTCCTGTCCATTGACTGTTTCCCTGCTCCTCCAAATTATGCCCATATCTCTCCTTTTCTCAAAAAGCCCTTGTTTGATCTATGCATTCCCAATAACTATCACTCCATTTCTATTCTTTTTTGTCACTAATCTCCTAGCTGAATAAGACAAATTGGCTTACAGACATGTTGGAGTGAGAATGTTATGACATCAAAATAAAATTGGTCATTACTACAAGAAATTTTATAAGACATTCCTCATAGAACTTGGACTTCTGGATTAATGCAAATTTTGCAAGAACCTAGTAAAAAGTGTGTCATATATCACTTCAGGTTGCAAACATGTAGCACCTAATAAATATCTAGAAAGATATGAAGGAAAATAATTATATATCATAAGTTCCACATACTTATAACTGAGGGCAAATCCCTATTCTATAAATACAAAATCCCAAATATAAACTTGAGAATTTAAGAAGTAAATTAACATAGATAACATTATCATTTAAAGTCACTGAGAAATATGCCACTGAGTGATAAAAATTTAAGAACTAGAAACTAAGAGAAAATCCAAAAATTGAGAAGTAGCTGAAAATTTTATAGTATGTAACTATTATGAAATATTATTGTGCTATAAGAAATGAAGAAATACATGTTTATTCAATTTTAGTTCACTACATAAAGCCCTATAGTATATAGGTAGATAATTTTCAAATAGTTATATATATGGCGTCTGTATCAGTTATATAAAGAAAGACAAGATTGAAATTCTCCATTATACGATCTACCCAAACCTTGGAAAAATCAGATACTAGTTGTACAACCAAACCTTTTCCAAGTAAATAATTCTCTTTAAATTTGAAGGTTACTTGTATTCCCTTGTTAAGTATAAGTAGCCTTTTTTCTCCAGTTTCCCATAAAAAAGCAGATAATTTGTTTAGGCCTTAAAATTGGTCATGCTCTACATAGGAAAGATTTTTGATACAAATGCCTCTGTTCTTTTGGAAGTCTGAGAGTTCTACAGACAGCATCACTTTTCTTAATAAAATCCATTTTCTTGTGAAAAATATAAAATTTTATTCCTTCTTTCTGATGACTCACTAAGTCATGGAGATGATGGATTCTAAAATACTATGATCAAGTTACCAACTATTTGTGCAGAACTGAAATGGCCTGGTATTATTTGATGGAAAGGTGATATCCCAATTGGCCACTAAGAAGGTAAAATGGATTACTAGGTGTAACTTTTTAAAAAAAGAAAGTAGTAGGTCCCTGTAATTCTCTTCTTTCTTCCTCCCATATTTTATCATGTTGTTCTTAAATGTCTTTGACGCTCTCTCTATACTGTACCTTGACGTCCATACTTCTTTATTTTTCTATGTTTGCTATTTCCTGATTTTAGGTGAAAGAGCATCAATTCGTGAAATGCATATGTCTGGAATTGAAGGGAAATTTGTGAATTTGAGAGCCTTAGAAGTTCTGGATGGTTTGACTAGAGATGAATGATAACTAGGAAAAGATTCCCCAACAATTACTTCATTTCATTTAAGCAAAGAAAGAAATTCAACAGAAAATTTGGAATGTTTATTTGTTAGTCCCTCATGATCCAATGCTTATGGTTTCATCTCCTGGTATATTATATCTATGCTTGTAAATTATAGACTGCCTACATGTCATCAGTGCATGCTATGAGGTTCGTGTCTTGTAGCAATTCTTTTTTGCATAGGAACTAAATACCTGTCTCTTACCTGATTTATATTGTTCAATTTGTAGCTTTCTACCTTTTGTGGGAGATCCTAAATGTGAATCAAACATTTGAAGTAATTCTTCTACAGTGAAAGAATGTAGAAAATGTAATAACTAATTTAGAAGCCAGGCTTCCACAGGACTGAATCTGGTCTGACAGAATGCATGGGTCCAGAGTTGAAAGGTCTTTAATGGAGAAGGAAGGGCATATATGAATCCAAAAGTGGCAAATTCTTAGCCAAATTGAAAAGTTTCATGTTTGGACCCCTTGACATATAAAGCATTTGTCATCATAGGATAAACCAATGTAGACTGAAGTCTAGGGATCACAGAGTAAAATTTTGGCCATAACAATTCACAAATATGATCTCCAAAGTAACAGTTCGTGTTAAAACTTTCTGTCCTGAGATAGCCTGAATCATGAGAGGGAGTACCCATACTGAAACTCTCAGAGAGATCTGAAACATTGAGGAAATTATGTGATTGAACCATTTGAACAAATGTAATTGAATAATACTATGCAAAAGATGAAATTAAATGTTTTCCCTTTTCTAAATAGATTCACTTTACTTAACCCCTAATATTCCTAAAGTATAAAACCTTAAAACATAAAGTTCAATAAAGATAATGTTTCAGTCTATTTCCTATATTCAAGGGATTCTTCAAGCCTTTGGTTTGCATATAACCACCATGCTAATTTACATTTATCTTGAGGATACAATTTTAGATATTTCTTGCAGTTAAATAATAGATGACAGTTTCTTACTGTTCATTTGGTCAATACTCTGTCACAATATCCCAGAGTCAAGGTGCTAAATCTCATCTGCTAGGTTCTAAAGGTAGACTGAGAGCATGAGATGTCTCTTTTCTAGTGCTTTTGATTTGAATCACCACAACTGCATTCCTCCTACTTTTAGCCAACAAAGAATGACTTGCATACCAGTTCCATTAAATCAAGTAATATAAATTAGCCCTTAGAAAGAAATATTTGAAGATCTTACAATGGTACAAACATTTCCTCTCAGCATCTTGGAGATACTCTTTACCTGATACTTCTTTTTTCCCTGGGGAGAGTGAACTCAGTCTTTGCTTAGTTCCTACACAGTATTTGTACCACCAAGATCACATTAAATGTGCAATTGCTACCAATTGAGTCTTAATCTCAGATACTGCCAAATTGGGTCCTGAAGATTACTCCATGATTCTTAGGACATTGATGTTAAACTGGCTTCAAAAATTAGCAAGAAATAGGATTCCTAGAATCCTAAAATATAATGGCTTCCAGATTCCTGGACTCCTAAGTAGCTTGTTCTTCTGTCCTTTTGAAATTTATAGTTTAAGGATTCTAGATTAATCTCCTCCACCTAAAACAAAAGAACAAACATTGAGGAAGACCAAGAACCAAGATCTGCATTTTTAGGCCCATATATTAGCCTTGAAGACTTAGGGCTCAAAGTATCTCATCATAATCTCACATGGAATACCATAATCCAAGAGCAGAGATCCAAAAAATGAAAAGAGCCAAGGAGAATGACCTGAGACTCTGATCAAGCAATGTCAGGTTGAATGGCACCAAGCCACTTTTGGCTATGCAGACAATCAAAAAAATCTGCCATTCACCAGGTGATTAGCAGAGCAGAGCTAATTTCATAATATCCATACATGCTCTAGGGTTTCTATAAGGCAATTACAATGAACTCCATCACTATTCAACAAGAAGCAGGCTTCCCCAGCCTCTTCTACATAAGAAATTATGTCATCCTGATCTTGTGCAAATCCTCACTACATTTTAATTAGACTTTTGCTTGCCTGTTCTTGTACATAGAAACAAGTAGCTTCTTTCTGCCTTTTCCTCTTTCCTGCAAAACTTAAGGTAGTATAATCTCAAGACAGATGGTAATTTCCTTTCCCCTAAAATCTGATAGTTTGATTCCATCAAGGATACATCAGAGAGGAACCTTGATGACCTTTTAATTTCTGAGAATACTACTATATAAGGCGAATTATTTCTTGATTTAAATAAATCAGAAAAGAAAAAGATTGTTTTGCCTCTACACTAAATGACCCTAGAATTCTTTGTTAATAAATTTGGAAGCAGATAGAAAAACCAATATTCTTTTTAGGAATAAAATGTATTTTCCTCCATCATCTACTGATATACCTTATTTCAGACTTTGTTCTTCTGCTTTAACCTAATATCTTGGTAGTGGGTAGACAGAAAAGAACATGAGACCTTCAACCCATAAAACTTCATTGCTTAAACTATTGTCTTATATTCTGTTCCCTTCTACAATCAAACCCCATAAAAATCTATCTATAATTAGTTCCCTCACTTCATTTCCATTCACTCACTTCTGAACCCTCAACAATATGACTTTCTACCTTATCATTCAACAAAAACTGTTCTTTTCAAAGATAACAAATGATTTCTTAATTGAGAAATATAATGGATTTTTTCTTACTCCCCATTCTTCTCAAATTAACTGCAGTATTTAACACTATCTATTTGATACTATAGACTATCTGCTTTTCCTGACACATTCTCCTCCTTTGGTTTTCTTGATATTTTAGTCTTCCTTTATACCTGAATGATCAGACATTCTCAGCTTACTTTTCTGGTAAATCATCCAAGTCATACTCCCTAAAAGGGAGTGTACACCAAGGTCCTCTTATCTATTTATATCCTCACCTGGCAATTTTACCAGCTCTTCTATAGATGACTCAGATTTTTAAAAACAACAGATAGACACATAGATACATGGAACAATTTGTCACAACAACCACGGAATTGGCTGAGGCAATTACTATGGAGTACTTCGACTGTGGTGAGACATCAAAAACAACATGGTCATTTACTCCATCCCAAAGCTGTTGGGATGCAGTGGCCAAGAATTTTCTATTGCCAGTGAACTTTGATAACGCTGTAAGAGAAAAATGAGACTGATGACAGTTGTTATTGTGATTCTAGGAAAGAGGAAAGGTTTATACACAAGAGAATAATCACATATAAATAAAATGAATTTATTAACAGATAAGGGAAAGTTTTGGGGAAAGAAATAAGGGGTAGGGGTAGCATCTGACTTTTACCCACTACATTTAGTTATCTATGCTTACACTGTCTAGCTATCTTAACTAAAGACTATTAAGAGTAAATCCCTCAGTAAACCCAAAATATTCCTCTCCTTACTAATCTTTCTGACTACAGACTCAATTTGTCTGATGATTCTCAGCTTCTACAATTTATTCTTCTTCAATTTCTTCTTCAATGATTTGTACATTTTCATTATTCATACCATTTGCTAATTTGATATGTGAACAATGATAACCATGAATCTCTAACCAAAACTTTTACAGAAGATGGAGAAACTAACACAATGATATAAGGACCTACCCAACTCTCTTGTGTTGCTGATGTTTTATCAAAATTATTGACATATATCATATCTCCTGGTTTGAAATTATGAAGAGAATAGTCCAATGGACCTGCTTGGATCAACATACCCATATCATGTAATTCTTTAAGTTGTTGTTGTAAAGCACTTAAGTATGAAGCAAGTTGACAATATCTTCCGAAGAGAGATATATAGACTGTCTTACAAGTTTTTGCCTGTAATGGAGCATGTCCAAAGAGCATTTCATAGGATGATATATGTAAATCTACTCTTGGTCTCGTATGTAGGTAAAAGAAAGCTATGTGAAGACTATCTGGCCATTTTAGATGAATTTCAGCACAGGTTTTCCCCACCATAGTCTTGAGTTCCCTATTTACACTCTCCACTTGACTTGAGCTTTGTGGGTGATATTTGGGTGTGATTCCTAGATTCTCATAGACCCTTTTCAGGATATCTTCAGTGAAATGAGATCCTTTATCAGAGTCTATAGTAAATGGTAAACAAAAATCTAGAAATAATTTCCTTAATCAACACTTTTACCACAAAGCTAGCTGTATTTGTATTTGATGGAAATGCTTCAGGCCACTTAGTTAATCTGTCTACAATTACCAGACAAAACTTGTATCTTCCAGCTTTTGGCATGCTGATGTAATCAATTTGCAGACTTTTAAATGGACAATATGCTAAAGGTATACCACCTAAAGCTTTCTGTCTGAATGCCCCTTGGTTGAATTTTTGGCAAACAGAACAACTTGTACAGATCTTATTTGCTACAGTGCTTATTCTGACTGCTACCCATTGCCTCTTTACAGAGTCTACTACAACTTGAGTACCAAAATGACCTTTTGTGTGGATGGCTTGACACAAATAGGTATATAAGTCTTTTGGTAACAGCTGTTTTCCAGTGTCTGAAACCCATATTCCATGTTCTTTCCTTGCTCCAAATTTCTCCTTCCACTTCTGACTTTCTGAGTCTACATAAGCTTTTTCTAGATCATCAGATTCAATAGTTGACAAATTCATTACATACACAGGAGCATTCCTGGCAGCAACTTTCACAGTTATATCAGTTCTATGATATCCTTTAGAGACTTAATCTCTGCCATAAGTATGACTTCTATAATGGATCACCGTTAGGTGTTTAGGTTTTTGGATAGCATTCAACAACTCGGCTATTATTTCTGCATGAGCAATTGGTTTTCCCAATGCAGTAACACAACCTTGTTGTTTCCAGATCTTACCTATAGCATGACATACAGAAATGCATAACAAGAGTCTGTATAAATATTTGCTCTTTTACTCTCAGCTAGAAGACATGCTTGTTTCAAAGCAACCAACTCTGCCCCTTGAGCACTAAGGTTACTAGATAATGATCCATACCACAGTGTCTCATATGTGACAATTGTAGCACCTGTACATCTAATTCCATTATTCAAATATGAAGCTCCATCAGTGAATAATAGCATGTTTGAATTTTCAATAGGATTGTCTTTCAAGTCCATCCTAGGCATATACACTAGATCTACTACTTCTAAAGACTCATGTAATGTTTCACCATTCTTTGGCAAATCAGGAAGAAGTGTAGCTTAATTTAATACACTACATCTCCTCAAATGGATGTTCTCACAACTGTGATAAAGGATGAAAAGGTAACTAATCCATCCTTTATCACATTACCTAGGAGTATAATTTCATACTTAGATATTAATTGATTGGGATATGCTTGAGTACAAAATTTCCTCATTAGTGCTTCTATTTGATGTGAACAATATATAGTTAATGGACATCCTGTGAAGATTATGTTTAACTCTCTTCTGATTATAACAATGAGAATACTTAACTCTCCCCTGATTGTGAAAATAAAATTGTAAGATCTGCTTATTTTTAGATTTAATCCCCATAAGAGTAAACACCCTACTTAAAGTAGAGTATGTAGATCTGCCCATTTTGTATCTCATAACCAAAGATGTAAACACTGCATTTCACACATTAAGTGGCAGATCTGTGACCTATGTTTGAAATAGTGGATGATGAATCAGAATTTACTGACTGCCCAGGGAGGATGTCCTAAAACAAAGCATCAACTGTGATTGGTAGATGTAAAATTAGAGGAAGACACAGAAAATGTTGCAAAGGAAGAGTCCTTAAAAGGAGCTATTACTTCCTGTGAGACACAATTCTTCATTCTTTGATTTGCTGACTGGACCTGAGACCCTGTTCCTTTGAACTAGCACATGGTGAGTGAAAAGCTGACTCTTAACTGCTGGATTATCTGAAAAATCTATCCTCAAGAGAAACCTACTCTTTTCCTGAATCCCCAGGTCCTCGGCTACAAGGGCCAAAGCCCCTTCAGCTAATAACTAACTCTCCATACCCAGGCTGACAGAAAGGTTGGAGATAAATTACATAGTGCTCAGGCTAGATATCTTACCTTGTCCTCTCTCTGATTTCTTGCTTCACTTTTTCTACATTTTGTAAATAAAATCTCTTTGGAATTAATTAAATACCTGGTGACCACACTCAAAAAATATAAAGTCCAACTCTTTTAAAATAAATCCCATTTAAACTTTACAATCCCAAAACTAAATCTGCTTACTTCTGGACTAATACAGCTAAAGCTGCTACACCCCTTAGACAAGGAACTGTACCAACAGCTATTGTATTAAGCTGACAACTATAATATCCAATTGGATGATAACTCTGTCCTAAAGTCTGTGTCAATACAGGAGAGGCAATATCTTTTGTTTCATTTAAAAACAATTGAAACAGTTTTATATAGTCTGGGATACCCAAACAGGAGCAGATAAAATGGTTTATTTAAGCTTACTTAAGGTTTGCAGATGTTCAAGCTTTTATTTTCCGAGGTTCTGGTTCTGTATTCCTGGTTAAGTCTGTTAGGTACTTTGTTAATTCACTATATCCAGTCATCCATTGTCTATAGAAAACAGTTGTTCCAAGAACAGCTCTGAGTTACTTTTTGGTCTTAGATGCACTCAATTTCTGAATTTGTACTATTCTTTTCTGTGTGATACTTCTGGAACCCTCTGATAACACAAATCCAAGATATTGCACTTGAGGGAAAACTCGGTATAATTTTGCCTTGGAGATTTTATGCCCACATTTATATAATTCTATCAAAAGAATCTTGCTATCTCTTAGACATATTTTAGCATTTGGGGATACAAGGAGAACATCATCTACAAAATGTACTAATTTACTTTCCTTTTATGTTATGGTTTTTAGATCTCTATTTAAAATTTGTGAGAATTGCCTTGGTGAAAACTTGTGGAAGATGAGTGCACGTTCACTAAGTTTTTTTTTTTCCCATGTAAAAGCAAAGATCTTTTGAGAATCCTCATGAATTTGTATCAAGAAAAACACTGAGCATAAATCAATCACAGTGAAATATCTTGGTTGACTTGGAATGGAAGAAATTATAGTAGCTGGACTTGGTACAATAGGATGTTCCTTTACCATATAATCATTTACAACTCTTAAATCCTGTATGAATCTATATACTATTTGCCATTTTGATCTAGCTTTGGCTTTTTAATTGGAAGTACAGATGTATTATGTTATGAGAAGCAAGGTATTATGATCCCTTGTTGGATTAGGGATTCAGTGATTGGTCTGATACCCTCTATTGCTTCTTTAGTTAAGGGATACTGAGGTGCACAAGGAACTGATCCTTCCTTACTACTCACCTTTACTGGAGTAGCTGATTTCATAGACCTACATCTATGGAAGACTTTGACCATATACCTTCAGGGATATTTTCAGGTATAGGATAGATTGAATTCAAGTCATCCTCTGTACTGACTGAATCTAAGAACAGCAGTGGAAAAGCTTTCAAAGATTCTTCTGGTAGAATAATGCTATATCAACAGTATCAGTACATTGGATTGTTGCTTGTAATTTATATAATAAATCCCTACCTAGAAGATTCATGGGACAGTCTGGCATATAAAGAAATGCATGCTCCACAGATAAAGGTGCTAAAATAATCATTTTAGTTTGTAATTTCATTACTCTATCTGGTTTTCCAGCAGCTCCTATAACTTCCATTGTACCTACAGCTCTACAATTCATAGGAAGACTTTGCAAAACTGATTTACTGGCTCCAGTATCAAGCAAAAGATCATAAATCTGATCACCTATAGTAACTGATACGTATGGTTCTGTACTGTTTGGAGACTGAAATGTTTCCAATACTGGTACAAACACAGTAACATCAGTACAAAACTTAGTCATTTCCTGTCCAACCAAGTTTACATCTGCTTGAACTACATGAAATTCCCAGGATTTTGCATCTTTAACTCTATCATTAGCTTATTCATTACTCCCTTTGGCCCTTATAGTCTCTAACTTGGTATTATTGTTCTCATGTACAATTTCATTATCATTATCCAGTTTACATTCTTCACTATTTTCCCTTATTTTACATACATTTGAATTTTCTACTAATTTTACACTACAATTTTCTTTTTCCCTATAATTATTACTACTAATTACATTATCCTTTGATTTAATCAATTCATCTATATCATCATTAATCTTATTACCATTACACTTATTAATTCTCAATTCATTATCCCTTGATTAATATACAGAGGAACACTGGATAACGCTTCCTAAGAAACAAGCCCCTTTGCTCTGATAACCCTTAACAACCTGACTATATTTAGATATTGCTCCAGACATAACCCAGTCCTCCATTGTGCTCAGATCTGGCACTTGAGCTCCCTGACAGCAGGAATTCTGACATACATTCCCATTATTTCTTTTGAGTAGTTATTATTATTCTAGCCATTATTGTTATTATTCCAGTTATTATAGTTGTTCCAATTATTTTACCTATTAAATTCTCCATACCTGTTCAATTGTCTGGAAAACTGACCTCTGTATCCACATTCCTTTACAAGATGAGTGATTCTATTGCAGAGGAAATGATGTTGGGTATCTGTTCTTCTATACCTAGGCTTATAATAATTGTTATTAGGTTTCATAAATCTTAATTCAGCCACTGCCTTAACCTCTTTAATCCTACTTTCTCTAGCTTTTCCTTCTGCTTCCTTTAATTTTCTTTTAAGATCTTCTATCACAATATCTCTCTCCTCATATTTGTCTTCACTATCTATGCTTAAATATGTAGCCTTTCTTCTAATATATACCAGTTCCATCTCCTCCAAATAAGGATAATTGTTTTAGAAGAATAATTTTATCTTATGTATAGAATTTTTCAGAAAGATCCTTTTTATATGTGCTATTGTTCCCTCTTCAAGAACATCCATATTTTGGTAGGTTTTGGCAGCTTCAGTGATATCGTCAAAGAATTATGTTGATGTTTCAGTGGCTTGTTTTTTTATTCCATGCATTTGGTCTCTTAGTATTTCTACCCATAACCTCTAGAATTGCCTGCCTAGCTTCATTCATCATGTCATACTGGACTTTGTTGTTCATGTCAGTGTCATAATAATTTACTGGCCATGGTGTTAACAAGGGATCCTGCCTAGTTTCCTCTATGAACTTATTTCTTTACCTTTTTGTTAAAAAGCTCTTTCATTAACAGGGCAAAATCATTTTAATCAGGGACAAATAGATCAGTAGTTCTCCTCGTTTCTTTAATTACCTTAGTAGGGTTATCTGCAAAGGCAAGTGTTCTCTTTTGTATAGATTCCAAGTCTTCAGCTGTAAACCTCTTATGGGTTTTTACCTAGAATATCTCATCCCTTGAAACTACTGGGAGATATCTTAATGGGAATAAAGTAACCATTCCTTCAGCCTCTTCCTTCTGTAATCTATTTAGATTTCCAGTTGTACCATTATTTTCTTTTGCCCCACAATCATATTCAGTATTCATAAACCTTTATCATTCATATACAATTCCATCTGGTCCAGTTATTGCTTCATGAGTGTGTTCATTTGTTTAAGCTCAGAATCCTTAGTTAACCAAACCATTGTAGCTTTAAACCAGTTGCCAATAACAAATAACACAACTCTACACTGATACACAACACAGAGACAAATACGTAGTATGGGGATATGGGATAAAACAGTTGGCACAGTCATTTCCATGCATGGTTTCATCCACTGACAGTCTAGAACCATTTAACATGCTTTGGGAAAAAGAATGAATACAATATATTGGATATGCAGAACACACTCCCACAATCCAACCAAAAGATGCATTAATATGTCCCCAAATTAGAAGAAAACATAAAATATCTCACTGAAAAGGTCACAGATTTGGAAAACAGAGGGAGAAGAGACAACCTCCGAATTATCAGTCTCCCAGAAAAACCAGAGATAAACAATAAACTCGATATTATTCTACAGGAGATTATAAAAGAAAATTGCCCCCACTTTCTGGAAATAGGGGGCAAAATAGAAATAGAAAGGGTTCATAGAACACCCTCTATACTAAATCCCCAAAAGAAAACCCCTAGGAATGTAATTGCCAAATTCAAGAGCTTCCAAGAAACGGAGAAAATCCTACAAGAAGCCAAGAAGAGGAGCTTCAGATATAAGGGGGCTCCCATAAGGATCACACATGACTTAGCGGCTAACACACTAAGAGACTGCAAAGCAAGCATGGAACACGATATTTAGAAAGGCAAGAGAGCTGGGTCTCCAACCAAGAATCAACTACCCAGCAAAACTGACTATATACTTCCAGGGGAAAGTATGGGCATTCAACAAAATAGAAGATTTCCAAGCATTTGCTAAGAAAAGACCAGAAGATAGTGGAAATTTTAATATCCAAACACAGAAAGCAAGAGAAACATGAAAAGGTAAATATGAAAGAAAGGGAAAAGGAGATAAATCTTATCTTTTTCTTTAAGTCAAACTCTCTTCTATAAGGACTACATTTACATCAAATTATATATATTAATACGTGGGGGAAATGTTTTGTGTAACTCTCAAAAATTGTATGCATCATAAGAGTAGTTAGAAGAAACATGCATAGGGAAAGATTGGTGCATAAAGAAGATTTGGGGAAAGTGAGGGCAAAGAAAGGAAAAGGGAGGGGGGAACCATTGATAACACTAAGACTTGCTTCAAGAACTAGGGGGGGTCTTAATAGAATAATCTTTCCCATATAAAGATACACATGGGAAGGGGAGAGGAAGCGCTCTCATATGAGAAGGAGAGGAAGAGAGCATGAAGTGTAATTACTTAAACCTTATTCTCTGTGAAATCAAATCTGAGAGGGAAGAACATCTAAATCCACTGGGATCCTGAATTCTATCTTATCCATTAGGGCAAGAAAGAAAGGAAAATTAAGGAGGGGGAGGGGGAAAAGAGTATAAAAAGGAAGGGAAGGAGAGGGGGGAGGGGAAGGGAGCATAAAAAGGGAGGGGCTAGGAAGGGAAGCATCTCAAGGGAGGGGACTAGGGGGACTGACCTAAAGTAAATCACTGGTTCAAAAGGAGATAGCTAAAGAAGAAAGGTCAGAACTAGGGGAAGATATCAAAATGCCAGCGAATCCACAAATAACAATCATAACTTTGAACGTGAATGGGATGAACTCACCCATAAAACGTAGACAAATAGCAGATTGGATTAAGACCCAAAACCCTACCATTTGTTGTGTTCAAGAAACACATATGAGGTGGGTTGACACTCACAAGGTCAGCCTCAACTGATAGAAAGAAGGCAGGAGTTGCAATCATGATATCTGACAAAGCCAAAGCAAAAATAGACCTGATCAAAAGGGATAGGGAAGGTAAATATATTCTGCTATAAGGGAATATAGACAATGAGGAAATACCACTAATCAACATGTATGCACAAAATGGTATAGCATCCAAATTTTTAATAGAGAAACTAGGAGAACTGAAGGAGGAAATAGACAGTAAAACCATATTAGTGGGAGACTTGAACCAACTACTATCAAATTTAGATAAATCAAACCAAAAAATAAACAAGAAAGAGGTAAAAGAGGTGAATGAAATCTTAGAAAAATTAGAGTTAATAGACATATGGAGAAAAATGAATAGGGACAAAAAGGAATACACCTTCTTTTCAGCACCACATGGCACATTCACAAAAATAGATCATACACTAGGTCACAGAATCATGGCAATCAAACACAGAAAAGAAGAAATAATAACTGCAGCCTTTTCAGATCACAAGGCAATAAAAATATTGATCAGTAAGGGTACATGGAGAGCCAAATAAAAAATTAATTGGAAATTAAATAATATGATACTCCAAAATCGGATAGTTAGAGAAGAAATCATAGAAACAATTAATAATTTCATTGAGGAAAATGACAACAGCAAGACATCCTTTCAAACCTTATGGGATGCAGCCAAGGCAGTACTTAGAGGAAAATTCATATCCCTGAGTGCATATATTAACAAATTAAGGAGGACAGAGATCAAGGAATACAAAATGCAAATCAAAAAACTTGAGAAGGAACAAATTAAAAACCCCCAGAAGAAAACCAAACTAGAGATTCTAAAAATTAAGGGAGAAATTAATAAAATCGAAAGTGAAAGAACTATTGAGCTAATAAACAAGACTAGAAGCTGGTACTTTGAAAAAAACAGACAAAATAGACAAAGTACTGGTTAATCTAATTAAAAAAGGGAAAGAAGAAAGGCAAATTAACAGCATCAAGGATGAAAAGTGGGATCTCACCTCCAATGAAGAGGAAATTAAGGCAATCATTAAAAACTACTTTGCCCAACTATATGGCAATAAATGCACCAACCTAGGTGATATGGATGAATATTTACAAAAATATAAATTGCGTAGACTAACAGAAGGAGAAATAGATTTCTTAAATAATCCCATATCAGAAAAAGAAATCCAACAAGCCATCAAAGAACTTCCTAAGAAAAAATCCCCAGGGCCTGACGGATTCACCAATGAATTCTATCAAACATTCAAAGAACAGCTAACTCCAATACTATACAAACTATTTGACATAATAAGCAAAGAGAGAGTTCTACCAAACTCCTTTTATGACACAAACATGGTACTAATTCCAAAGCCAGGCAGGCCAAACACAGAGAAAGAAAATTATAGACCAATCTCCCTAATGAATATAGATGCAAAAATCTTAAATAGGATACTAGCGAAAAGACTCCAGCAAGTGATCAGAAGGTTCATCCACCATGATCAAATAGGATTTATACCAGGGATGAAGGGCTGGTTCAATATTAGGAAAACTATCCACAAGCAAACCAACAAGAACCACATGATTATCTCAATAGATGCAGAAAAAGCCTTTGATAAAATACAATACCCATTCCTATTAAAAACACTAGAAAGCATAGGAATAGAAGGGTCGTTCCTAAAAATAATAAACAGTATATATCTAAAACCATCAGCTAATATCATCTGCAATGGGGATAAACTAGATGCATTCCCAATAAGATAGGAGTGAAACAAGGATGCCCATTATCACCTCTATTATTTGACATTGTATTAGAAACACTAGCAGTAGCAATTAGAGAAGAAAAAAGAAATTGAAGGCATTAAAATAGGCAAGGAGGAGACAAAATTATCACTCTTTGAAGATGACATGATGGTCTACTTAAAGAATCCTAGAGATTCAACCAAAAAGCTAATCGAAATAATCAACAACTTTAGCAAAGTTGAAGGATACAAAATAAACCCTCATAAGTCATCAGCATTTCTATATAATTCCAACACAGCTCAGCAGCAAGAACTAGAAAGAGAAATCCCATTCAAAATTACCTTAGACAAAATAAAATACTTAGGAATCTATCTCCCGAGACAAACACAGGATCTATATGAACACAGCTACAAAACACTTTCCACACAACTAAAACTAGACTTGAACAATTGGAAGAACATTAACTGCTCATGGATAGGACGAGCCAATATAATGAAAATGACCATTCTACCCAAACTCATCTATCTATTTAGTGCCATACCCATGGAACTTCAAAAAATTTTTTTACTGATTTAGAAAAAACCATAACAAAGTTCATTTGGAAAAACAAAAGATCAAGGATATCCATGGAAATAATGAAGAAAAAAAAATACAAAGGAAGAGGGCCTTGCAGTCCCAGATATCAGACTATATTATAAAGCAGCAGTCATCAAAACAATTTGGTACTGGCTAAGAGAAAGAAAGGAGGATCAGTGGAATAGACTGTGGGCAAGCGACCTCAGCAAGACAGTATATGACAAACCTAAAGATCCCAGCTTTTGGGACAAAAATCCACTATTTGATAAAAACTGCTGGGAAAATTGGAGGACAGTGTGGGAAAGATTAGGCTTAGACCAACACCTCACACCCTACACCAAGATAAATTCAAAATGGGTGAATGACTTGAACATAAAAAAGGAAACTATAAGAAAATTAGGTGAACACAGAATAGCATACACGTCAGACCTTTGGGAAGAGAAAGACTTCAAAACCAAGCAAGAATTAGAAAGAGTTACAAAATGCAAAATAACTAATCTGGAATACATCAAATTAAAAAGGTTTTGTACAAACAAAACCAATGTAACCAAAATCAGAAGGGTAGCAACAAATTGGGAAACAATCTTCATAAAAACCTCTGACAAAGGTTTAATTACTCAAATTTACAAAGAACTAAATCAATTGTACAAAAAATCAAGCCATTCTCCAATTGATAAATGGGTAAGGGACATGAATAGGCAGTTCTCAGCCAAAGAAATCAAAACTATTAATAAGCACATGAAAATGTGCTCTACATCCCTTGTAATCAGAGAGATGCAAATCAAAACAACTCTGAGGTACCACCTCACACCTAGCAGATTGGCTAACATGACAGCTATGGAAAGTAATGAATGCTGGAGGGGATGTGGCAAAGTAGGGACATTAATTCATTGCTGTTGTGAGTTCATGTGCTGGAGTTGTGAATTGATCCAACCATTCTGGAGGGCAATTTGGAACTATGCCCAAAGGGCGATAAAAGACTGTCTGTCCTTTGATCCAGCTATAGCACTGCTGGGTTTGTACCCCAAAGAGATAATAAGGAAAAAGATTTGTACAAGAATATTCATAGCTGCACTCTTTGTGGTGGCCAAAAATTGGAAAACGAGGGGATGCCCATCAATTGGGGAATGGCTGAACAAATTGTGGTATATGTTGGTGATGGAATACTATTGTGCTAAAAGGAATAATAAAGTAGAGGAATTCCATGGAGACTGGAACAACCTCCGGGAAGTGATGCAGAGTGAAAGGAGCAGAACCAGGAAAACATGGTACACAGAGCCTGATACATTGTGGTACAATCGAAGGTGATGGACTTCTCCATTAGTGGCAATGCAATGTCCCTGAACAATCTGCAGGAATCTAAAAAACACTATCCACAAGCAGAGGATAAACTGTGGGAGTAAAAACACAGATGAAAAGCAACTGCTTGACTACAGGGGTTGAGGGGATATGACTAAGGAGAGTCTCTAAATGAACACTCTAATGCAAATACCAACAACAGGGAAATGGATTCGAGTCAAGAACACATGTGATAACCAGTGGAATTGTGTCGGCTATGTGAGAGGGAAAGGTGGTGGGAGAGGGGGAGGGGAGGAAAAGAAAATGATCTTTGTTTCCAGTGAATAATGTTTGGAAATGACCAAATAAAATAATGTTTAAAATTTAAAAAAAAAATGTCCCCAGACATGCTTACATTAACAATTAATGTAAGCATGTGTGTGTGTGTGTGTGTGTGTGTGTGTGTGTGTGTGTGTGTGTGTGTACAATGAAATTTGTGTTGCTATAATCCACTGTGATCATCTTATTTATATACAATTAATGAAAGGGAAAAATTTTTTCAAAAAAAATTTTTTAATCCAATATGGCCTCTTGACCATGTGGCAGAATGATATTTAAAAATTAAATGTCTCTCCCAGCTCAGAGTCCCAGTGTTCTACTCCCCACCCCCCATGGAATGTTCCACTTGCTAAGTGCTAAATGGAATTTCCCAGTCTAACTGATTTTCCCTATATAAAACTTAAAGGTTTTTCTATATAACCTACTTTCCTAATGTTTCTAATCCTAGCTAACTCTGCCAAATTTTTATTTTGATTTTAGTAAAGGGGAAAGGTTTATACACAAGGGAAGAATCTCATATAAATAAAGTGTATTTATTAAGAGATAAGGGAAAGTTTTGGGGAAAGGAATTAGGGGGAGACATAGCATCTGACTTTTACCCCACTATATTTAATTATCTCTGCATACACTGTCTAACTATCTTAACTAAAGGCAGTTAAGAGTAAATCCCACAGTAAACCCAGAATTCTCATACACACAGCATCAATGTTTGGTCAAATATCAGGAATCTAAGCTGTAGGGTCCTCAGATGGTCTCAGGAAGGTAAGGGTCTTCTCCCAGTCTATCTGTCCACCAGAAGACTGGAGATTTCCTCTCAACCTCAGCCAGATGATTCTCAAAAGCCAGTTGCTTGATAGATGGATTTTCAGGAAGTCTGAGCTACACACCTTCCTTCTTCACCTTTCAGTGCTAGACTGCATCAGTTGGTAAACTGTTCCTTGGAACTCTGGCCCAACAAACTCAGGAAAGATTCAAAATCTCAATCCCTGTCAATCATTCTTGCAACTTTTACCTTCCCTTGCTACACAGTGCAACTCTGTCTCACTTAAATCCAATTCAGGAACAACTCAAGAAGACATCTTTTGTCAGTGGTTCTTTTGGAAAATAAAGGAAGAATGACAACAGTAACAAGAAGATAGATATCCAAACGTAATCTATCTCTCTCCTGAGTTCCAGTCACACATGAATTACCAATATTATATTTCAAAGTAGCTAGAGCATAGGCATCCCAAATTCAACTAATCTAAAACAAAACTTTTTCTACTTCTTATCAAAACCACCTGTCTTCTAAACATTTAGTTTCCATTGATAGTATCACCATCCTTCTAAGGTACACAATTTTGCAACATTGACCTTAAAAATAATTAATTTATTCCTTTCTCATTTAAACTTTCCTCAATTTCCCTAGTTAGGAAATGTCTCCCCTCCTTTTGACTTCACATCGGGTATTGTGGTATTTATAGCAGAGAATAGCGTTGTTATTGCTATTTGGTCATTTTTCAATCATGTCTGAGACTTTGTGACCTCTGGGGATTTCCTTCACAGAGATACTGGAGTGGTTTGCCTTTTCCTTCTCCATATTATTTTTTTTCAGATGATGAAACTGAAGTAAATAGTAATAAGTGACTTGCCCAGAGTCATATAGCTAATAAGATTCTGAGGCCAGATTTGAACTCAGGAAGATGAGTCTTCTTAGCATTCTGTCCACTTTACCATCTAGCTGCCCCAGAGACAGAACAGAGACTAACAAGCAATATGGAAAACGGTCTAGGGTGTAAAATAACTCTGAAGTTAGGAACCAATGTCAGCTTGGGCCTTTATTTACTATACCACATTGGCTCTTCTACACGAATCCAGGAAGTTCTTTTTATTTTTATCCTTAGCACCTAGAATAGTCTCTCTCATATATATCATGTTCTAAATAAACATGTTCTGCAAGTAATTCAATTATATAATTATAATCAGTGAAACACAAGTTGTTAGTTGACCCATGGAAGCAGAAACAATTGAGGGAGAATCTTAAGTCAAAGCAAAATGTCAAGCAAATACTTCTAAAAAAGGAAAGATAAAGCTTATGATACTTCTTTAAACCCTTTCCCTATGATGCTCATAGATATTCCACCTAGCCAAACATAATATTATCCTTTACAATCCTTTGTTCTGTCCCCAAACCACCTGCTAGCAGATGTATGCCACAATGTAAGAGCAACCCTTCCTCTACTCTCCACACATACATGCTCATTCATCCTTAAGGTTTCTATTCTGTAGTATTATTTGCTGTCAGCAGTTCTTCCTTCTGGAGCTCAATTTCCTTTTATCTCTTAGCTATAAATATAATTCGTCTTTACTATCATCCTTTTGTTAGGATCCTTTCTCCTGAACTGCAATTTTCTCTCAACCAGGACAGTTTGTCATAGTCCAAGTAAATAAGTAATCAACCCTTAACAGTTATTGCCATATTCCCTAACAGTTAAAGCTTGGGACACTCAAAAGTGGGGTAAACTGAGAAGGAATGTGAAAATATTCATCATAGCTTCACTTAACCACAAAGTTATCCCCAACAGCATTTGCTTCCTATCTCAAGTAGTAGATTAGTAGAGTATTCTCTATCTTATATAAGTTTTCTCAAGGATCAAAGTAATTAAACTTACCAAAAGAAAAGCTCTCAGCCTTTGTTTTTCTAATTGCACCCCTACATGAAACCAAAATACAAAAATAATTGGACAAAAATTAGATAATTATACAACATGCCACTGATCAAGAGATCTATTTATCTCAAGTAGAGTGTAGCTATAAAGTCACCAGTCCCCTGTATAGATGGAAAAAATGTTTAGCTAAATACATATTAAAGATTTTTAAATCATATGCTAATGCATAACATTTACTAAATGCAAGAAATCTTATACCCAAAGTAGGATCAGCAGGGAAAAGCATAAAGAGCTAAAATATGTCACCCTCCAATGGACAAGTATAATATAGCAAGTTATCTGAGGCCTTAAAAATTTTAAACTTATTTGCTAATTACCAAATTTAGAGAATATATAGTTTTATAATTCAAATTATGTTGATTCCTTTATCCCAATCAGTTTCTAATTCAATGAAGTATTTTCTTTTTAACTTCTTGATAATAATGTTGTCCTTTGCCCAGTCCCTACAAGAAGAGTTAAAAATTCAATAGTTTCCAACTATCAATATGTTTCCACTTTTAAACTGCTAAAGAAACAATTTTACTATATGAAATTAGTCAATGAAACATTGTTCTATAGAATAGTCTCATACACACAATTCTGTACATATACATGTGTACACACATATATACAGACACCTACTAGGGAATTACTTTCAATGTAACCTTTCGCATTAAGGAAGTAACCAAGTCCATTAGGAACTGAAAACTGAATAGGTCTTTATTATTTGGGGAATGACTGAACGAGTGGCTGTATATGATTGCAATGGAATAGTATTGTGCTAAAAAATGTCAAACAGGAAGATAATATGGAAAGACATATGAAGTGATACAAAGTGAAGTGATACTTAGTGAAGTGAGCAGAACCAGGAAACCTTTATACACAGTAACAGCAATAATGTACAATGATCAACTATGAATGAATTGACTATTATCAGCAATTCAAGAATCCAAAACAACTCCAAGGGAAGCATAATACAAAAGGAGATCCACTACCATGAAAGGGACTGAGGAAGTATGAATGCAGACTGAAGCATACCATTCTTCCTTTTATATTCTCCATGAATTTTTCTCTGGCATAAACGAAATGTGTCTTGTTTCACAACATGAACATGGAAATGTGTATTACATGATAACATATGAACAACCTATATCATATTACCTGCTATTTGGGAGGGGAGAAGAAGGAAAAGAGAGAAAGAATATGGATCATAAAATGTCAGGAAGTGATTATTAAAATTATATCTACATGTAACCTAGAGAAATTTATAAAATTAAAAAATGAAAATGTAACTTGGAAATATTCTGTAAAATATATAAAACACAACAGAGCATAAAGATTATAAAGTCCATTATGCAAATATAGAGATATAACTCCAGCATGATAAACCAATCTCCTAGCAAATCTAACATACAGTATAATTAATATCTCATCAGAAAGTCTTCCTTGTTTTCAAATATCCTGAAAATCTATTTTAACTTTTTTATACATTCCCCTCTTCCAACCTCAGGGATCATAAATGTGATAAAGTATAGTATATTCTGATAGAATTAAGAGATGAGGTAATGGATCCATCAAAAAACTAGTTTGCACAGAATACAGAGCATTAAACTTGGAATCAGAAAGACCTGAGTTCAAATCTAACCTCAGACACTTACTGGCTATGTGAACCAAGTAAGTCATTTAACCCAATTGGTCTTGTTATCTTCATTTGTAAAAAAGCAATAACATCTACTGACCAGTAGAGGGAATTGAAAATTATAACATTTAAGAGTCTTAAAATGCTATACAAGTGACAGCTCTTATCATTATGGTTGTGATTATTGAAGTAAGAAAACATTGGTTCATAATGTCATAGGATCACAGAGTTGGAGCTGGAAGTTCAGCTGCCTCTCAAGTCCTAAATAACATTTCAAATGCAATAAAATATCAAAAACTAAAAGATAAATAGCAAGTTTTAAAATTGTTTTAGCACTTCCTATGATTTCCAGCTGAATTAATCATCTGCTGAAACATCATAGCCTATTTATAAAAAATTTTCTCAGTCTTGGGGAGAATACATATCCATATCAATTTCTAGTTCCTTGTTCTCCTCTACCTGATCCTATAATTCCTACTTATACTGATTTCACCAAAACCTGCATATACTTATAGAAATGAAAGAATATGTGAACCGTTTGTTCACATTCTCTGGCCCATGCTCCACCCACAATGCACTATTGACAATGAAATGAACAATTCTGTCTGGGTAGTATTTTTTAGCTTAATGCTTTGCATACTATATATGAAATTTACTGGTGTGGCTATTCATCCATGGATGAAAGGATTCACATAACAACCAAGCCATTAGCCAGCTGTTGCTAGCAAAAATAAATTGTGATTCTCAAATGAATAGTTTTTATAAACTTGTGTGACTAAATCATGTGACTAAAGTTAATGGCAACAGGTATTGAGGCAAGAGTTCTCTTAAAAAAGGATTATGGTGACTTACAAATGCTCAGTACACATAAGGAAATAAGACAATACTAGTGAATTATTGTTCCTGATGGCTAGGAAATCAGTTTGAGATTTAATAATCTCAAAGGGAGTGTTTCTGATGCTTGTCCTATTCTTTTCATAATAAGAATCAGGTATTTGAGAACCACACCATCTCTTTAGCTATTCAATTGGCTCAACTAATAGAGGAAATTCTTGGAAAGTGTCAAAGTGTTTCCCAGAGACCCTATGCCAGAGAACCTATTCCCTCTATCTAATAGTTACTGTTCTCATTAATTTAAGGAGTAAGGTCAGTGTAAATTTATTTGATCAGAATAAGTATCAATCCTCTATTCCCTCTTCTTTCTATTTTATTGAGCTTTCATTATATTATCAAGGCATAATGGATTTAATTCTACAAATAAGCAAGCATGCTACTGCATACTTTTACTCATATAGATTCAACAAAAGTAGAATCATGAAATTTAATTACTACATTGATGCAATGAAGTCATGGTCCTCAAAACCCAGCTACGATGGTCTGGACACGTCATCCGCATGGACCCACAGCGAATACCAAGACAGGTATTCTATGGTGAACTGTCAGCTGGACTCAGGAAACAAGGCCAGCCAAAGAAAAGATTCAAGGATCAGCTAAAGTCCAACTTGAAGTGGGCTGGCATTACACCAAAGCAACTAGAACTCGCTGCCTCTGACAGAAGCAGCTGGCAAACCCACATTAACCATGCCGCCGCCACCTTTGAAGATGAGCGACGTCGACATCTTGCCATTGCACATGAATGCTGACACCAGGCCACAACCGCACCTCCCGTAGCAACTGGCGTCCCATGCCCCATGTGCCACAAACTCTGCGCCTCAGTCTTTGGACTTCAAAGCCACATGAGGGTACATCAATAGATGATAATGCACAAAGACAATTGTCATTCTCGGTCACCAAGAGACTACCACTAAAACTAAACTAAACATTGATGCACCTGAAGTTTCTTCCCAACTCTAGTGTCCAACTATATAAGATATCATAGGAATTTCCATTCAGTGTTTGGAAGGCCTCTCTTATTCTCTTGATAAACAAGTCATCAAAGATGATTCCATCTGATGTTTTGAAGCCCTCCCTCTCATTCTCTTCACCTTGACTAGATACCAAAGGACTGCATCAGTGGTTGGTTAACCTTCAATCTTAATATATTGTTAGCCTATCATTCTTATTTTGGTTCTAAATTTCTCTAATGACATCTTTTAAAAACATTCTGGTGTAATTTTTCAAATCTAATGTATTAAATGCCCTCTGCTCACAGACATTGTAAGTCTGTCCATTGCCCTGTGAGTGATTCTTAACTCCAATTCTCAAGAAGATTGGTATAAAAAAGATAAGTCGTTATTTAAGGAATTAAATTTTTAGAAGTGCACAAATCATTACTAACATGCTTTGGAACCTTATGTTAAACAAAATTTGTGCTCTTAGTTTGGCAAGGATTGACATTTCAGGTAAGGCAGTTCAAAAGAAATTACGCCAAGCAACAACATATAACATTAAAGTAGACAAGATTATTGGGCCAGTTTAAATGAATTAAAAAGCTAATGCATTTGTTGGTTCTGATCCTTAATAAGCATGCTTACTTCTGTTGAGGCTGCATGATATAATGGAGGAGCACTAGATTTGAAGTTCAAAAACTAGGTTTGTATTATAGTTCCAGCATGTAACCTTAGACATCAAAGCCATGGTTTCCTAATCTGCTAAATATAATAATAATTTTGCAACTTACCTACATAGCATAGCGTAGAGAGTAGAGAAATGAACTTTAACTTAGGAATGTTTGCGATTAAGTCCTTCCTCTGACACATAATGGCTGTTTGATCCCACAAAAGTTGCTCAGACTCCAATGTCCTAAGCAACTGTTTTAAGACAATGAGTTGCCTCCTGGGCCACCACCAGTTGTCTTGACTTTTGCTCTGCCACTGGACTTGAATGACTCTAGAAGAGAATGAAGTAACAACTTTGTGCAACTGTCAAGACATCATCATGATGTTATTTGTCCTCTCTGTAATAAATGATGAACAACACTGCAGAAAAGATAATGATGTACATTGGTAGAAGAAATTCCTCACCAGAAGCTCCTTCTACGGATGAAGTCACAGATCCAAGTCAAAAAAAATCTGCTTTCTTTCACAGTTTTATTAGGAGAGAAGGATGTTGAGAGCCTTTAAATGGTATAGAAATGTGAAATATATTTTTCTGGCACACTACAAAAATGTCTGCATTCCTCTGCTTTGAGATAGAGGATGATTGAACCTCCAGCTGGGAAAAAGGGGAATCTGTTTTCAGTATCCTCAATTGCTATTCAGTGACCCATCCTGCTATGGCATTTTGCCCTCATTCCCAAGGCTGAACAGTTTCCTAATTATCATTCTATGGAAGGCGCAGCATTTGTCTCAGCCTCACCAGGATACTGTAAACACACTCAACTATTTGGTGGTTGTCAGAGATGCTTAACCGCAGAGTTTAAAGCAATCGTTTCCTCCCTTCAGAAGAAAAACAAGGAAGATTCTTTTTTTACTGCATCCAGTTTTCTTTCTCCCCGGGTTATCTATTTGCTCTCTGGATCAAATCCAAAAAAAAAAAGAATCTGCCTGCATGAGAGTCTTCATTACATTTTCAGAGATATTTCAGTAGTAGTGCTGCTGCTTCAGAATGAGCCACTGCTCCAGGGATCATTTACCTGCTTATTCATCCTCAAGATAGGAACCATGAAATGAAAATGGAAAAGAAAACACACCCTAAAGCTCAACCTTTAGTTTTTAAGCTACCATTTATCTATTAAGTGCTCTAAAGTTTGCAAAGAACTTTACACACATATGCCATTGAAAGTATATTGAATTGGGGGGGATGGTTAGGAGGGAGTTGAAAGACATAGTTACAGTCTACTAGAAATACAAAATTATTTTGGATTGGAAAATGCATCCAAATTTTCAGTGCATGGAATGATATTTTCTTATTTACTAATATGAAAAAACTACCAGTTTGAAAGTAAATTAGATAAACACAATGAAATTTCTAGGTAATATGGAAATATTAAAATATTTGCATTTCCAAATCAGATTGCCCAAATCCTGCTTTCTATACTTTTACTCCACAAAACAAAATATAGAAGAATCACTGGTCTTTTCAAACTCTCATTCGAAATCTGGGCTTAATATTAGAACTCTATTTATTTTTCCTATATTTTATTTCAAAATATGTTTTTCCACAATGAGAAAATTCACATTTGAATTAGAGATTTAGAGCTCAAAACAATGTTATAGATTTTTATCATCTTTCTCATTATACAGATGAAAAAACTGAAGCCCAACAAAGTGAAATAATGTGTCCATAGTTAGTCATATAAGTAGTCAGAGTTAGGATTTAAACTTGGGTCCACCAATTCCAAATTACTTTTGCTTTTACTATGTCTGTCTCAGGACTAATGGCTTCATGATACAGACGCTCTGACATAATACAACTTCCTGATCTTCACTTAGCCCATTGATGTCAACTTATTTTGGTCAGTTATCTTTATCCTTCTACAACTTCACCATAGAGGCTATACTTTTTAAAATTAATTTCTTTGTTACATTAAAGTCAAATTAAGCCTTCCCCAGTTTGGGGAGAGGAGGAATAGAGGGAGATACATAGAGGATAAAATAAACAAGTTCAATACAACATAACATGGGTGACAATAGAACCCTCAGGTTATTCATCACTCTTCATTGTCATCACATTGCCATGCAATGTCTTTTTCATTTATTTTATGAGACTTAGATGATATATTTTATTCTTCTTCAGAATAAAATTTTTGTTATATGTTACAACATTGTGATCTGTGTAATAGTCATCTTTAGTTGTATACAGTAGTGTACTAGGTTTTACTACAATACAGTGAGATCAATAAAATATTTGTATTGAAAAGAAGAACCATTGGAAAGTGGAGATTGTAAAAATATATCTAATATCCCAAAACAGTCTAGCCCATTCTTCTCCTTTTTTGTCATCAGCTCATCATATATCTGAATGAACTGTCCCAAATATACTCCTATATGTATATATATATATATGTATGCATTCATGTATGTATATATTTATGGAAGTATTTAGACATGTATAAGTATTTGGACATGTATGTATGCACAAATATTTTATGTGTATTTATGGAATGTATGTATGTTGTCATAAAGGAAATCTAGTTCAGATTCCCAGTGGAAAAGTCTCTTGGAAAATGTAACTAATCAATCTAAAAGAATTTTGAATGTCTATTCAGGCAATGGTGAAAAAAGTGAATGAAGAATGTCTGTTTCCATGGTTATAATATTCATTTGAATGGATAGCCTATAGAACTTATACAACCATTTGCATATCCAAGACAGACAGTATGAATAGACAAGATTGACCCAAAATTTAACTTGATCTGACAAACTTCAAAGATTTTTGTAATAACCACAAGATTCCTATGGAAAGTCCATCTTTTTAATACCAACATTCTACAAGTGTTGCTCTATGGAAACAGGATATGGAATATATCCGTTCCCAAATACTCAAAAATGAGCATCACATAGAAGACAGCATATGGTTGGTAGGAGTTAGCATATAACCAGTAAAAAATACTCAAGAATAGGAGGAAAGGATGCCATCAGGAAATATATAATAGGAAGAGCAGTTGAGGATCATCATGCACTGGTGACAAATAAAATACAAGCATCTTTTGTGCTCCAATAGTACTTTCATTATAGCCTTCAGTACTTTAACTGGACCCTCCTATTGTAACCTCATAAAAGTACACAAAAAAAGAATTACCCAGGATTTTTAGGCATAAATGAATTCTGTATTCTACCAATGGAGAGGACTATAAAATCAACAAAATCTCAGATTCATTTGAGTATTTTGGATTTCAGCACAAACGAGGGCATAAAGGAACACACACAATTAAGAATATGTTGGAAAAACAAATTGTGGTATATGTTGGTGATGGAATACTATTGTGCTCAACAAAATAATAAAGTGGAGGAATTCCATGGGGACTGGAACAACCTCCAGGAATTAATGCAGAGTGAGAGGAGCAGAACCAGGAAAACATTGTACACAGAGGCTGATACACTGTGGTACAATCAAATGTAATGGACTTCTCCATTAGTGGCAATGCAGTGATCCCAAACAACTTGGAGGAATCTACGAGAAAAACCACTATCCACATTCAGAGGAAACACTGTGGGAGTAAAAACACCGAAGAAAATCAACTGCTTGAATACATGGGTCAAAGGGATATGGTTGGGGATGTAGACTCTAAATGAACATCCTAGTTGAAGCAACAACATGGAAATAGGTTCTGATCAAGGACACAAATAATACCTAATGAAATTGCGTGTCAGCTGCGGGAAGGATGGGTGGAGTGGAGGGAGGGAAATAAAGTGAGTATTGTAACCAAAAACAAACAAACAAACAAAAAAACAAATAAACTAAAAAATTAATGAATAAATTAAAATTTAAAAAGAGAATATGTTGGAAAACTTGTTATAAGAGTTAGAATCAAGAAAGTTCCCTGAACTGTATAACATTCAGAAAATCCATTACTTTATGCTAGAAACATTTTCTTCAGGACTGGTAATCAACAAGTATTTTTTTACTATGTGCCAGACACTTTGCTTTAAGGTGGGGATACAAATAAATACAAAATAAATATAATCCTTTTCCTTAAAGAAATTATATTCTAATGGGTGAAGATAACCCATAAATATTATTCAAAATCATAAAAGAAGAATGCAGGAGATGAAAAGGCTCCCAAGTAAGGAGGGGAATGAATAAGAAGATAGTTTTAAAAGTCCTGAAAATGATGAGCATCGAATAACTTAGACAAGATAAAATTAGTTGAAAGGAAACAACTGATTACCAATGTGAGTAATTTCTGAATTAGCTCTGGGTATCCCCAGTAAGACTATCTCTGTGTTGGGTAAATGTCAAATGAAACCTAAATGGAAGATTATATTCAAAAATGTGAATATATGGTAGACACGTGAAGAAATTCTGATCTGTCCCTATTTAAATAATCAATTGACAATGAAAAAAATGGGAGGAGATAAAACAATGATTATCGACACAGAGGATAACCATTTCCTCAGTAAGTTCAAGAGACAAAAATCAATAGATAGATCAAAGTAACCAAGAAACCATATAAGCTGTAAATATTTGATATCCCTGAAAGAGAGAGATGGTGTCCAAGGGCTACAATAATTTAGAAGATAAAATAATTTCTAAATGTTTATGCAAGAGTTTGGTGGAAATCATATTAGTATTATTAACTCAAAATAGTAAGAAATAATGGAGGAGAAGAAAAAACAAGATTATATAAAAGACAGTAAAAGACTCATCTCCATCACATCATCAAGAGAATACTTAAAGATAGAACAAGAATGAGCATAATGAGCAGATGGAAAATGAGTCAAAATTTTCTATAATTGCCTTCAGCATCATCAGTGTAAGTGAAAGTGCCACATTTGGAATCAAATACCATAGTCTGTAATGTCCTGGCATAAAAAATAAAAAATGGGAAGAACTCCTGAACTAGACAAAGTAAACATGGGAATTATGAACTAGAAGCAATACAGTTTTGACATTGTGGAAGGATTGATGCACTATTTGAAGGAAGGAAGAATTCCATATGCCTGGAGAAAGTAATATATCTTACTCTTTAAAAAAGATACCTGAGAAAATATGAGTGATTTCCAAATCATTTGTATATTTTCAGAAAATTATTATGATGATAATCTACATTCTCATTAAGAGATTCTGGATGTAGAAAAGAGAACACAAGTTGTACAAATGTTTATTCTATAGTAGATTATTTTTAACAATCTTTGCCCCCCAGTTTCTGCTTTTGAAAAATGGTGATTATAATAAGAGCTACCTACCTCAGAGCAGCATGGTGAGACTGAAAGAGTTAGTGCATAAAAGTTCCCTGAAAACTTTAAATATATATATATACATATATATATATATATATATACATACATACATGTCAGACATTATTATTATTACTGAAAACTAGGTGATTCTCTCTCCTGACTAGTAGCTGATTGTGGTTTCTCAAAAACTTTCAGGAATTTAGTTGCTTGTTTGATTCCTTTCTATGCTTTACTGATATCTATCCAATGTATGTAATTGCAATGCCATTTAGAAAAGTGTCTCCACTACAGAATCTGGCATAAAAATGTCACTAGTAGTTCAACATTGTACCTCCCAATACAGGATTGATATAATATTTCACTGGTAAAAAATATAACAGATACAGGAAGTGACTTGGCGAAAACTTGGGATGAAAACCTGAAAGCAAAGCTCTTAACAGATTAAGCAGATCAATTTGGGGTACGGGGCAAAGCTTGAGGAAAACAAACAGTGAAGGATGGTGTTGCTAAAAAATAAGTAGCTAAGAAGAGTATATAAGCTACAAAGAAAATACCCAAATCACTGGAATGTCATACTAAAGACTTCAGTTAGGCAGGGCTCTGCTGAATCAGCTGGAGTTTTACATTTGAACTTCAGTTTTTCAAATTGTGTCTGCTCTCTCTTCCTTCCAGTGTTGAATTAAAATGTTACTGTCAGCAGACTAACTGCAACTTGAGCAGCTTTGTATAAGTTTCCCCCCCCCCCTAATCTGGACCTCAGTTTACTCATCTAAGAAATTAATTGATTGAACACATTCTCTATGTTCCTTTCCATTTCTAATTCAATTTCACCACCTAACCATGTTGTCCTTTGACTATAGGCTTTTGATGGGAAGATTCGCTTCCTCCATTAACATTGCAAATCAATATCTTTTTTATGTGAAGCAATGTAGCATAGTGGATACAAAATTGGATTAATTTTCAGGGAAAACTATGTTAAAATCTTGCCTCTCGTGGGCTCTATGATCCTGAGCAAGTCACTTCATCTCTTAGTGCTCTGGAAATCTTTGAAGATCAGACCAGGTGCCAATCTGCATTAATTAAGGGAGGTTCCTCTTTGGGTCTCTGCTATATCTGAAAGTATGTTTCGAGTTCACAGTCTAACACAGATAAAATACTCTCATACATAGGATCTTTGATTAGAATTTGAAGCTAAGTTTGAGATCATACATTTCTCTACCACCAAGACCATCTATTTTAAGTGAGTAAACTTGAGTCCCATAGAGGTAAAAAAAGATCATTCCAGTATAAGTGGAAGAAAGCCTTTGTCTAAGCACAGGAACTGCTTTGATTCCAAATCTATTATTTTTTTCCATTAAACCATGTTGATATGATTAATGAATTCAACTGCCCTTATACCTAACGTGGTTTCCAATCATATCCCTGGTATGTTGGGAAACTTTTAACTTCTTTGAACAAAAGTCTAATGACAACTAACTTCCTTTTTAGAGAGGGAATTCAACTTCATCCTTAACAAAATTGTATTAAAGAGTTGTGGCAAGATCCTGAGTCCCCTTCTCAACCATCTAGCTGTTGCTGAGAATCTGGCAATGACTGTAATGTTCACTTGCCCATGCAGAAAAAGAAAGAATTATACTCGTTATTGAGTGGAAAAAATACAAGAAAGGGAAATTGACCTTTACAGAATATGCCAATTGAGAATAGAGCTCTTCTATGGACACTAACAAAGACATTACAAGTCATCATTTTAAAAGTTGAGGGGAGATTTTGAGTGTTAAGTCACTTGTCAGGACCTTGACTTTCAATATAATGTCCTTATTTTTTCTGGCTACATGATCTTTTTATATGCCAAGGGGACCCTTCTAATAGAGTAGGACTAAAGTATTGCTGTGTATTTGCATCTTAAGAATCTCACTACTTATGTGTTATGGAATGATAACTTTACAAATTTGGTATCCCTTTAGTACCTAAGAGTGAACTATTTGTGACTCATCTCTTGCTATCTAACTCTAAAGGTGTGGTGCTGCTGTGAATTTTAGATTTACTCCATCCTGCATAGTCTTTAGAATTTTAGCAAACATGAATGTATTCACCCCTACTTAAGGATTAAGTGTGGGGGAGGAAGGTCTATTAACCGCATGTGCTAGCAAGTGACAAATCAGAAACAACTGACTGACCCCCTGGGCTGTCCAAAGCCAAGTACAGTAAGTGAATATAAGAACTGCCTTTACATTTTGCATCACTTCCTGTGAGAGGAAGTTAGTCGTTCTTTATGTCACTTTCTGTGCCTTACATGTACCAATGGTGGCTTAAACTTGGCTTTGGACAGCCCAGGGGGTCAGTCAGTTGTTTCTGATTTGTCACTTGCTAGCACACATGGGTCACAGACCATCCTCCCCCACACAATCCTTAAGTGGGATTATATAACTTCCTGCTTGCTAAAATTTTAAAGACTAAGCAGGGTGGAGTAAATCCAAAATTCACAATCCCCTCTGATGATGATTGGGGGATTAATCTCCCCAACTGATCACTTAACATAATCATCTTGTACCTCTAAATCGTCTAAATACAGGTGCATACAAAATTTCACCTTCTAAAAGGAAACTATAATAGTTAGAAATAAGATGGGAATAGAAGAGAGAGAAAGCAAAACCAATGTTTTTGGGTTTTGTTTTTTGTTTTTTTTTCTGGGCACATTGACAAAAAAAACAATCAGGGGGAAATCCCCTTTTGGCATAATAGTATACATTCAAAATAAATGTTCAGTCAACCTTCAGTTCAAGCAACCACACCCAAATTTTCATTCTGGATCTTCTTAATGTAGTATAGGTTTTTCAGGCATCTTTCTGCAAACAGTTCATTCTCTGGACTTTAGGAGTTAGCAAGCTTCTTTCCTTGATGATCTTTCTCAACCAAAAATTTTAAATATTAGATTTTTGTGAAAATACACTGCCAAGAATATTTCAGTCTCTTAGTGGTAATATCCTGGTCATTCTACAAACATTTCTAAATTACAAATCCTCATCTTGCTATTTAATTTCTAAGAAAGAAATAAGAAGAATTTTTCTATTTAATTAACTGCATATAGTATTGTAATAATTAAAATGCGTTTGACAAATTTAAGAATTAAAAAAAATTGTTGTGGTCTCCATTTATAAAAATTAACTCTTAAGTCACAAGGATGTTAGTTGGTTTAATAGCTTTTTTATCACAAGGTAGAGATAGTAAAGGGGGAAATTTTGGAAGGAGGTAGAAAATATTGCCTAGCCAAATACCTAAGTGCAGATCCGAGTGCTTCCAGACTAAAAAGAGTATCCCACCAAAGACAGGAGAAAAGTCAAAGAGCCAGTGTCTCTGGTCAGGGTCTCCTCAATCCAAGCATGTCACTAAAGCCAAACTCCTTGAGCCATTAACTTTGAATCCAAGGAAGAATCGAATGCTTAATCAAGCTAAGCCACACTAGTCTAAGCCTCCAAAAGACTCAGTCACCAAAAGATACCCCAGAGTCCCAGAAGCTCCTGCTTATATGAAGTTTTCTCCACCCATCAGCTCTCCCCATCTCATTTCAGGAATCAATCAATGCTTCTTAATTTTCCTGGTACTGCCTGTGGAATCTACCTCCTGTCCTCTGAGGGTGTGAACTTTAATCAAAAGAATCCTGGAGTACCTGACTGATTAAGTTAAAAGGGTGGAGCACTCCAAGTACTTGATTGATTAAGTTAAGATAAATAAAAAATTCCCTTTCACAGTATCTGATATGTTTGACATATTGATTAGTTTGTTAAGCTATTCATCCTTCACTTTTGCAATGAGTGGAGGAAGGGGTTATATGATTTATATAAGTTTTTGTAAAAATAAAATATATAGTTTTTAATTAAATGTAAAGAAGTTCTTAATGTTACTACATTTTATTTCCTACCAAATGAATTACAAGCACATAATGACCAATGAGCCTGCCTCTGTTGACATTTTCAACTTAAAATATTGAATAATCTTCTGAATTATAAAAAAAGTTTATTTGGGCCAAATATAATCAGTCATCTTCCTGGAAATTATTTCTGTTTTCAGCTCCAGACTGACTCCTTGTCATCTCCTATTTCCTCAGCCTTTCAGAAATTTTGAGTAGTTTATCTTCTCTTCCTACCAACCTAGACACTCATCATTTCCCATTACTTTTCCATCAATGATATTCACTAACTACTGTTTTGCCAATAGCCTTCACTCCAACTGTGGTATACAAGCTGCCACATCCCACCATATTATAAGAAGAATCACAGCCATAGTGACTACTTAGAGTTCCTGAAGATTCCCCAAAATGTTCACTCTATATAAGTACCTTTCCAATATCCTCGGCCCCTTGAAATTTACCTCCTGATAACACTATGATTGAAGATGCTATCCTAGTAATCTGATAATTGCCATATCCATTGACCATTTCTGAAATATCATTCCTGACCACTATTTGGCATTTAATACCACTTGCCATCTCCTGCTATTTCCTCTCTTTGTTTTCTTGGGAAGATTTCTTTGTTTTCCCTCTTCAAGTCTAATTATAATTTCATAATTGCTTTGGTCCTATCTTCAGCCACGAATTGTCCCTCTACATGCATTTACCTTAGAGATCTGTCTTAGACCATTTTCCATATATATTCTCTACTGGCAATCTCATCAACTCTCAAGGCTTTATTTGCCATCTCTAATGAGATGGCACAGGGCAGCAAGGTGGTTCAGGGGACAGAATGCCAGGCCTAAAGTCAGACTCATCTTCCAAAATACAAATATAACCTCAAAAAAACCTCACTATATATGTAACTATGAGCAATCACCTAACCCTGTTTGCCTCAGTTCCTTAGAAGGAAATGGCAAACCACTCCAGTCTCTCTGCCAAGAAAACTTCAAATAGTGTCACTAAGAGCTGAAAAGAAATGGAAAATGCCTAAATAAGAAATTCAAATGGCTCCTGTGTTACCATGGCTAGCCCTGATTATCTGGAGCATAAGCCCTACATCATCAACTGCCCTGGTAGAATTATTTACCTAATTGTCCTATGAGTATCTCAATTATAATATGTTCAACAAGAAGGTCATCATCTTTTAGCTGAAATCCACTCCTTTTCCTAACTTCCTTACATATGTAGAAGTTATTCTACCATCCTTTTAGTCTCTGAGGTTTCAACTCTGAGGTCATCCTAGATTCCACACTATCCATACTTAACTACCCAAGCTTTTTGATTCTACGTATATTACATCACCCACATATGATTTAAAAAATGGCAGTATGAGAGATTAAGAACTGGAAATTTCCTTATAGGTCCTCAAGTCAAGTCCCTTCATTATACAGAAGGGGAAACTGAGGTTCAAAAAGAGGTCAAGAATTTCCCAGGGCCACATTGCTAATTAATTTCAAAAGCACACATTTGGGGCTTTTAAAAATATATTGACCAGTTGTGCTGATTTTTTTCTTATTATTTTTGTTTCTTTGCTTTATAAGAAACTATTTGTGATAGGGCAGTGATGGCAAACTTTTCAGAGACCAAGTGCCCAAACTGCAACTCTCATGCTGCATGTGAGCCCTCTACCTTACCCCAGACCGGAGAGGGAGGAAGCTCTCTTATTGAGCTGCTGGGCAGAGGGGTGGATCATATGGGAAATGTTATCAATAACTCATGGAGAGGAAGAAGGGAGCAGCCCCTCTAGCACACATGCCATAGGTTTGCCCACATGATTATAAGGGATATCTTTGGAATATATAGGAGAGATACACTGAAAAACTATAATAATGTACAAAATAAAATAAATTTAAAATTACCACCTGTGGCAAGATTTGAACTCATGTCTTCTTAACTCCAAGCCCAAGTCTTTATCTACTACACCACCCAGCTGCTACTATCTGTTCTTTTCCCTTTATTAGATTGTATATTCAGTACCTAATCATCTCTTGCCTGAAATATTCCAATAAATTCCTATTAAGTCTCTCTGGCAGGGATGCCACCCCTACCTAACTGCCAAATTAATATTCATTTGGAATAGTTCTAACCCTGTTCAACAAGCTTGAGTGGCCTCCTTTTGCTCCTCAAGTAAAATACAAATTCATTTCATTTGGCATGTAAAGATCATTGCCATCTGGCTGCAACTTACATTTTCACACTAATTTCACATCATTCCCCCTCATGTATTCCACATTTTGCCAAATGAACCTATTTGTTGTTCCCCATACATGGCATTTCATCTCTCACTTCTTTGTCTCCACTGAAAGCTATTCACAATGAATAGTAAATACTCACTCTTCACCTCTGCCTCTTCAAAACTCTAGCTTCTTCCTTCATGACTTACCTCAGTACTGCCTCCTCCTTGAGGCCTCTCCTGATGCCTTTAGTTATTAGTTCTCTTCCCTACATGAAATAAAATTCTGTTTATCTTTTATGTATTTTGTATTTCTTTTTCTATGTCCTTGCTATATTTTTTCTTAAAAATGAGGACTCTAACATTTATCTTTGTATCCCTAGAAACACACAAGATTTTGACCATAGTTGGCCATTAATAAATGCTTATTAAATTGATATAAACTGAAACATTCTTTATTTCCCATGATTGGTACAATTACTCTTTTATTGGCCAGTAGTTAATAAGTATTTCTTCAGCATCTATCATGTGCCAGAATTGAGGGAGGGAGAGGGGTGGGGAGGAAGGGAAAAAGGGAGGAAGGAAGGGAGGAGGGAGGAAGGAAAGGAGGAAAATAGGGAGGAAAGGAGAGAGGGAGAAAAGGAGGAAAAGAGGTAGGGACGAAGGGAGGGAGAGAGGAAGGGAGAAAAGGAGGAAGGGAGGGAGAGAGGAAGGGAGGGAGAAAAAAAGGAGGTATGGAGGGAGGAAGGAAGGGAGAAGGAGAAAGAGAGAGCGGGAGGAAGGTGAGAGAGGGAGGGAAGAAGGGAGGAAGGAAAATAGGAAGGAAGGGAGGAAGAAAGGGAAGGAAGGATGGAAAGGAGGGAAAGAAAGGAAGGAGGGAGGGAGGGAGGAAGGAGGAAAGATACATATAAAAATATACATAGGTATTTACATACTATATAATTATTTGTTCATGTGTTAATAGACTAAATGAGAGCTATATATTCTTAAAAATTCACACTAGAATATTATAAAATTTACAGGTTTCAGGAAAATAATAAAAGAGTATTGAATGCGGAATAAAAAGATCTGAGTTCAAATCCTCTCTGCCTCTTAATAGCTATATAACCTTCATAAATTCACTTAACCTCCATGGGTTTAACTAAACTCCACTTAGGTTGTAAGGCATGGAGAGGTCTGGATTAAATAACTTTCCTGGTTCCTTCCAAAGAGCTGTAAATCTATGATGCTAAGATATATGTAGATGCATCATTAATATTGAAAGAATTGTGCGTGTGTGAAAGTGTGTGTGTGCTTGTGTATGCATGTTTGCCTCATGAAACAGATGCTATGACTACAAGGAGAATAGTAGTCATACTGACACAGACAGATGGCTATGCCATGTTTTGTGTAGAGAAAAATGAAAAGGTTTGCATTCATTGGTGTAATCTGCAGCTTCAAATATTCCAAGTGGCACAAAATTTTAATTTTTCAGCAAGAAATGATTGGTGCTTTCATGGCTCTTTTTTTTAACCTTCCTAAGACTTGTCTATTCAAACAGTTAAATACAGTGTATGCAGCTGATCTGTTAGAAAAGGGAGTCCTGACTCATTAGTCATTTCCAAGAAGAAAAAGGTTTGTTTTTTCTTTCTTCCCAATGAGGGGTTCAGACGTGAACCTGAAGCACAGGATAAAGACAAGACTTTAGATTAAAATTTGGCATTAGAGGAGAAGAAGGAGGGTGCATGCCCTTGCAATGTGTATCATATTAACTAGAATGGAATGATAGTAACTGCTCAACTCATAGAAGGTAATTACACTCTCTTCAATTCCTTTTAAAAGAAACTTTTGCAAATGTAAGCTTCTTCCAATGGGGCCTCTGAATGGTTACTTGCTGGTTTTATGCAAGGTTATTTGCCTGATGTTGCCGAACAACTGTGAAAAACTATTAATTGTAATGAAATCATTTTTACTTTACAAAGTGTGCTATTCCATTCCTTCCTCCCTGTTACTTAATGAAGTCGTTTAGGTAGTAATAGATGAAAAGTTTGGCTCCCATCATCAAAAATATTCATCTAACAAGAATCCATTGAGCTGGAACAGTATTTATTTTTATGCATGCATTACATTATCCCAAAATGGATGTGGAGAATGTTGTAATTATTGTTCTTAATGAGCATAAATTACAGTACACTCAGCCACTTGTCTTGCTGATTTAGGAATGCTGATCAGGTAGTTCTGAGAATGACACTTCAGAAAAGTTTTGATTGCCATCATTACAATTACTATGACCAACACTATTAGAGACTAAGGGGGAGGAGCAGGAGGGTGGGGATACTTAAACAAATTCATATGTTTGAAAGACATTAATGAAAGTGTGGGGAACATTCCCAAGTTTTAATAAAAATTCAATCAAAATTTCTTGTGATGGAAAAAGAAAAGGTCCTTCCTCTGCTAGTGTGCTTGAGAATTAATTCTATTTGATTGGATAGAACAGAAAACTGTCACAATCATGATTCGTAGTGTTGATAGTGTATACATGCCAGCCCTAAGAAAACCATTTTTCCTTATTTGGAAGCACATATTTCCCAATTTTTTAAAACAAAATAGACATTATATGGGTTACCATACTGTATAATCTTTGACAGACCACTCAAATGTGATGATCTTAAGGTTTTAATCTCCTTATCACTAAGATAAACATGTGTAATCAACTGGTAAAATGGATGGAGTGCTAGACTTGGAGTCAGCAAGACAATTTCAAATATGGTCTCAGACACTTAATAATTATGTGACTCTAGATTAGTCTTTTAACCTCCGTTTGCCTCAGTTTCCTCGACTATAAAAGGGAAGAACAATAACCTCTACTACCCAGTATTGTTGTAAAAATTAAATGAGATCACATTTGTAAATTTTGAACAGCTATATAAATGCTAATTGTTCCTATGGTTAATACTAAAAACAACAGCCATAATGCCATTTATACTAAGACAGTAAATGTCCTATTTCCAGTATGGCAAAAAACAAATCTAAGGCAACCCCCCCCAAAAAAAATAGATCAAACAGTAAGGATTTTAAACTGTTCAATGCTGTCCCTGATATTCCAGCCCAGAAAGCATTCTTGTCATTATTTTGGTTCAAAATGTTCCATTCTAGCCTCAGATTCAACATGGCCACATCTGGAAGAAGTTTCCAGCCCAAGTCAAGAGTCTACCAGCCTAATGGAAATACAAATCTCTCTGTTACAGCATTTCAATTAATTCAATAAATTTCATTTCATAACATCAAAATAAAAAGTCAAAGTTCACAATTGGCAATGAGGTGAGGCAAGATAATTCCAAAGTAGTATGCCCAGATCCATATGCAAAAGCAGGAAAATTAGCAAACTAGTTGGGCAGTAAGAAAATACACATTTCCAACTCCAAGTGAACTCATTTTGTTTGGTGTTTTTGTTGTTTGTTAGTTTGTTTTATTCTAGACACTGAGAAGCTTGCAAGTTAAGTTCAGGGTGACATAAAGGAAACATAGTCTGACTTGTAGTTTGGAAGTCTAAAATCCATTTCCCACTTCTTACACTTAGTAGCTAGTAAATATAGGTACACCGAATAATTTATTTCTTTTTCAGTATATAACATTTAAATTACTTTCTCTACTAAAAGCATTATATTTTTAGAGGTTTATTAAAGATTATTAGAAATCAAGGATAAAGAAATACAAAATAAGAAGGCACGTGCCTAGAGTACTAGCCTATTCACAATTCACTTACTACATCTTGAGAGCCATGTGTGTTTAGAAGGGGAAGCAGAGAGAGTCAAGTAGGCAGTACAGTCAGTTTAAATACAGCTGTTGTTCTTGGCCCAGGTGGGGATTCAGATGATATTATAGGGAATTCTGGGAACTGCCAAGGACTTCTGGGGATTGAAGTCCGGGGTTCAAATTTCCATTTTTACAAGTGAAATGGGACTAGTAACACCTATAGCATCAATCTCACAAGACTATTGTGAGACTTAAAGGAGAGAATGCTTTGCAAACTCTAAAGTAAAATGCATGCAAAGCTATTGCATGTTCCTTTTTAGGTGTTAGTAGTGATATGCATGAGTATGTATACATAGGTTTCAGTATATGTGTATCATTATGTATGTGTCCGTTATTAATGAAAAAATCCCAGAGTTCTGAAAGTGCTGTCTCATGTCAGCTTCTGGGCTTTTCTCTTCTCTCATAAGAGTTTGAATAAAGGTGGTTACATTCTGCATTCAAGCCCAATTGTATGTGTGATGTGTAATGAGTAATTCTGACATTACTGCTCTTTCCCCAGTGTGAACCTTAAAAATTCCCAGACCCTACTTCATAAGATTGGATTAAGACCATTCTCCATTTGGGCAGTGAACTCTACTTAGGTCAGGAATGTGAGAACTCTACTTCACCTACTTAAGTCTGCCCTAGGGGAAGATAAAGTTGTAAACTCTTTTCTGAACAATGAAAAGTACTTAAACCCATACTTATAGTAAGACAAAAAGTTCTTTAAGCCATGCCTATTTTCGGATATAATACAAAAGGGTGCTAAGTACCTATAAAGGTCAAGCAACTTGTGAATTTACAAGGAACAAAGAGCTGAGAAACTTACTCAGAGCTTTCTTGGTGTGAATTACTCAAAAATTTACACCTTCTTAGGTGTGGACTAAAAATGGTCTGTCCTTTGAAAAACGTCTACTGTGATTGGTAGATGGGAGAACTTAGGGGAGGTGACATAGGAGAAAATTCCCTATATAAGGACAGAACCAGTCTCTTGATGAAACAGTCTCTAAGGAGGCTGTTGGAAAACCAGTCTCTAAGGAGGCTGTTGGGAGAGAGATCTGGAAACAGGCTCTTGGGACAGTCTCTTGAGGACAGTCAGAAGAATCCCTCTCTGGAGAAGGATGGCTGGCTGAACTGTTGTCTATATTCTTGCTTGGACAGATCTTGTGGTGAGTGATTAAGGACTGACTGATCTCTCTCTCTTAAAGACTCAGGTCTAGGCCACGTTGGCTTAAGGCCTTCATACTTATTTCTTTCTTACTCTTTCTCTCATTCTTTAAATTCCTCATTGTATTATTAATTACATTCTCTATAAAACTCAGTTGACTTGGGTATATTCATAATTGGGAATATTTCCCTGGCAACCACCTTATATATTGATTTAAAAACAAGACACTGTAGTGAAAACATATTTTCTGTGGTCACAATTTACTCATCCACTCTTTTATCTACTATAATTTATATCATCCACTATTTAATCACTACAGTTTATAACCTCAACTATTTTAATTATTACACCAGGAGATAACAGTATTTCTAGATTAAGGTAAGGTTTCAGGAACAAATTCTCAGAAAGGTTTACCCTGACTAGTTTGAGATCAGTTCTTATCTAATCCTGATGTTCCAAGTAATTTTGGGTTCTTGTCCCTTCCCAAAGCACTACTAACACCTAAAAAAGCACATACAACAAAGAAGGAATTACACCAAGAATCTATACTTTTCTGAGATTATAAAGGCAAAAGTATAGGTATTACACAGTGTAAAGATAAGATAAACCACAGAAAATCAGGCATAGAACTTTTCAATAGGGAAAAATGATATACTTGCATGTATACATTATAAGCAAAATGTGTATGTATATTTTGTGTATAGAGATGCACATGTATAATTTACCCTACTTAATTACATACATATGCATATAAATATGCACATATACAAATATATGAAAATTTAAACCATTAGCAATAATGTTTTATCTCACTCAGAGGAAATGTTCTAATAAATAACTCCCCAGGGAAGCTAGGTAGCTATCTGGCAAATAAAGATCTCTGGTCTGGAATTTATAATGATGATAGCACAGATACTTAAAAGTGAAAATTGTCATTTGGGATGCTGTGAAACAAATGACATAACTAGGCAAATGAAGAGTGGAACCTAAAAGAAGGGGCAAGAGAAAGTGTATATGCTTTTAGGTGATAGTGGATAGAATAGTGGACTTGGAGACATGAAAGAGCTAACTTTTAATCCTTCTGCAATTACATTAATTAGTTTTATAACCCTAGACAAGTCACTCAACTGCTGTGATTTTCAGATTCCTCATTGGCAAAATGAGGATGATCTCTCTCTCTCTCTCTCTCTCTCTCTCTCTCTCTCTCTCTCTATATATATATATATATATATATATATATATATATATATATATATATATATATGTTCAAATAGGATAATAGAGAAAGTGCTATATTAACATTCTTTATTTTCATCATCATCAGTCTCAAAAACATCTTAGGGATATATTGATATATACTTTGCTAACAAGATATCATTTTTAAGAAAATATCATCAAACTAATTTGCATTCCAAAATTAAAAACTCAGATAGCAACTGGAGAAGAAAGTCAACAAGATAGGCTTTGAGGTAAAGACAAAGAAATGTATTCCATCATGAACAACATCTTAATAGTCATTTACCATTTATTCCTTTTTTTTTTCTTTTGAGATCCGGTCTTCTAATATTCTAAGGCTGAATTACAACATCCACTTAGTATCCTCATATATCTGCTGATCCAAGCAGAGGTTTCCAACTTGGATTGGTCATCCAATTTTGCATCATATTGACTACAGAACCAAATACACCATGTTCTCTTTGGCATTCAAAGCCCTCATAACTTAACCCCTTCCTACCTTTCTAGTCTTATATGATACTTCTCTTTACATACAGCAAAACACTCCATCTCTTAGCTTGGGTCATTTTCTCTGGCTCCTTCCTATACCTGTTCTCCTTCTACTGACCTCCCCATTTCCTTTAAATATCATTTAAAAATTCCATCTTTTACTGGAAGCCTTTGCCAATCACTCTTAATTCTAGTCTTTTCCCTCAGTTAATTATTTCATACATTGCCTATATATAGCTAGTTTTGAATATATTTATTTTCATAATGTCTCCTCCATTAGATTGTAAGCACCCTGAGGTAAGAACTGTCTTTTGATTCCTTTTATATCTCTGGAAATTAGCAAAATGATCATTATATAGTAGTAACTCATTATACTATTATAAGCTTTACAGATAATGGTGACTTCAACTAATGGGATTTGATGTTTTGAAAAGAATGTGGCTATTAAGGGACCATCTAAAATTCTATTCCTCTAAAGATAGATCCAAGATTGTTAATGAAAAAAAAAAGATGGCTACAAAAGTAGTTAATGAATGACAGTAAAAGACTTAGCAATAACTATATTTTAAATATTCAAAAATTCCAAAGGCCTCCTTCAATACTATATAAGAATAAAATTTTCTAGTATTTTTCAAAAAAGTGAACTGAATTATTGGAAGGTCAAGGCTCTAAAATCCCCTTAAAGGCAATGTCACATCACAAGAGCAGATATGATCTAGATATTAAGTTATACAAAGATAAATAATTGTTTTACCACCTAGAATTCCCTTTTTCCAAGACTTAAAATTCCACAGGAAGAAGTAAGACCAATAGAAGTCCTGAGAAAGGAATTAGTCTAATCCTTCCTAAGAGGGTTGACTGAGAAGGTACTCAGGCTTACAAAGCATTCAACCTAAAAAAATGGATTAAAGTACAAATTTATATCATTTAATCAATCAACTATCTAGAAAAAGCTGAATCAGATAGAACTGAAATTGGTATCTCATTTCCATTCTGAGGTAGACACTGCTTGAAAAATAAATAACATAAAAGTACACTAAATTATTATATAAAACCACAAAATAAAATGACAGTGTCCCCAGGGATATTAGGAAAACACTCACAATTATAAAAATAAGTCCCTTAAAATATGAGATGGCCCCTTTCAGGAATGAGGTTCTTTGATTCTGTAATTGTAATTGCTAGGCAACTCTCTTGATTGATTAAGAACAGCAGAGTACCTTAATGGAATAAAAAATTTCCATGGTTACATGAAATGTGTACCAATGGCCAGGTCCACATTACTACTACATCTTGTCATACACATAAGAATGTGCATCCTCAGTGAGAATTTTAAAATGTCCTTGATTATTGGAGTGCCTAGAGTGGCATTACAACCATTTTAAATACCAGAGAAGGGACGATGGTAGCCAGTAGCCAGCAAGGGCACATTTGTGACCTGAGTCATAAGTCAGGCAATGTTGTTCAAAAGCTTTGATACACGTCTGCAGATAATAAAGCTTTCCTCTATGGTGGCCCATTACTGTTTATGGGGTGAACAAGAAAAAAAAAACACATCTGGTAAATGTGTTCCTGCATTTCTGGACTAAGATACTGAACAAAACCTTAAAGGTAGAGAAAATGTATTATTCATCATTGGCGCTTCATATAACAATAGAATCTACCTTTAAAGCACATATTACAAAAAAAAGTTATAACCAGCATTAATATGAAATGGTATGTAAATAAAATGGAGTTTATTATATGGTACCCATAAGTTACAGTACAATACATAGAATAGAAATTGAGATAAGTACATCATTGAATGAAATCAACATGTCAGTTAGGAAACATACACACTTAAATATCATGTTTAACACTGTCCATTAATTTTTTCTTTGAATCTAAAGTAGTTCTCATTGTTAAAGTATAGAAATAATGTAAATTGTATTCATCACAGCTTATTAGATGATTTTATTTAAATCTGTTTTATGAGTTGTGAGTAGTCATCCTAAAATGAAGAAATAATCAGCATACAGACTTCAAATAGAAGAGCTATTTCTCATCAAGATGTTTGAAAGTAATGAGGGTAGAACATTAATCAATACTGTATATACATGGTTGGCAGAACTTTGGATTTGGGAAACTTGAATAGTAGCCAGAATGGATAGTATCCATTTTCTCCTTAATGAAATTTGTGACAAACTTAATAACAAACAATTCTAAATTGTAATATCCACTATTGTTTTGAAATATTGAAGAATCATATTGGATTACATTTTCTTAGAATTATAATAAGTATATGCATCAAAACATCCATTTTATTTCTATGATAAAACACATTTTCAGATAGCATAGTAGACCAATAGGATGTCACTTTTTTAATAATGATGTGCATTGAAAAGTTCCCAAAAATATGGACAAAATTTTTCCATAGTTCCTTCCTCTCTTTCATCTCTCCCTATTTCTCTTTCTTCCTTTCCTCCCTTAATTTCTTCTTTCTTTTCTTTTTTTCCTTTTTTCCTTCTTTCCTTCTTTGCTCCATTAATTCTTTATTTCCTTCTTTTTTCCTTCCTTCCTTCCTTCCTTCCTTCCTTCCTTCCTTCCTTCCTTCCTTCCTTCCTTCCTTCCTTCCTTCCTTCCTTCCTTCCTTCCTTCCTTCCTTCCAAAAAGAACTCTGTGTCTAGGCAGATGCTGTGGGGGATATAAAAAGAATAAACAGTCTTTGTCCTCTAGAGTCTGAAGGTGTCACTACTGTCAAAAGGTTTTTGGTGGAATAATTGAAGACATTGACCAATATATATCCAAAAAGTTGTTATGAAATTGGTAAAAAGCAAAAAGATGAAACAATTTTCATCTGTAACTGTAATATTAAAATCATTATAAGAATAATTCCCATCATAATCTTTTTGATAAATTAAGACTTATATGAGTTCCACACAATATGGATTAACTATCAATAATGACTAGAACAATAAAGAGAAAACATAACTATGAGCTTCAAGATGAAGAAACTGCTTCCACTCTTTCTGGTCACTTCTTTCATACTAAAGTGGTACCCAGCTTACCCAGAATAATAAAGCCAGTATGTTACAAAGGTAGAACTTGAACTCATCTTCTTGGCTTCAAATAACCTCCCTATTCACCATGTTATGTTGCTTCTGTACATACAAGAGAAATGTAAATTATTTTGAGAAGTGAGCTCAGCATTCACAACTGAGAAATCAGGAAGAATCTCATGTCAGTCTATAAACATTTATTAAATATCTACTATATGCCAGACATTGACCTAAACACTGGAGTCTCAAAGCAAAAGGTAGTCCTAACTTTTGAGAATCCCACAATAGAAGGGGAGGCAATATGAAAATAACTACATATGAACAAAATATATACAAACTAAACTGAAATAATCAACATCAGAATGGAGTAATTAAGAGTGATAAGGAAAAGCTTCTACCAGATTTTATTTTAACAGGGACCTAAAGAAACCCAGGGAAGTCAGAAAACCAGAGATAAAGAAGGAAAGCATTCAATCCATAGGGGAAAATAGTGAAAATACCTAGGATCTGCAGATGGTGTATCATGTACAAGAAACAATGAATGCGATGTCATTGGATCACAGTTTATAGGAAGTGTATCAGAGATACAAACACTAAAAAAGTAACACTAAAATAATGATCGTGATCAACTTTATCCATTTTCACTGAATCACAAGCATTTCCCCCCACACTATTCATAGGTCAAATTAGTATTTACTTTCAATAGAAAAGCAAATTTGAATAAAAATCTTTTGATCATCTTAAAATCTCACCTAATTTACTTGACTAAAGTAGAAATCTGTAATTTCAGATTGAAGAATAAGTAAAATAAGAATTGAAGATGTTACTAAATATTTTCTCTCACATAAGAAAATGTATCTAAGGGATCCATATGCTCTTTAAGTCAAGAATGCATGTCTTCTAAATGTTGTCATCTTTGTGAAGCTAAGTTTTAAGAATAAAAAAGGCAAAAGTTTCACATCCCATTTCTATAAGCCCAAGGGATTCTATGTGAATTAAATGTTCATCATCATTGATAGAATATTTAAATTCTTTTTCTCCCATAGCAATATCTTATAGAAAATCACATCAAATTATTTTATGTACATTAAAATATTGATTTTTAAAATATTAGATGTGCACAGCAGAATTTTAAGCAATTTTGCTTTCATTGTGCTTTTAATAAGAAAAAGGAGCAAAGCCAGGCTCAGAGCATGGGAGTAAGGCAACGAAGAAGCATCGGGAAGGAACTGAGAGCAGTAACACCCACTAACGGACAATTTGCCTGGGTCTAAAACCTCTGAACACCAGACAGAGATAAGAAAAGCTAGACAACCCCACTCAGATAGAGATGGCAAACAGCATAGAAAAGTCTCAACACTCCAAGAAAAACAAGAAGAAGGGGGTTACTTTGGACACATTTTATGGAGCAAAAATACAAAATACAAAGGAGATAGAAGAGGAAACACAAGCAAATGCTCCGAAACCTTCCAAAGGAAATGGAAACTCTCCACAAACCCATGAAGAATTTGAATGGGAAATGATCAAAAAGATGAAAGCCTTCTGGGAGGAAAAGTGGGAAATAATGCAAAAGAAATTCACGCATCTACAAAACCAGTCTGACCAAACTGAAAAGGAAAACCAGGTCTTAAAAGTCAGAATCAGCCAACTGGAAGAAAATGAGCAAGAATTAATAAAGCAAAGCCAAAATACCAAGAAATTAGAAGAGAACATAAAATATCTCACCTACAAGGTTATAGACTTGGAAAATAGAGGGAGAAGAGATAATTTAAGAATAATTAGACTTCCAGAAAAGTCAGAAATAAACACCAAACTCCACATCGTAATACAAGAGATAATCAAAGAAAATTGCCCAGAGATTCTAGAACAAGGGAGCAATACAGCCACTGAAAGAGCTCACAGAACACCCTCTACAAAAAATCCCCAAAAGACAACTACCAGGAATGTAATTGCCAAATTCCAAAGCTTTCAAGCAAAAGAAAAAAAATCTTACAAGAAGCCAGAAAAAGACAATTTCGATATAAAGGAATGCCAATCAGGGTCACACAAGACCTTGCAAGTTCCACTCTGAATGATTGTAAGGCATGGAACATGATCTTCAGAAAGGCAAGAGAGCTGGGCCTTCAACCAAGAATCAACTACCCATCAAAACTGACTATATACTTCCAAGGGAAAGTATGGGCATTCAACAAAATAGAAGATTTCCAAGTTTTTGCAAAGAAAAGACCAGAGCTCTGTGGAAAGTTCAAATATCAAAAAACAAAGAGCATGGAATACCTGAGAAGGTAAATATGAAGGAAAGGGAAAAGGAGAAATATGTTATCTTTTTCTTTTATTCAAACTCTCTTCTATAAGGACTATATTTATATCAATCTATGTATATTAATATGTGGGGGAAATGTAATGTGTAAATAGGGGGAAAAGAAAGACCAAATAGAATAATCTATCTCACACAAAGATTCACATGGGAAGGGGAGGGGAATAAAACTCCTATAAGAAGGAGAAGAAGAGAGTTTTTACTTAAACCTTACTCTCAAGGAAATCAACTCTGAGAGGGAAGAACTTCCAGATCCACTGGGATCTTGAATTCTATCTTACCCAACAAGGGTAGGGAGAAGAGACAACCAAGGGGATAGGGGAGAGCGAACATAAAAAAAAGGGAGGGAAGAAGAGGGGGATGGGGGAACGAACAAAAAGGGAGGGCCTAGAAAGGGAAATATATCAAGGGAGGGGAAATGGGGGACTGATTTAAAATAAATCACTGGATTAAAAAGTTAGAGCTGAAGAAGAAAGGTTAGAATTAGGGAAGGATATCAAAATTCCAGGGAGTCCCCAAGTGACAATAATAACTTTGAACATGAATGAAATGAACTCACCCATAAAATGTAGACGAATAGCAGAACAGATTAGAATCCAAAACCCTACCATATGTTGTCTCCAAGAAACACACATGAGGCGGGTAGACACCCAAAAGGTCAGAATTAAAGGATGGAGTAAGACTTTCTGGGCCTCAACTGAGAGAAAGAAGGCAGGAGTTGCAATCATGATATCTGATAAAGCCAAAGCAAAAATACACCTGATTAAAAGGGATAGGGAAGGTAATTACACTCTGTTGAAAGGGACTTTAGATAATGAGGAAATATCACTAATCAACATATATACACCAAATAATATAGCACCCAAATTTCTAATGGAGAAAGTAGGAGAATTGAAGGAAGAAATAGACAGTAAAACCATATTAGTGGGAGACTTGAACCAACCATTATCAAATTTAGATAAATCAAACCAAAAAATAAATAAGAAAGAGTTAAAAGAAGTGAATGAAATCTTAGAAAAATTCGAATTAATAGACATATGGAGAAAAATAAATAGGGACAAAAAGGAATACACCTTCTTCTCAGCACCACATGGCACATTCACAAAGATTGACCATACACTAAGTCACAGAAATATGGCATACAAATGCAGAAAAGCAGAACTAATAAATGCAGCCTTTTCAGATCACAAGGAAATAAAAATAACGATCAGTAATGGTACATGGAAAAAAATTTAAAAATTAATTGGAAATTAAACAATATGATACTCCAAAATCTTTTAGTTAGAGAAAAAATCATAGAAACAATTAATAATTTCATCGAGGAAAATGACAATGGCAAAACATCCTTTCAAACCTTATGGGATACAGCCAAAGAAGCAATCACAGGAAAATTCATATCCCTGAGTGCATATATTAACAAACTAGGGAGAGCAGAGATCAATCAATTGGAAATGCAAATAAAAAAACTCAAAAGCGATCAAATTAAAAACCCCTAGCAGAAAACCAAACTAGAAATCCTAAAAATTAAGGGAGAAATTAATAAAATCGAAAGTGATAGAACTATTGATTTAATAAATAAGACAAAAAGCTGGTACTTTGAAAAAACAAACAAAATAGACAAAGTACTGGTCAATCTAATTTAAAAAAGGAAAGAAGAAAAGCAAATTAACAGCATCACAGATGAAAAGGGGAACATCACCTCCGATGAAGAGGAAATTAAGGCAATCATTAAAAATTACTTTGCCCAATTATATGGCAATAAATACACCAATATAGGTGATATGGACGAATATATACAAAAATACAAACTGCCTAGACTAACAGAAGAAGAAATAGAAATCTTAAATAATCCCATATCAGAAAATGAAAATCAACAGGCCATCAAAGAACTCCCTAAGAAAAAATCCCCAGGGCCTGATGGATTCACCAGTGAATTCTATCAAACATTCAGAGAACAGTTCATTCCAATACTATACAAACTATTTGACATAATAAGCAAAGATGTAGTTCTACCAAACTCCTTTTATGACACAAACATGGTTCTGATTCCAAAACCAGGCAGTTCAAAAACAGAGAAAGAAAACTATAGACCAATCTCCCTAATGAATATAGATGCAAAAATCTTAAATAGGATACTAGCAAAAAGACTCCAGCAAGTGATCAGAAGGGTCATCCACCATGATCAAGTAGGATTTATACCAGGGATGCAGGGCTGGTTCAATATTAGGAAAACATTGTACACAGAGACTAATACACTGTGCTATAATCGAAGGTAATGGACTTCTCCATTAGTGGCGGTGTAATGTCCCTGAACAATCTGCAGGAATCTAGGAGAAAAAACACTATCCATAAGCAGAGGATAAACTGTGGGAGTAGAAATACTGAGGAAAAGCAACTGCCCGACTACAGCGGTTGAGAGGACATGGCAGAGGAGAAACTCTAAATGAACACTCTAATGCAAATACTAACAACATGGCAATTGGTTCGAATCAAGAACACATGTGATACCCAGTGGAATCACTCGTCGGCTATGGGGACTGGGGGGGGGGGGTAGGAAAAGAAAATGATCTTTGTCTTTAATGAATAATGCTTGGAAATGATCAAATAAAATATTATTTAAAAAATAAGAAAAAGGTAACTTTTTTCTCTAACTAAATCTCTTCTTATAGTTGCAATACTTCTTTGAAGCAGATTAAAGTACTTTTAAAAACAAAATATTGCCCCTCAAAAACTATTTTTCTTCTAATTAAATTTTTAAAATTAAAATTTAGTAATAACTCATTTATACTTAATGCAATTTTCAGGTTCATAGACTTACTAAGGGAATTTTTAAAATACTGAAAAAAACTATCTTTTCAAAATTTTATTTAATAAGTCAGTTTAGAGCATTATTCCTTGGTTACAAGAATCATATTCTTTCTCTTTCCTCCTCCCACCTCTTCCCTTATCTGACGTTCAATTCCACTGGGGAAAAAGCCCTCCTATCTTAATCACATCTCGTAGCATTTACTAAAGTTTAATATTCCATAGTTAATTACCTTCTTTTAGATTAAGTAGTATTATATTGTAAATAGCAAACAGATCCCTTGAACTAATAACCATATAAATCGAAGGTATAACATTGTTAATTTTACCAGAGCAATCACATCACTAGAAAGAAAGAGACCTACAAGTTTCTTAATATGAAAATAGCTCAGAATAACCAATCCTTCATAATTATAAATTATTTTATGTCTATTTTGTCATATGATCTTCATAACAAGTCTGTAAGATTGGTGCTTTTATTACTCCCATTTTACAGAGAAGGAAATTGAAATTGAGAGATTAAGTTACTCCCTAAGAATTAATCCTGTATCTATGAAGTATCTGAATGCAGAATTTGGATGAAGGTCTTTTTGGATCCAAGCTTGTCAATCTAACCCAAATCACCTAGCTGCCTAAAGATCTGAGGAATTTGAAGGATGATTTCCAATCTAGTGAGTCCCATTGAAATATAGCTGGCATGGCTAAGTAAGAGATAAATTGCTCAGGAACTCTTAATACCTTCTTTGTCTTTGCACTGTACATACAATGGTGGCTTAAGAAAAAGGAAAAGCTGCTTCTTTTCCTAAAAGATTTGGGGAAACATTGACCTAACTTTCCTCTTTACCTACAGTATATTCTGTTTATTAATATATTCCCACCAACCATTCTTTGAAGAATCCCTCTATCAAGTTTCCTTAGATCAAAATATGGTGTATCACAAACAGTTTATAATGATAAAAATAGATAATATCATCTCTTCTCCATAATTTGTAGTATGGGGCACAAATATATTTATTTTATATATATGTATATACACAATGCATGTGTATATTATAATGTATATGTGTAACAAAATGAAATTTATCCATTCCCATTTATTCACATACTCTGTCCATTTCTATCTTCCAAGCTTTGAGCACCTAGGTCATAGGGAGTCCTATTGAGATGGAAGAAATCTCAGACTACCTAGTTCAATCTTCTTATTTTGCTGTGGCCCAGGGAGTATATATAAGCTGACCAAGGTTACTTGGCCAAAGTGTTGTTTTACAGGCAAGATTTGAATTCAGACATCAAAGCCTTTCTACTTTATTAGGTCAAGGGACTCAAGACATAGTCAAAATGTGAATTATGGGAAGATGGTAAAATGTAGACAGTAAATAATCAGAGATTACTGGATGACAGATTAAGAGTTAGAAGGGGAAGAGATTCTCTTCTAACCTGTACCCTTTGAGCCTCTTCTAGCCGACACCCCTCATGTGTCATTTTGCAACTGTGTCTGATTAAAGATTCTTTTGATAAAGATACTGGAGAGGTTTGCCATTTCTTCTCCAGCTCATTTTACAGAAGCAGACACTATGGCAAAAAGAATTAAGTGACTTGCCAAGGGTCACATAGGTAGCAAAGTTGCAGACCAGATTTGAGCTCATGAAGATCAATCTTCCTGACTCAAGGGTTGGCACTGTGCACACTGAACCATCCAGCTCGCTTTATTTAGTGTTCTACCTGCCTATAAAGCTATAAGCAGAAATAGAAAAATCGCCATTGCAGCTAATTTCAGGAAGCCTTAGTTAGAAACCAGATCAAATGAAGTCCTCAAAGCTTCTCTGTTTCTCATACAATTCCTTCTAGCACTGCTATCGCAAATATCTTTGTCAATGGCAAATTCTGAAATATCACTTATCTTCAGGACAATGTGAAAAATTAGATTTCTTCCATTTCTCATATTCTAAAAACATCTTTTTGTTTGTTTTCTATATTCAAAAGAACAAAGTCAGTTATTTATCAAAAGTAGAATTTGAGCATGTGCCTTATGACTCCAGAAATAATACTTTCCACTCTAGCATGCTTCGTTCTCTTCAAATAATCGCAACCAGGTGGCATAGTAGAAGAGTAACAGGCCCAATAGCAAGAAGAGAAGTTCAAATGTGACCTTGGACACTGGGCTGGTCACAACCTCTGTCTGCCTCAGGTTATCTGTAAAATATGGAAAAATAATAGTAGCTACCTCACAAATGACTATAAGGTTCAAAAAAGATAATGGGTACAAAATACTTTGTGCATAATTGATGCTTAATAAATGTACATTCCCTTCCCTTCTCTTCTAAGATAAACTAGTCTGTTGTGGTTGTGTTGATTTTGCTGTTGTCTTCATTGTGATTGATAAGAAGGAATGAAGGATTTTTAATTTTTTGCAAAGAAGAATCTGACTTTATTTCTCATCTAGAGAATACAATAGAGAAATCAGGAAGATATGAATTTGAATCCTGCAACAGATACTTTGTAGGCTTTTGACACAAGCCAAGATAACATCTCTCTGAATCAATTTTCTCACTTTTAAAAGAGGGATAATCATAGCACATGCCTCACTAGATTGTTTGTGAGGATAGAATCAAATGGGATTACAAATACATAGTGCATTAAAACCTTCAAAATATAATTTATTATTATTGTGTTATTAAACTTTTTAAATTTGCTTCCAATAAAGTCCTCATGAATATGCACTAATCACAACAGAAAAATGGAATTAGCCACCAAGCTAGCCCAGGACAATCATATCTACCCTGCTTCTTCTTTTAGATGTCATATGAGAAACTAACCTAAGTGAAGGAGAATGATTAGGTCAAAAGGACACTGTCTAATCTAGAACACTGTGGGAAACAGTTGTAACTTTCAAAACTCTCCTGGATATGCTAAAGAAGCAGATAGTAAAACATTAAAAGATATTGTTAAAGGTTTTCTAAAATGACTATGGTTTCTTCATTCTCTGTTTATGAAACAGACTCCCTCTCAGGGCAATCCTTTTCATGTATAGCATTCTTACAATGTGTCCATTTACTTTATTTCCCAAACACCAAAAATTTGATTCTTTCTCTCTAGTGAAATAGTAGTGTACTAGGTTCATCAGAGCACAAATCAGGCATCATTGGGTTGCCTGGGGAAATAGGAGAAGAAGGAACTACTGCTGGTCACAGCAAGAGGAGTAAACTCAAACCAAAGTTCCTATCCCTGAATCTGATGGACAGGCAAGAACTCTTGAGAGAGAGAGAGAGAGAGAGAGAGAGAGAGAGAGAGAGAGAGAGAGAGAAAGAGAAAGAGAGAGAGAGAGAAAAGAGTTATGTATATATGATATATATGTATATATATATATGCACATATATATATATATATATATATATTTGCCAGCTCTAAGTGCACATGAAATTATTAGTCTCCAAGGCACCTTTTTGTGATAAATACAGGAAGCTGGGGTATATGTGGAATTCAGGGAGGACTAACACCTCTGTTGTGAGGACTTGCTGAGCTCTTTATGGGCAACTCATCTAACCTTTTGTGTACACCTCTCACCCAACTCTCACCCAGGACTCCAAGAAGTTGAATCATAAATAGTGGCCACACCCTGGTAAAACCATCTTGGCAGACAGTCTAAACCAGGTTAAAGGTAAGCAACAGGTTTCAAACCCATTGGCAAATTGAGCAAGGGAGTGACTGTGTACTAAATAGGTGAAGACTTTCCCTGGCAAAATGGGCAGACTGGGAACAATTCATTGCAAAGGCCATAAAGGCAGAAGAAATAGACTCCATAGATTCCTAAGAGCTTGTTCCAATAAAGGTTATCCATTGCATCTGAGCCATTACAAATCAACTTGACTTTTGTGGGGACTCTAGACTTTAATGATTCTGGAAGAGAGAGTAAGGCTGAGGGCTGCACAATTCTGTCTTACTTAAATACAGTTCAAGTGTAAGTCAAGACATTACTTTTGTGATGTCATTGATCCTCTTTTAAAATAAAGGACGAACATCAACAGTAGAATACTATGAACATGGGATTTCAGAGGCTGAAAATATCTTAAATTAGCCTACTGCCATAATTTTAAAGAGGAGGAAACACAAGCCAAAAGAAATTAAGTAAATTATTGAAAATCAGACAAGTTGTTATCAAAAAAAAAAAAAAAACTTAGCTTCCATCTTGAAATCAACTCTACATATTGGTTCCAAGATAGAAGAGTGGTAAGGAGTTAAGTGACCTGCCCAGTGTCACATAGCTGGGACATGTCTGAGTTCAGATCTGAACTCAAGACTTCCCATCTCTATATCCAGCTCTCAATCCACTGAGATTGTCCACAGACATCAAGGTTTTTGAAAAAGCAATAAAAAGGCTGAAACTTTTTCAAAAATTAACTATTTGCATATTTGTAATAAAAGGTATTAAATTTTAAAAGTTAATTCAACTACTATTCTTTACTAAAATTCTAACAATTTTTAAATATTTTTCTACATTTTAGTTAATTGGCATCTTTTAAATTATCTGTTCCATCACCAAGTTGGTGAATGAAAAATAAATAAAGACATATGGATATATGCATTGTGACAAGGAAATCACTTTAAAAGACTGATATATATTAATTTAAGGTCGCCAAGGAATTCAGCTATGTAATTCCTAAATGAAAACTCAAGTCAGCCATCAGCCTTTTATAGAGTTTAATTACAAACAGGAGGAAGAAAGGAATTAGAGATAGAGAGAGAGAGGGAGAGACAAAGGGGAGAGAAGGGAATAGGGCTTAAATACCCCTTCTGTTTAGGCTGGGCCAAAAGGCCCAAGCCCTTAGGTAGCTGGAGCAAAGAAAAGATATCAGTCCCTATTACTCACGTGACCAAAATGGAGAAACAGTCTCAGAGGCCCCCACCTCCAGCTTCCTTCAGAGCAAGCTTCTCAGAGCACCTCTCCAAACACTCAGAGCCAAAACTCTCCAACCCACCCCCTCCTCAGACCCCTCTATCTTTAAGGAAACCATCCAAGTTCCCTCCCCTCAGTTCTCACATCTACCAATCACTGTCCATCATTTTCCCTGTGCCAATGGTGGCTCTAGCTTAACCCAGGACCACCCAGAGGTCTGTGGCTTTGCACATGTCTGTTGGAGGTCATATTCTCAAATAATTAATTCTTGATCTTTTGCTACAGCCCTTCCTAAATCCTGTTACCCTGAGTAGGGTAGAGATTGGAATAATTAAATTTTGATCTATGCTGTAGCCCTTCCTAAATCCTGTTAGGTCTGAGTAGGGTGGAGATTGCAATTTCCAAGACCTAGTTCTGTCATTCCAAGTATCTCCATTGTATCAATTCTAAAATCAATCATGACTCAAAGAAATTCCTGTTCTATGCTTAAGCATAGGTCAAAGTCCTTTCCATTGTTTAGCAAAAGGTTTCTGTCCTTAAGTAATCTTAAGAAGGGAGGAGGAGGAACCTCCCATGCCAATGGGGTTCACATTCCAATAGCCAAGACCCACTATCAATAGGAAATTTTTCAAGTATGAAATTTCCCAATGGTGAAATTTCCAACATTTATAAGTCTAAGAAATTTTAAGGTTTACAGCATTTATAAATGAGATGTATTTGACTAAAACTAGTTATAGAAAAGCATTCATTCAAAAGTATAAGGTATAATTTGGGGAAACCTAATTTGAACTGTCCCACATAAGGGATTGATTGTGTTCACTGGGGACAGTGGGAGAATACATTATTTTAATATTGCTTCATCTATGACTAAAGAAGAAAAGTAAGCAATTATTTTTATGGATTGAATTTCATAGAAGTTTACTCCATAGTCCATGGTGCAAAAAGAATGGATTTTCTTTGCCCGTTAGCATGGCTGAGATCATCTAGTTTGAGTAACAAAAATAGCAAAGAAGCCCCAAACTTTACAATAAATGCTAGAACTGGAAAGTTCTCTTTAGTAAGACAGAGTTTTCCAATCTAGGAGCACACTGTTCAAGAGAACACAAGACCCTCTGGGAGGGAAAAAGCAAAAAGGGTAAGCTAGAATTATTAGATATTGTCCAAAGGTCAAAATTATTGAATATCTTCAATATATAAACATATCAACTAGAATAATATAGTTAATTTTCATCAATTGACAGTGTGTGCAATACAATAATTAATTTGAACAAAAAATCAGTAATAAGTATTTATTAGGGTTCTTAGTATATAACAATCACCATGTTGAGTGATAGATAGGAATATAATTTTAAAAATGCAAGCATATCCACCTTCAAGGAGTTTTTACTCAATATAAAAATCAAAGGGAGTTTATGAGTAAATTCAAAACCTTAAGCTTTAAGCTCTCCAGCTTTAAGCACCAATGCCTTTATGGTCTTGACATTCTCACTATGTTGTTATGATCATATTGCTATGATATTGTATTATTATAGTGATAGAACAGCCAAGATAAACATACATGTGGATTTGATACTCTGTCCTTCACCAAGCAACTACATAGATTAAGGTCTTGAACTCCTTTAAGGAGCCCGGTCTTTCCTTTCAAGGTTCAGTGTGTAAAATAGTAAAGAATGCTCAGAGCTTTTGTGTCTTTTCTCCACTTGTGGGCTTGTGACAATCTATTGATTTCAGATACTTCTGCAAAGCATATGTGTACCCTGCAGGGGTTATGGGGAATAACATTGACATTACCCCTAGCTATGTAGATCCCTAAATGGTTTCAGCCCAGGGCTGAGCACAAGAATATGTCTGCCAGCATTAAAATGGAGTTATATCTCTTTGTATTTCTATATATTCAAAAAATCACAACAAACCCAATACTTTTTTGTTGCTGTATTTTAGTTTTCTTGTCTAGTAAGTGATTCTTTTATAAGTAGCAACCAGTTTAAATAATAAAAAAAAAACCATAAAATAAAATAGCGAAATCAAAAATTTTTATTTTAACTGAACCAGTTGGGAAAAGATTATAGAGATTTACTATTCCATTGGGTCTCAGAATGTTGTCCAGAGAATCCTAGGAGTTATAGAGACTGTTTCAAGGGTTCTTTAAGGGCAGAGTTATTTCTAAAAATCTTACTAGAGCATTTTACTTTCTAAATTAGCATATAGCAAAGATATGACCCCCATAAACAAAAGGTTTGTGGGATCCTCAATAATTTTTAAGAGTTAAAGCAGTGCTGAAATTAAAAAGTTTGAGACTCACTATATCCAACCCCCTTATTTTAGAGATGAGGAAAACAAAGCCCAACATTGTTTACTTGCCCAAAGAGTTTATAACTTTCCCAAGGTCACACAGATGTTGAACATCAGAAGCAGGATTTGAAACAAATTACTCTGACTTCCAGACCACTATTTTATTTTCACTGTATCAACCTGAATATTAAAGGGATTGACTGCCAAACACAGAAATTCACCTTCTCTCTAAGACAAGAAGTGGAGAAAAGGATAACTTTCTCATGCTCCTGTCTCATATGTGATCAGCAATACAATTCCATTTCAGGCCATTGTTCAGAATAAGAATGTTTCCATTATCTTTTGCTAGGTACAGTTACTTATTGGTTGCTCTTTGTCCATTACAATACTTTCTATACTGAGTTGTCAAACTGAAAATTTTTCTTAACTGCTAATAATTTCCAATGGCTTCTTGTTACTTTCAAGATCAAGTATAAAATATTCTATCGGGTGGAGATAAGATGGCAGAGGAATAGGAAGCAAATATAGTCAACTTCTCTCCACAAACTTCTCCTAAAAGACCTAGAAAATGTACTAGATGTAATTTTGAATGAGAGATCCAGAAAAAGTCACAGTTAGTTTTTTCCCCAGGCCAATACAGCATAGGTAAACAGAAAGGTCTACATATACCAGAGCCTGCTTTCTCAAGAAGAAAATGGGTGTTCAGAAAACTAGAGTGTTCAGGAAGAGGCTGTGCTCTGGGACAAGATGTAGTCTCAGACCCATACTGGGCAATTCCCAAACCCATACTTGTGCTCTGTAAGGACAGACCCCAACTGGAAGCTTTTTTGGCCACAGCAGAGGTAGAAGAGGACCTGTACCTAGGGTAGCATTTCTAGTAACTAATTCATGGGTTTTAGGACAAGAAAGGAAGTTCCAAATGCAAAAAAAAATAAAAAATAAAAATAAAAGACAAAAACAAAAAACCAGCCATAGTGCGATTTATTCATTAAGCCTTAAACAGAGTCTAACGTCTAAAAACTAAGCAGACGTATAAAGAAATAACAAGAGCAGGTATAATGGAGGAAGGAATCTATAATTCTGCCTCTGGGACAACAGGGATTTCCAATTGTTTAGAGGAATGGAGACTAGCAGTGGTCTCACTCCTTTTGTTGTTGTTTATCATTTTCATTTGTGTCCAATTCTTTTTGAATGCATTTGAGATTTTCTTGGGAAAGATTTGACATTTTCCTTCTCCAACTCATTTTATGGATTAAGAAAATGAAGCAAAGAGGGATAAGTGACTTGCTTAGGGTCACATAGCTTGTAAGTGTCTGAGACCTCATTTGAACTCTAGATGAGTCTTCCTGATTCTATGTCAGATACTCTGTCCATATCAGCACCTAGCTGATTTTTATACTCTTATTCCATGTTACTGATCACTAAATAAGACCTTGCAGAACTCAGACCAAGGAAACAGCAATCAGACTTTGCAAAGTATCAGGCCACATTTAGAGTACTGAAAGTTTGCAGGTTCTGAACCTCTCCCTGAGATCTCGAAATAGCACAATACTTACTACCAGCCAAAAACATAGTGGCAAGATGAGTCCAGATCAGCCTTCAAGAAATGCTGCATAGCTCAGACCCAATATCAAGTAGTCCAAAGTCAGGAAATAGGCTAAAAGAATGAGCAAAGAAGGAGCCCAACTATAAAGTCTGCTATTGTGATATAGGAACACACAAGATACAAGTACAAAGGAAAATGACCTCTAAACATCAAAAGCATTACTCCATAGGCACAACTTGGTCACAAACTCAACTAGAACTTCCAGAAGACATGATGTGTGTTTGAAGGAAACATTTAAAATGTTTCATCTTTCTTAATAAATGGAATGAGATGAGGTGAAACTTGGAAAAAAAATGAGAGCATCATAAGACAGAATTGCAAAGGTAACTAATAGGTGAGCCCAAGAGGTACAAAATGTTGCCCCAAAACAATGAACTGTTTGAAAATTTTAATGGACCAAATAGAATGCATGAAGCAAAAAGAAATTTTAAAACAAAGTTAAAGGGCTAGGGAAAAATATTGATATAGAAAATAGATTGAGAAGGGAAATTTAAATGAAATTGGCCATGACCAAAAAAAAAAAAGAGCCTATACATTATATTTCAAGAAATCTTTTTTTTTCTTTTAAAATTATTTTATTTGGTCATTTTCAAACATTATTAATTGGAAAAAAAGATCATTTTCTTTTCCGACCCCCTTTTAACCCCTCCTCCCATAGCTGACACGCAATTCCACTGAGTATCACATGTGTCCTTGATTCAAACACATTTCCATGTTGTTGGTATTTGCATTAGGGTGTTCATTTTAGAGTCTCTCCTCAATCATATCCTCTCAACCCCTGTAGTCATACAATTGCTTTTCTTCGGTGTTTTTACTCCCACAGTTTGTCTTCTGATTGTGGATAGTGTTTTTTCTCCATGATCCCTGCAGATCGTTCAGGGACATTGCATTGACACTAATGGAGAAGTCCATTACGTTCAATTGAACCACAGTGTATCAGTCTCTGTGTAAAATGTTTTCCTGGTTCTGGTCCTTTCACTCTGCATCACTTCCTGGAGGTTGTTCCAGTCTCCATGGAATTCCTCCAGTTTATTATTCCATTGAACACAATATTATTCCATCACCAACATATACCACAATTTGTTCAGCCATTCCGCAATTGAAAGGCATCCCCCCATTTTCCAATTTTTGGCCACCACAAAGAGTGCAGCTATGAATATTCTTGTACAATTCTTTTTCCTTATTATCTCTTTGGGGTACAAACCCAGCAGTGCTATGGCTGGATCAAAGGGCAGACAGTCTTTTATCGCCCTTTGGGCATAGTTCCAAATTGCCCTCCAGAATGCTTGGATCAGTTCACAACTCCACCAGCAATGAATTAGTGTCCCTACTTTGCCACATCCCCTCCAGCATTCATTACTTTCCATAGCTGTCATGTTAGCCAATCTGCTAGGTGTGAGGTTGTTTTCATTTGCATTTCTCTGATTATCAGAGATTTAAAACACTTTTTCATGTGCTTATTAATAGTTTTGTATTTCAAGAAATCTTAAAGAAAATTTCCCAGTTCTCTTATAACCAGAGAGCAAAATGTTAACAGAAATAATCCAATAGTAACATTTTGAAAGAAACCCCAAATGAAATACTCCCCAAAGCACCATAGTCAAAATTTAGATTTCCAGGCCAAAGAAAAATAATTTTAACAGCAAGAAATAAAGAATTTGAGAACTACAGAATCAGAGTCTGAATAAGAAACAATTCAGCACCAACCACTATACAGTGCAAAGTACTTTAGTGTGAACAACTTCCTTCTCTGGTTCTTCAGCAGCTATGTTTTCAGAAGAAGCAGGGGCTTCAACCCTACAGAAGTCAATCCCTCAGATGATGTCTATGGTTACTGAACTTGAACCAGGACCAATAGTACTAATGTGTGGAGTATTGCTATTCTCAGGGCTGTTGGACTTATATCCCTGTTAGTGGAAGTTGATTAATGGTAGATGGTGTTAGTACCAATTATGTTGGGCTACTTAACCACAGAAAATCACTCCTTTAGTTGATGTGAGGGGCAGGGATAGAAGAGTTTTTATTCCCAGTGGCGTTTTCCTCAGTCTTTGACTATTTCCTTCAGGGTTGTTTCTCCATATAATGACTAGAGGGAGGGGAAGAGCTGGACAGGAAACAGGATTGATGGTCTGAGGAAAGTTTGTATGTCTATGAGACTTGAATTTACCCTCCCACACCTGGCAGTTGGCCAGTGGTTATTGGCATTTGTGGAATTTAAAGCGAGCTACATTAAATCAGAAAAAAAGGCAGAAGAAATCTAGCGCTTTGCTGATACAAAAAACCACTAACAATTTTTCAGTGCCCTCAAGACTGTCTATGGGCCATTAAAATCCACCACAACTCCCTTGCTATCCTCTGACAGGGACACTCTCATAAAAGATAAAAAAGGCATCAGCAACAGGTAGAAAGAACACTTCAGTCAGCTTCTCAACCGACCCTCTTCAGTTGACCAAAGCGCCCTTGACCAGATCCTCCAAAATCGCACCATTGAACAACTTGACATCCCTCCTTCAATAGAGGAAGTCCAAAAAGCCATTAAACAAATGAGTGCAGGAAAGGCATCGGGTAAAGAAGGGATCCCAACCGAGGTGTACAAGGCCTTAAATAGAAAGGTGCTCCAGGCATTCCACATAGTGCTGACCAGCATATGGGAAGAGGAAGACATGCCCCCAGAACTCAGAGATGCCTCCATTGTAGCCCTATACAAGAACAAAGGCTCACGAGCAGCCTGTGACAACTACAGAGGAATCTCACTACTCTCCACTGCTGGAAAGATCCTCGCCCGTGTTATACCCAAAGACTCCTGTCATCTGTTTCAGAGCAGAACCTGCCTGAATCGCAATGTGGCTTCCGCCCAGATCGCAGCACCATCGACATGGTCTTCATGGTGAGGCAAATGCAGGAAAAATGCCTTGAGCAGAACCTGAGTCTCTACATTGTCTTCATAGACCTGACAAAGGCATTCGACACAGTGAACAGGGATGCATTGTGGGTGATCCTCAGCAAGCTCAGCTGCCCAGCAAAATTCGTCAAACGGATCCAGCTCTTTCATGTCGACATGACATGGGAAGTCCTATCTGTTGGAGAGACTTCAGATCGCTTCAACATCTCCAATGGTGTGAAACAAGGCTGCGTCCTCGCTCCTGTACTATTCAACCCATGCTTCACCCAAGTATTATGACATGCTGTGATGGATCTAGACCTGGGGGTATACATCAAATACCGACTGGATGGCTCACTATTCGACCTTCGCCGCCTGACTGCAAAAACAAAGACAACAGAGAGACTCATCCTGGAAGCTCTCTTTGCAGATGACTATGCTCTCATGGCCCATCAAGAAAATCGTCTCCAAACCATTGTGGACAGGTTCTCCATCGCAACAAAACTGTTTAGCCTGACTATCAGCCTCAGCAAAACAGAGGTGCTGTTCCAACCTGCACCAGGGAGGCCAACTAACCAGCCATGCATTATAATCGACGGCACGCAGCTTCCTAAAGTCAACACTTTCAAGTCCCTGGGCAGCACCATCACCAACGACGGGTCCCTAGACTATGAGATTAATGCCAGGATCCAAAAGGCCAGCCAGGTACTCGGGCGACTGCGCTGCAAAGTCCTCCAACACAGAGGTGTAAGCACTGCGACGAAGCTCAAAGTGTATAACACAGTGGTCCTCAGCTCGCTCCTGTACGGTTGTGAGACATGGACACTGTACCGGAAGCACATGAAACAGCTGGAGCAATTCCACCAACGCTCCCTCCGGTCAATCATGAGGATCCGATGGCAGGACCGAATCACCAACCAGGAAGTCCTCGACAGAGCCAACTCCACCAGCATCGAAGTCCTGGTCCTCAAAGCCCAGCTATGATGGTCTGGACACGTCATCCGCATGGACCCACAGCAAATACCAAGACAGGTATTCTATGGTGAGCTGTCAGCTGGACTCAGGAAACAAGGCCGACCAAAGAAAACATTCAAGGATCAGCTAAAGTCCAACTTGAAGTGGGCTGGCATTATCCCAAAGCAACTAGAACTCACTGCCTCTGAAAAAAGCAGCTGGAGAACCCACATTAACCATGCCGCCACCACCTTTGAAGATGAGCGACGTCGACGTCTTGCCACTGCGCGTGAACGCCGACACCAGGCCACAACCGCACCTCCCACAACAACTGGCGTCCCATGCCCCGTGTGCCACAAACTGTGCGCCTCAGCCTTTGGACTCCAAAGCCACATGAGGGTACACCGTAGATGAAACTGCACAAAGACAATAGTCATTCTTGGTCACTAGAATCACTGGGTCATAGAGAGACTACCACTGTCTATGATTTCCATAGAGGAAGGAAGATTCAGAAACACTTCTAATCCCCACAAATCCACTTAGGAGGTTGGGCTTCAGGGATAATTCCTTGAAGAATTCCTTGATCAAGTTCCTAGGCTTAATCAGGCCACAGTATATGAATATGTCCATTGCTGGCATTTCCTTGGGCTATAAATTGGCTTTTTGATCCTAGGGATAAGATAAAAGGTGAAATAACCTCCCCCTGCCTTCATTCTTGAAGAAGACTTAATGTAAAAGACACAAATGTAGTTCCTGAGAGGGATAATATAAGAAACTCTGAAAACCTTGCTTTTATACAGTATGAAGATAGTCTATCATCCAAACATTAGGACTTTCTTTTGCTTTTCAGTTGCCTACAAATAATGGCTTGACTTCACTGCCTATGGTATCATCAAGCTGTTTGTGAAAGGCTAGAAGATGTCAACCATTTATTTTATAAAGAAACAGGCTTCCATGCTGAATCTTGTAGTATCCCTACTGTTACCCTGTGAGGGCAAGCCCATCATACCACTCAACTCCCTGCCATAAGTTTTGAGCTCCTTTATATGTATTTTCTTTCTTTACTAGAATATAGGTCCCTGGTAGACAGGTACTGGATTGTATTGGTAAGCATCTGAACGTAAAGTCAACATCCAGAGAAGTTCCTGATACCTCCCTTTCTTTCACCTCTTTCCATTTTCCCACTTCTTAGTTATGACTTGTCTAGATTTCTTTCTAAACTGGGAGAAAGTTAACTCCTAGTAATACCATCAAATCTAGTATCTGAAGACAGTTCTCTCAGAGAGAAAGAGAGAGAAAAAGAGAAGGGTGGGGTGTCAAGTATTCCTAGAAGTTAATTCAGTGCTTGGCATATAGTTAGCATTTAATAAACACTTGCTGACTGACTATAAGTGTGTGTTCACATGGAGAGAATTGATTCTTATCATTTGCAGTAGTTATGCTCTATAAAGTTGCTATAAACATTGAATTAGCAAAAATGCCACAACATTTACTTTAGCACCTTACAAAGTAGCATCACATACAAATCACAAAATCTCCTCTCTCTTTTTCTGGATATACTATATTGTTTATTCATTAATGTTAGCATTAAACTCATGGTCAAAAGAATTCATGCCTGAGTAAAGTTTATCTAATTTCAATTTTCTCTGTAAGGCACATCATTATAAACCTTCTAATGAATAGGAACACTACACAGTTTTTCAGCACTGTACTTCAGGGCTATTTTAAACAGCAAAATTATCCAAAAAATGCACAGAATTTTTAAAATGACATTAAATAGACCACAAAAGGACACATATACAGTATGAGGACTGAAACAAGTAGACACAGTGTTAACTTGTTTGACCTCATCTGGGAATATGCAAGTCAGAAGACATATTTTGCCACTAATAACTATGAATAATCACAAAAATGCAATGAGCATTTATTTGAGTATTAGAAACAAATCTTGCATGTAAATGAATTCATAAATAATGAAGATAAACTATATAGATATGTATATGTAGATATTCATGTATACTTACATTTTCTTCTTAAGTTCCACTAAGAAATAGTAGTTCCTTAAAAAAGAAAATATATTAAATTAAGTAAAAAAGTAAATATAAATATTTAGAAAGGATAGATGTCTAATACTTAAATTATTAAAATCTAGTTGATCATTGATTCAGCTAACCTTGGTTGCAAAGCATACCTTCATAATTTCTTTTTATTTGACAGAAGATCTTATCTAATTGGAAGTTAGAGAATAAAGGTCAATCCAGAGTTTTCAAATTTTGTGTTCAAAATATATTTGGAAGACACTATTGCCAAGTCTACAGGTATACTAAAATTTTCCGTGTCTTGCTTCTCAAATCATATATTGGAAATAATTTTTAAGTTATTCCTCTGACCCTGAACTATTAGTAATAATTCTAAAAAATAATCATTGTAAAAACTTCTTTAAATAATTCTAAAACAAATTCTAAAATTATCTATGCTTTGATAATTCTACACAATTATATTTCTTTTTGGGGTGAGGGAGATACCTCCTGTATTTCTTCTAAAGATTTTGCATTCTCGTTTTCAGACTGTCTGGCATAATCACAACCTTACCCTTTTCCCCCATCTCCTAGAAATTTCTGTGAGTCTGGGACATTTTTTGTTTTGTATGAATTGTATTTAAGAGCTTATTTTAAAAAACTGACTCAAAACTTTAGTAAAAGCTTGTCATCCTCACTTGTTTCTCTGACCCTAGTCTCACCTGTTTCTCACATCTTTCCTAGGAATTAGCCAGGCTGCATCATCCCATTAGCCAGTCAGGGAGAGTGAACACTCCTTTCTCTTATCTGAAAGTTCTTGTTTCTCATCTGAAGATAAGTTTAGTTCAGAACATTAAGAGAGAGGGAGAGGCGGAAAGAGAGACAGGCAGACAGACAGACAGACAGAGCAGGGGGAGGGAATTGTGTTTTTTGTACTGCTGGGCACATAAAATAAATTCATAAAAATCCTCAAACATAGTAATTTCTGAATGTGTTCCTGAAACTGTGCTAAGGACAAAGATATAAAGAAGGGGGGAGGGCAGTCCCTCTTTTTAAGGAACAGGCAACATGCTAATTATGTATAAACAAGATACATAAAGCATAAATTGAAGATGATCCTGAAGTGAAGGCACCTAGGAATAAGGAAAACTAGGAGTTTACTTTTCACTTACAAAAAAATATAATCAATATGATCTGAAACAAGGCAGCTTATGCCTCTGTGTGATTGCATGTGTGTTAATACTTTATAGAAGATAATAGAACAACTAAACCACTCCTTTTATCTTTATCCTTAAATATGGAAAGGATTATATATATAAATATATAATTATAATCTCATTTGATGCTTACAACCACCCTGTGAGATAGTTACTATTATTATACCCATTTTACAGATGAGAAAACTGAGACATCAGTTAAGAGATTTTTTTCAAATTCATGAAGTTAATACATATCTTAAGCTAATTTTGAACAAAGATCTTGCTTCTAGGTTCAATAATCTATCATCTATTACTTAGCTATCTAAATGAATGTTCATCTCACTAATAAAAATATTAAACATATTTTAATGATTTGAGGTCTGTTTCTATTCTATGAATCAAAAAAGAAAAACAAGCAAAAAAAGATTAATGTATTCAATTGATAGATTCTGCCTCATTAGTTTTTTACATATTATCACAATCCTCACTGAAATAAATATAAAAAGCTTAAGTCATAGGCATATAGTCATTCAAAACTGTCTTATACCCCCACAAAATATCCATTTTCCAATACTGGAGTAAAATTAAAAATTACATTTAGCAAGGGTAGAGTGAGAAGTGCAGTTTCTGAAAATGAAATACAAAGATTGAATCAAGTGCTTCAGAATTGCTATACAGTCTATGCTTAATTAGGCTTGTTAATGAAAGGAGAAAGGAAGAGAAAAACAATGAATCCCAGATCTTTTATTTTTGAGTGTCAGCTTAAGACAGATATAATCTACTTAGTCAAACCAGATGTCTCTTAGGATTCCTAGCTTACTTCTAAACTGAAATAAAATAAAATCTCCTATCCAGGGCCATTGCTAATTTCCCCTATTGCCAATACCCCTCTTTCCAATGAAATTTTTCTGAATCTGTTTTATATTTTTCTAACAGTATTTTTTCCTCCAACAGATGTCCTAAAGTCAAAATGCTTCCTGTCTTCCATATTGATTTCTTTGAGATTCATATGACTGATGAAAACAGGTTATTAAGTAGAAGATAGCTCCAATTGACAGTGAACTTATACACTTCAGCTATACTATTTACTCTTTATCTTATGATATCCTGTACTCTTCATTTCTCTAGAACAATAACAAATAATAATAATAACAATGACCATTTTAGGGCTTAATCCATTGTCCATGTCATATGCTATTGGTGGCAAAGGCAAAGAAAGGAACAATATTGAAACCTTAGAAGGTTATATCAATATCTCTCTCATATTCATTGTAGAAAACTTAAATGGAATATTAATTTTAGCAGAATAAAAAAGGAATCTGGCAAACAAAAGCATATCAGAAATTCTAGATTGCCTTACTGAATAATTGATAGTTAAAGTTTAAAAGGTCAAGACCATACAATAAGTAAAAGCCATACAGAGAACAAAATAAACAATTTAAAATCAGTCAAAAATTTTACTACAAAGGTTTAGGAATTTAGGAATTCAGAGACAATAGAGAAACCCTAAGCAAGGGGGATATAGAGCACATGTCAAAGGAAGGTCAAAGGAAGACAACATGATTAAAATATTCAAATGAAAAATAATAATAAATAAAGAATACATTGATGTAATAACTGATAGATCATTTACCTCAAGAAAAGAAAGTGAAATTCTGGTTTCTCCACAAAACTGAATAGGACTATATAGCAGAATCTCACTACCTTTCATGCACTAGGCATCAATAAATTCCCATACAACAAATGAAGGCATCCAAATATCTGGAGAATTTAACTTGTAAACTATTTATCTTGATAGTAGTCACAGTCCCAACTACTTCTGAGTCACCAATTCATAAAATCTAAAGGAAAATATATCTAAAATATGTTGCCATACAAAATGTGCATAATTTCATATTTCTGTAGTATAAAAGAATTTCAGAATGTGAAGACCCAAGGAAAGAAATTAAAGGAGCCTGGGTATAAGATGAGGAACATGTCATTCCTATTAACTCTGTCTACTACTGGAATTATCCTGAAAGTGTTTTCAAAGAATATAAAGAAAATGAGTTTCCATCCCTATACTCTCAGTTAATTACAAAAAGCAGCCATTTTATCCACCTCAGCAGAAATCCATAAAACATTAGATATAAAAAAAATAATCTTAGGATAAGAACTACTTACCAGCACAATTTCTCTAAACTCCATCATCAAAAAAAGATGAAGATAAGATAATGATGAAAATCATAACAAGAGGAAACATTTATTTGGCAACTATTCCTTTGCTAGGGATGTGGCATACAAATATAAAGAAAGGCAGCTCTTGTCCTCAAGGACCTTATGTTCAACTTTATTGATTTATTCAACTACTTTATTGATACGGCTATGGCTATCACTAAATCAATTTCAAAGTTTGCAAACAGCTTTATATACATTATTTCACTTATAGGGTGCCATTATATAGAGTCATTATGCAGCCTTTTTATAGAATAGGGAAGGAAGGAAAGAAGGAAGGAAGGAAGGAAGGAAGGAAGGAAGGAAGGAAGGAAGGAAGGAAGGAAGGAAGGAAGGAAGGAAGGAAGGAAGGAAGGAAGGAAGGAAGGAAGGAAGGAAGGAAGGAAGGAAGGAAGGAAGGAAGGAAGGAAGGAAGGAAGGAAGGAAGCTCACAATAGTTCTATAAGGTAGGTACTATTATTGTCTTCATTTTCTACATAAAGTGAAACTCATAGGTCCAAAATGACTTGCCAAAGGTAAAGGACTTAATACCTGAGGTGACATTCAAAGCAAAATGTTCCAAGTTCAATTTGCTATCTATTATTCCATTTGGTCTCTTGATCTTTTACAGATATACAGAATATATTTTCTATTGATTAGAATCAATTTAATGAAATTACATACTGAATTTACTGACAAGGGAAGTCAAGACCTTTTCTAAGTATATTTATGAATTCTATGGAATTTTCTCTATAAGATGACATAAGCAGATTTCTGTCTAAAAGGTGGGAGATAGTCTATGAATGTTTATGATCCCATCAAATCTTATAATAATATAATTTTTTTCTCAGTAGGGCTCTTGTGATCATTGGTAATTTGATGACTGGGAAAATTTTAAAATATTGAGGGAATAGAAAACGTAATACAAAAATAAATCTTCTTGGGAACACTGTCAATTTAAAGGGTTTTTCTGTCCTGTCTACCTTTAAGCTAGATTATTTTTCCTCTAAAGATCAGAGGGCAACTGTCATGAAACATAACCTAATTTTCAAAAGGTCTGCAAAGACCAAAACTTGAAGAAGGCAGAGATGAAACACAGACACTTGGGTCAAGGCAAAGAATGATAATATATAAATCCCAGTGACAGAACCATGCTGACAAGGAAGCTAAGACGAAGAGACTGAGACTCTAAAGGTGAAAAATAAAAGAAATCAGAGAGTTGCCTGAAGAATAAGAAAAGACAAACTGAAAAAAGAAACTGTTAGACATCCATAAATGACCCAAAATGAAAGCTGGTCATAACTGATTTGCCTTCTTTTCTCTACTTCCCAGTGGCTTTACTCAAGCTGAAGTTCAGACTGGTCACTGAAAGATAAAATTAGCATATAGTGAATTAACATTTGGGGACATATATCCTTCCAAGTACAAATATTTTCTTTCATTTCTCCTTGAGGTTTTCAAGAGACAAAGGATATAATTGCCTATACCATCATTCTTACCATGGTCCTTTCCCATGGGCCACTCTCCTGCCTTTCTTGGACTATTCTCTGTGCCAGTGAACCATTACTCCTTCACCTTCAAATTAATATTCCCCAGAGCAATTTCAATTAGTTATACATGTGACTCATCTTCCAGCCCTATGGTATTATTATTGGTCTTCAAGTTGGTTCTTTTGTCTTATGCTCTTCATAGGCTTTTGCAAGGATACAGGTGTACATGGACAAATTTACAATAATGTGAATTGCCAAATACATCTACCCCCAATCTCCATTTTTGAGTTTCAGAACAAAGAAATATACCACATTGGGATGCTACATATTGAAGAATAGATAATAAAAATATCATTTGAATGTCGTTTGAGACATATTCCTTACGTATCTTATAATAGCATGTATAGTATATTAAAGGATATCACTTAGGGTATTGAAAAATCTCATGATAATAAATGGGCTTCAGTTATAACTTTGAATAAAAAGGGATTTCTTTCGACTTAATGAAGGAAGATGAGAGGCAGAGGATAAGAGATAACTTAAAATAATCAATGTTAAAAAACACAGAGTAGATCAGTTCCTGCATTCACCATAGTGGTGTTTTGGTCAAAAACGAAGTAGAGTCAAAGCACCTGCAATCCCAAAAATTTAGATGTATTCAACATGGTGATAATTTCTATGATGAAAAATCTGTCTGGTTACATGACACTAGCTCAGTTCTAGAAAGATTATATGATGATTGGAGGATTACAGTACACTTATGATGGTTTTATGTCGTATCATTCTCCAGAAAACTCCAAGTAGATTCAATTCTTAGTTTTTGTGGTTTGGGTACATGGTAGAGTGCTTATTTGAAGTCACAGTATCATGAATTATAGAATCACAAATTTAGAACTGGAAAGGAATTTTAAAGCTATCATTTCAATCCTCTCATTTTACAGATGAAGAAAGTGAGGTCAAGAAAATTGGTCAAGATTAATCAGAGTAGTAAGTTGTAGTAAGAGCCAGAGGTAGGATTTGAATCCATGTTCATCTAAATTCTATTTGGTTTACATGGTGTTGATAGGAATTCCAGCATGCCTGATTAATTTACTTCATTTTCTTAGTCAGTTAACTATTTGGGTTTTAGCTTAAAAGTGAGCTTAGTGCAGAAAATGGCTACTTGGAAACAACCCTAATATTGTAATTTGGAGATGACTTTCAAGGTTGGATAAAATAGCCTTTGCGACCCATTCCAGATCTAAATTTGTAATTCTATGATCATATGATTCTGAAATGGATTTCATTTATTCTCATGTTGCAACTAACTGCACTACCTCAATGCACCATGTTACTTTTGTGTTTGTATTCTTAGTTCACTGAATGTAGTAGATGCTTAATGAATTACATTAAATCAAATCACTAGCAGAATATTTGTTTTTATGTCGGTGACCCATTAAAACTACAGAAACATTACAAGATTCATATAATCACAAATTAATATAATGAATCCAAATTAAATACAGAAGAATAGGGAATAAAATAAGAGTGCCCTGAATCTGGTATGGCACATATTTTTTTTTCCTTTTTTATTTAGAATACTTCTTCATGGTTACATAATTCATGAATATCCCTCCCTCACTCCACTCTTTCCTTCCCCCTCCTGAAGCTGACAAGCAATTCCAGTGGGTTATATATGTATCCTTGTTCAAAACTCATTTCCATGTTATTCATATTTGCTGTAGAACTATGTTTTCAATCACACATTTTTCTTCTGCATTTCTGCATCCACAGTTCTTTCTCTGGGTGTGGATAGTGTTCTTTCTCACAAGTTCCTCTATATTGTCCTGAGTCATTGCATTGCTGCTAGTAGAAAAGTCTATCACATTCAATTGTGCCACAGTGTATCAGTCTCTCTATATATGAGGTTCTCCTGGTTCTGCTCCTTTCACTCTGCATCAATTCTTGGAGGTCATTCCAGTTCACACAGAATTCCTCCAGTTCTTTATTCCTTTCAGCACAATAGTATTCCATCACCAACATACCACAATTTGTTCAGTCATTCCCCAATTGATGGATACCCCTTCATTTTCCAATTTTTTGCTACCACAATGACCATGGCTATGAATATTTTTTATAAAAGTCTTTTTCCTTATTATTTCTTGGGGTACAAACCAGCAGTGGTATGGCTGGGTCAAAGGGCAGACATTCTTTTAAAGCCTTTGGGACATAGTCCCAAATTATCCTCCAGAATGGTAGTATCAATTCACAACTCCACCAGCAATGCATTAATGTCCCAATTTTGTCACATCCCCTCAAACAATTATTACTTTCCTTTGCTGCCATATTGTCCAGTATTCTAGGTATAAGGTGGTACCTCACAGATGTTTTAATTTGCATTTCTGTTATAAGGAGGGATTTAAAACACCTCTTCATGTGCTTATTGATAGTTTTGATTTCATCATGTGAAAAATATCTATTCATGCCACTTGACCATTTTTTGATTGGAAAATGGCTTGATTTTTTACAAAGTTGACATAGATCTTTATATATTTGGGAAATTAAATCTTTGCCAGAGAGTTTTGTTATAAAAATGTTCTCCCAGTTTGTCGAGTTTTGTTTGTACATATTTTGTTTTGTACATTGGCTGTTTGTATAAAATTGTTTAATTTTATATAATCAAAGTCATTCATTTTACATTTTGCAATATTCTCTGTCTCTTGCTAGTCTTAGATTCCTTCCTTTCCCACAGATCTGACAGGTATACTAATCTATGTTCACTTAATTTATTTATGATTTCACTCTTTATATTCAAGTCATTTACCCATTTTGAATTTATCTTGGTGTAGGGTTTGAGATGTTGATCTTAACCTAATTTTTCCCATACTGTTTTCCAATTTTTCCAGTAGTTTTGTCAAACAGTGAATTCTTGTCCTAAAAGCTGGGGTCTTTTAGGTTTATTGAACACTAGCTTACTGAAAGGTCATTTACCCCTCATCTATTCCATTGATCCACCCTTCTGTATCTTAGCCAGTACCATATTGTTTTGATGTCCACTGCTTTATAGTACAGTTTAAGATCTAGTATAAGTAGGCTCCCCTTCTTCACTTTTTTTTTCATTATTTCACTTTTGTTTTGGTAGTTTAATAGGTTCGGCACTGAATAGGTAGATTAATTTGGGTAGGAGTATCATTTTCATTATATTAGTTCATCCTACCCAGGAGCAATTCATGTTTTCCCAATTGTTTAGATCTAGTTTTAATTATGTGAAAAATATTTTGTAATTGTGTTCATGTAATTCCTGTGTTTGTCTTGGAAGATAGATTCATAAATATTTTATATTGTCTAGAGTGATTTTAAATGGTGTTTATCTTTCTAATTCCTGCTGCTGAGTTTTGTTGGAAATATATAGAAATGCTGATGATTTGGGGGGGGGGGGTTAGCTTGTACCTGCAACTTAGCTAAAGTTGTTCATTATTTCCACAAGTCTTTTAGTTGATTTTCTGGGATTCTTTAAGTATACTATCATATCAACAGCAAAGACTGAAAGTTTAGACTTCCGGTTAAGATGGCGGCTTAGAGAAAGCTCAAGTTCAGATCTCCGGAAAAACCTTCCCGACCAATCTCAAACTATAAGCTCCTAAGGCTCCGAAATTCAAAACGATCAACAGCACAGACCATGGGAACCCTCCTCCTGGACCTGGACCCGGTTCAAAAGGTACGGCTCCCCTCAAAAGCCAGAACCCGAGATCCCTCGGACCTCAGGGGTAGGAGCGCAGAGTCCAAGGCTCCCGGAAGCCGCAGCCCTGCCGGCTGGGCTCAGAGAGCAGAACCCTCAGGGCCTTCTACAGTCCTGGTGAAAGTTACTGCCTGGGGCTTCCGCTGCAGAGAGCTGGTCGAAACAACAGCAACCCTCAGGGCGGGCAAGACAGCCTCACGGGCTGGATCCTGCTATCCAAGTCTCAGTGAAAGTCCTTGCTCTCTGAGCTTGGGTTAGCTGCAGCCCATCCCCCTGCAGGCCGACAAAACAGCCTCACAGCCAGCGATTCTGAAGGCAACTTCCTGAAAGCAACGTGGTCCGACCCTTCCATTCCAGTTCCAGTGAGGCATATTCAGTTTAACCCAGGGAAAGTCATAGAACCATCTGCCCAGGACTAAAGCCTCTGAACACCAGACAGAGACAAGAAAAGCCAATCCTCCACATTCAGAGATGGAAAACTCCACAGAAGCACAGAAGCCCCAAAATACCAAGAAAAATAAGAAGAAAGGGGCGACTTTGGACACATTCTATGGAGCCAAAATACAAAATACAGAGCAGATAGAAGATAATATAAAAGAAAATGCTCCAAAACCTTCCAAAGGAAATGGAAACTCTCCACAAACCTATGAAGAATTTGAATCAGAAATGACCAAAAAGATGGAAGCCTTCTGGGAGGAAAAGTTGGAAATAATGCAAAAGAAATTCATGCATCTACAAAACCAGTTTGACCAAACTGTAAAAGAAAACCAGGCTTTAAAGGCCAGAATCAGGCAGCTGGAAGACAACGATCGTGTAAAAGAGCAAGAATCAATAAAGCAAAGCCAAAATACCAAGAAATTAGAAGAGAACATAAAATATCTCACCGACAAGGTGATAGATCTGGAAAATAGGGGGAGAAGGGATAATTTAAGAATAATTGGACTCCCAGAAAAGCCAGAAATAAACACCAAACTGGACATGGTGATACAAGATATAATCAAAGAAAATTGCCCAGAGATTCTAGAACAAGGGGGCAATACAGCCACTGACAGAGCTCACAGAACACCTTCTACACTAAACCCCCAAAAGACAACTCCCAGGAATGTAATTGCCAAATTCCAAAGCTATCAAACAAAAGAAAAAATCCTACAGGAAGCCAGAAAAAGACAATTTAGATATAAAGGAATGCCAATCAGGGTCACACAAGACCTTGCAAGTTCTACTCTGAATGATCGTAAGGCATGGAACATGATCTTCAGAAAGGCAAGAGAGCTGGGTCTCCAACCAAGAATCAGCTACCCAGCAAAACTGACTATATACTTCCAAGGGAAAGTATGGGCATTCAACAAAATAGAAGACTTCCAACTTTTTGCAAAGAAAAGACCAGAGCTCTGTGGAAAGTTTGATACCGAAAATCAAAGAGCAAGGAATACCTGAAAAGGTAAATATTCAGGAAAGGGGAAAATGTTATCTTCTTCTTTTACTCAAACTCTCTTCTATAAGGACTACATTTATATCAACCTATGTATACTAATATGTGGGGAAAATGTAATGTATAAATAGGGGGTAAAGAAAGACCAAATAGAATAATCATTCTCACACAAAGATTCATATGGGAAGGGGAGGGGAAGAAAACTCCTATAAGAAGGAGAGGAAGAGAGGGGGGGGGGGGATTTACTTAAACCTCAATCTCAGGGAAATCAACTCTGAGAGGGAAAAACATCCAGATCCATTGGGATCTTGAATTCTATCTTACCCAACAAGGGTAAGGAGAAGGGAAAACCAAGGGGGGGAGGGGGAGAGGGAGAACAAAAAGGGAGGGAAAGAGAGGGGGGAAGGGGAGGGAACAAAAAGGGAGGGACTAAAAAGGGAAACATCAAGGGAGGGGACGAGGGGGACTGTTTCAAAGTAAATCACTGGACTAAAAGGTAGAGCCGAAGAAGAATAGGTTAGAATTAGGGAAGGCAATCAAAATGCCAGGGAGTCCACAAATGACAATCATAACTTTGAATGTGAATGGGATGAACTCACCCATAAAACGTAGACGAATAGCAGAATGGATTAGAATCCAAAACCCTACCATATGTTGTCTTCAAGAAACACACATGAGGCGGGTTGACACCCACAAGGTCAGAATTAAAGGATGGAGTAAGACCTTCTGGGCTTCAACTGATAGAAAGAAGGCAGGAGTGGTAATCATGATATCCGATAAAGCCAATGCAAAAATAGACCTGATCAAAAGGGATAGGGAAGGTAATTATATTTTGTTAAAAGGGACTCTAGACAATGAGGAAATATCATTAATCAACATGTATGCACCAAATAATATAGCACCCAAATTTCTAATGGAGAAACTAGGAGAATTGAAGGAAGAAATAGACAATAAAACCATACTAGTGGGAGACTTAAACCAACCATTATCAAATTTAGATAAATCAAATCAAAAAATAAATAAGAAAGAGGTAAAAGAAGTGAATAAAATCTTAGAAAAATTAGAATTAATAGACATATGGAGAAAAATAAATAGGGATAAAGAGGAATACACCTTCTTCTCAGCACCACATGGCACATTCACAAAAATTGACCATACATTAGGTCACAGAAACATAGCACACAAATGCAGAAAAGCAGAAATAATGAATGCAGCCTTCTCAGATCACAAGGCAATAAAAATAATGATTAGTAATGGTACATGGAAAACCAAATCTAAAACCAATTGGAAATTAAACAATATGATACTCCAAAACCATTTAGTTAAAGAAGAAATCATAGAAACAATTAATAATTTCATCGAGGAAAATGACAATGGCGAAACATCCTTTCAAACCTTTTGGGATGCAGCCAAAGCAGTAATCAGAGGTAAATTCATATCCCTGAATGCTTATATTAACAAACAAGGGAGAGCAGAGATCAATCAATTGGAAATGCAAATGAAAAAACTGGAAAGCGATCAAATTAAAAACCCCCAGCAGAAAACCAAATTAGAAATCCTAAAAATTAAGGGAGAAATTAATAAAATCGAAAGTGATAGAACTATTGATTTAATAAATGAGACAAGAAGCTGGTACTTTGAAAAAACAAACAAAATAGACAAGGTACTGGTCAATCTAATTAAAAAAAGGAAGGAAGAAAAGCAAATTCACAGCATTAAAGATGAAAAGGGGGACAGCACCTCTGATGAAGAGGAAATTAAGGCAATCATTAGAAATTACTTTGCCCAATTATATGGCAATAAATACACCAATTTAGGAGAAACGGATGAATATATACAAAAATACAAACTGCCTAGACTAACAGAAGAGGAAATAGAATTCCTAAATAATCCCATATCAGAAATTGAAATCCAACAAGCCATCAAAGAACTTCATAAGAAAAAATCCCCAGGGCCTGATGGATTCACCTGTGAATTCTATCAAACATTCAGAGAACAGTTAATCCCAATACTACACAAACTATTTGACATAATAAGCAAAGAGGGAGTTCTACCAAACTCCTTTTACGACACAAACATGGTACTGATTCCAAAACCAGGCAGGTCAAAAACAGAGAAAGAAAACTATAGGCCAATCTCCCTAATGAATATAGATGCAAAAATCTTAAATAGGATACTAGCAAAAAGACTCCAGCAAGTGATCAGAAGGATCATTCACCATGATCAAGTAGGATTCATACCAGGGATGCAGGGCTGGTTCAACATTAGGAAAACCATCCAAATAATTGACCACATCAACAAGCAAACTAGCAAGAACCACATGATTATCTCAATAGATGCAGAAAAAGCCTTTGATAAAATACAACACCCATTCCTATTAAAAACACTAGAAAGCATAGGAATAGAAGGGTCATTCCTAAAAATAATAAACAGTATATATCTAAAACCAACAGCTAATATCATCTGCAATGGGGATAAACTAGATGCATTCCCAATAAGATCAGGAGTGAAACAAGGATGCCCATTATCACCTCTACTATTTGACATTGTACTAGAAACACTAGCAGTAGCAATTAGAGAAGATAAAGGAATTGAAGGCATCAAAATAGGCAAGGAGGAGACCAAGTTATCACTCTTTGCGGATGACATGATGGTCTACTTAAAGAATCCTAGAGATTCAACCAAAAAGCTAATTGAAATAATCAACAACTTTAGCAAAGTTGCAGGATACAAAATAAACCCACATAAATCATCAGCTTTTCTATATATCTCCAACACAGCTCAGCAGCAAGAACTAGAAAGAGAAATCCCATTCAAAATCACCTTAGACAAAATAAAATACCTAGGAATCTATCTCCCAAGACAAACACAGGAACTATATGAACACAACTACAAAACACTCGCCACACAACTAAAACTAGACTTGAACAAATGGAAAAACATTAACTGCTCATGGATAGGACGAGCCAATATAATAAAAATGACCATCCTACCCAAACTTATTTATCTATTTAGTGCCATACCCATTGAACTACCAAAATACTTCTTCACTGATTTAGAAAAAACTATAACAAAGTTCATTTGGAAGAACAAAAGATCAAGGATATCCAGGGAAATAATGAAAAAAAACACACATGATGGGGGCCTTGCAGTCCCTGACCTAAAACTATATTACAAAGCAGCAGTCATCAAAACAATTTGGTACTGGCTAAGAAATAGAAAGGAAGATCAGTGGAATAGACTGGGGGAAAGCGACCTCAGCAAGACAGTATACGATAAACCCAAAGATCCCAGCTTTTGGGACAAAAATCCACTATTCGATAAAAACTGCTGGGAAAATTGGAAGACAGTGTGGGAGAGACTAGGAATAGATCAACACCTCACACCCTACACCAAGATAAATTCAAAATGGGTGAGTGACTTAAACATAAAGAAGGAAACCATAAGTAAATTGGGTAAACACAGAATAGTATACATGTCAGACCTTTGGGAGGGGAAAGGCTTTAAAACCAAGCAAGATATAGAAAGAATCACAAAATGTAAAATAAATAATTTTGACTACATCAAACTAAAAAGCTTTTGTACAAATAAAACCAATGTAACTAAAATCAGAAGGGAAACAACAAATTGGGAAAAAATCTTCATAGAAACCTCTGACAAAGGTTTAATTACTCATATTTATAATGAGCTAAATCAATTGTACAAAAAATCAAGCCATTCTCCAATTGATAAATGGGCAAGGGAAATGGATAGGCAGTTCTCAGATAAAGAAATCAAAACTATTAACAAGCACATGAAGAAGTGTTCTACATCTCTTATAATCAGAGAGATGCAAATCAAAACAACTCTGAGGTATCACCTCACACCTAGCAGATTGGCTAACATGACAGCAAAGGAAAGTAATGAATGCTGGAGGGGATGTGGCAAGGTAGGGACATTAATTCATTGCTGGTGGAGTTGTGAACTGATCCAACCATTCTGGAGGGCAGTTTGGAACTATGCCCAAAGGGCGACAAAAGAATATCTACCCTTTGACCCAGCCATAGCACTGCTGGGTCTGTACCCCAAAGAGATAATGGACACAAAGACTTGTACAAAAATATTCATAGCTGCACTCTTTGTGGTGGCCCAAAACTGGAAAACGAGGGGATGCCCATCAATTGGGGAATGGCTGAACAAACTGTGGTATATGTTGGTGATGGAATACTATTGTGCTAAAAGGAATAATAAAGTGGAGAAGTTCCATGGAGACTGGAACAACCTCCAGGAAGTGATGCAGAGCGAGAGGAGCAGAACCAGGAGAACATTGTACACAGAGACTAATACACTGTGGTATAATCGAACGTAATGGACTTCTCCATTAGTGGCGGTGTAATGTCCCTGAACAACTTGCAGGGATCCAGGAGAAAAAAACACCATTCATAAGCAAAGGATAAACTATGGGAGTGGAAACACCGAGAAAAAGCAACTGCCTGAATACAGAGGTTGAGGGGACATGACAGAGGATAGACTCTAAATGAACACTCTAATGCAAATACTATCAACAAAGCAATGGGTTCAAATCAAGAAAACATCTAATGCCCAGTGGACTTACGCGTTGGCTATGGGGGGTGGGGGGGGGGAGGAAAAGAAAATGATCTATGTCTTTAACGAATAATGCTTGGAAATGATCAAATAAAATATATTTTAAAAAAAAAGACTGAAAGTTTACTTTCCTCATTGCCTACTTTAATCTCTTCAAATTATTTTTCTTCTCTAATGGCTATTGCTAACTAGAACAATCTAGAACAATATTAAATAATAAAGGTGATAGTGGGCTTCCTTGATTCACTCCTGATCTTTTTGGGAAGGCTTCTAACTTGTCCCCATTGTAGATGATACATGCTGATAGTTTTAAATACATACTGTTTATTAATTTGAGGAATGATATGGCACATAATTTTGAGTGCAATCCTGAAGATGAAAGGACAATTTATGTTCAGAGAATTTCCAAAAATATACATCAGGGCAGGGGAGAGGAGTGACATATATCAAGCCAGAAATATAAATGTAAAAATCGTATTCATAGCAATCATCTTATACTTTCATTTTATGGGTTAGAAAATTGATAGCTTCCAAAGGCAAAATGGAACCAATCAGTAATTCAGTAAATATTTCTTAACCATTCAGATGAGACTTTAACTGGGAAGTAAAGGAAGCCAGGAGATTGGTTCCTACAGTTATTATACCTAGACTTTCCATGATCATCTCCTTCCAGGAACACAGAAATCTGGGAGACATTCTGACTATCCACTACGTCCAAGGCAGTTTAGTAAAATACTATGTTAAGCAGAAAAGAGAACATGTATTATTCTGTTCCTGACACAACTACTATCATACTAAACCAACATTATTCAGTATCAATTACACTACTCCCCCCACCCCCCACATATCCTTCCCCAGATGAACTGCTGGGTGACCAAAACAACTTTGTTTTAAGTATGCTCTATTCATGAAGGAGCAGACGAGGCATGAGCTTTTGAAGTTGGAAGGACATTATGGATTATCTAGGATAGGCCAACTCTTTTCATTTCATGAATGGGGAAACAGATTCAAGTAAGTTTGTTTCCCAAGGTAGCAACAGACCTAGGACTCAAATCCTTCTGACTTAGTTCAGTGTTCTTGTCACCATACCATATTTCCCCCAACTATTTTTCAGATCAATCTGAATACATATCTAATAACTATTCTAAACTTGGAGATGATTTAAAATATTCCCTAATAAAAGATGATTGGCTTTCCAATCAACATGAAGTTTGATTGGGTTCTCTTTTTACTGTGCAGTAATAGAAATCTCAAATGTGTTGTTTCAAATGAATAATATGCTATGAGTTTTTCTTCCATAATCCCTCTGAACTCTCAAGTATGGCCTTATGATATATTTCAATATGATCATTAAAACGAGTAAAAAACCCAGCATTTATCCCTACCAGAAATGACTATGAGTTATGCACTTATTTTTTCTTCTGAATGCAAGGAACAAAAATATTTTATTCTACTCTAATTAATTTTCATTGATGAATTTTATGAATTAAACCTTTAGAACTCTTAGAGAAAACTGCATAATATTTCATGGGTACATCTAATATGTTATCTAATTTTCCTCTAATTAGAAACACTCTGGGACAATCCTTAGGGAGGAAGCACTATGAAAGACAAGAAGTGATTGGGCTTTGGTTATCCAGGCCTTGTCTTCTCAATTAATTATAACCATGCTGAGGAAAGTGAAACTATGGAGGCAATTAGCATAACAGTTTGGACAAGAAGAGCAAAGAAATCAGCAAAATTAGAGTGACTAGCTGACCTAACTGAAAGAGGAAGCAACTTATTATCAGACACTCTTCTGAAAGGGCATTATAATAAGGTTAAAGAAACAATGCTTTGGATTTGCTGACAGCTACAAGAAAGCCAGTTTCAGTGATTTGATGCAGTATCTAAAAAGGAGGGAAATGTTGTCTATGAAAATTTTTTTAAAAATCTGTATTAAGAAAAGCCTGTAAAGTAATAAATCTGTTTTCTCTTCCCTGAAAATCATTGCCAAATTAATCTTCTTAATACACAGCTTACATCATGTTACTGCCCTGTTCATGTACTGAGAAGAGTTTCCTCTTGTCTGGAAGAATAATAAGTACTCACTTTGTTCCAGAGCACTATGGGTCAAAATAGACACACACTCCACCCCCAACCCAAATCAAAAGGAACTTACAAATCTAGTTGAGGAGACAAGACCTATATGCATGATAAATAGTAGGCAAGAGGACATTGTATCTAACAGAATAATATGTTGATATAATGAAATGCTAAATTATTTGGCAAAGATGTTCAGAGAAGAAAGATAATAGACAGGGAGGTGCTAAAGATATTATTAATTTATTGGGAGATTAAGTAAGTTGCTACAAATCAAATTTCTAATATTATGATTGAAAAACAAGCAGTCATTTTTCATTCTTCTTATTCAGATAAGTAAAAATAAATGAACATCCATATCACAAGTTTAAAAAACCCACATTAAGAAACTGTGTTTCAAAGTTCAAATCAGTCATCTCCAAGAAACTGTCTCTGGGAGGCAGCTGGGTAGCTTAGTGTATTAAGAGCCAGGCCTAGAGATGGGAGGTCTTAGGTTCAAATGTGACCTCAGACACTTCCCAGCTGTGTGTCCCTGGGCAAGTCAATTAACCCTTATTGCCTAGCCCTTACCACTCTTCTGCTTTGGAACCAATACAAAACAGAAGGTAAGGCTAAGAAAGAAAGAAAGGAAGGAAGGAAAGAAGGAAAAGAAGGAAAGAAAAAAACAAAGAAGGAAAGAAACAAAGAAACAAACTGTCTCTGATTTGCTCCAGGAAGTAATGCATTTTTTCCCCTGAACATCACAATGTACTTAGTTTTACTTGATTCAAAATTGATTTCATCCTTGAAAACTGGGGACACCCCCATTGACCTTTGTGTTTTCCATAAAGATTGAATTATACAAAACCTTAATGTTTCCTCTAGAGCTTAGAAGGAAAAGACATTGAGAAAGTATGGGCATTCTAGCATCTGATCTAATGAGACCAGCAGGAATAGGTGGGAGAAAAAGACACAAGATTTCTAAGACCTTTGTTCTTTGCTTTCCTCTAAAGATGATGGAACAACAGGAAGCAGTTCTGTTCTTTCCTTCTCTGGTGTGGAAAGGAAAACTGAATCAAGCACTGGACTTTCTGCCACTGAGTTGGAGCAAACAGTAGTTGGAAGATTAGAGTGAAATTGATGAACAATGAAGACAATTGGTGGGGGGGAGGGGTGACTTGGAGAGTGGAAGTTGCTCTTCAAAAGTCTGCCCCCCAGACTGGAAGGAGCACTCTCTCCCTGTCTTTGAAATGAAGTATCTCCATTCCTGGATTTTCCCAAATGTGTGCTCTACCTGGATTCCTGTGATTGTGTCATTGAACTAAAGGATTTAAGGGGAGTGATTTGAACTGTAAGACTGGTCTTTAGGGGCATCATCCAGAAGAGACAGGCACAACCATCTCTGAAAGTCAGAACTTTTTCTTCCTCTTGCTGCTAAAGACTTTGAATTTAAGAAAACTAGCATAGATTAGCATAGAAAGGAATAAAAGAAACCCTCCACCAGCCTGCAAGACTTGGCCTCAGCTCAAAAGCTCATACCCAATCTAGGGAAATCCCAATTCCCTCTTCCCTGATATCTTCCCAATCCAGATGTTATTAAATTCAGAAAAGAGGACTGTCATTTCAGGGGGACATAGGGGGAAATGAACCTAAGGACAGCCATTCAACCATAAACTGTTCTTATCAGACCCCTACCGGGCAGCCTTGGTTGGGGGGATGGTTTGTCCCTCATGGGGGTCTGTGCTTGCCTGTCCTGGGTATCTTCAATGTCAATCAATAGAGAAGACATCCCCTCAGGCTATCATAGTTGGCCCATTTCTTGGGAACCCCATTTTTAAAGATAGCATCTCAGTAGGGGTTATCTCTCTCCTTTTACCTCACCAGCATCCATATTCCCTCTATCCCTTCAACTCCACCAGTCCCTGTTATAAAAACCTTCCTTATCCCCTGTCCCTCTTCAACAATCCCTACAATTTAAATATTACACTGGGGAACACTAACCATGGTGGCTGAAAAAAAAAATATATATATATATATAAATAAATAAATAGCAATTTAATTTGATCTTTAGACCCTCCTGGCAGATAGGATATTTTTCAGTCTGTATTTATGTATCTCTGTCTCTGCCTCTGTTTATCTCTCTCTCTCTCTCTCTCTCTCTCTCTCTCTCTCTCTCTCTCTCTCTCTCTCATTCTCTCTCTCTCTCCAACTCTGTCTCTATGTCTGTGTATCTCTCTTAATCTCTGTGTGCATCTCTCTCTGTCACTGTCACTCTGTCTCTCTTTGTCTCTTTCTCAGGTATGAGTTGAGAAATACATGTGACTTCACATCAAGGTAATCTAATTCCAGCCCATTTATGAGATGAATAATATGATAAAGCATGATACAATGTTTTTACTTTTAGATTACGTTGAGCTACTCTATATCTTGTTTGTACCTAGTCATGTACATCTTAGCTCACCCATTAATTTGTACATCTTGTAAGTGCAGTAGCCATTTCTTTGTATTACCATTGTTTATCAGAGAGCCTAATATATAGTAGGCACTTAATTTTTTTGTTTACTGATTGACTGCAGCAAGAATGTACTATATTCTATAGTTGTGCATAAAACACTGTGCCTGGCTTTTTGAGGGACTTTTGAGGGACTTTTTGAGGGACTTTGAGGGACTTTTTGAGGGAACTTCACACAGCTCAGTCTTCTAAAGGAAAAATAAAGCTACTCTGATAATATAATGCACATAATTCTCTGAGAAATGCATAGGAAAGTTAAGAAAAAAATAAGAGGAAATCCATAATCAATAGGAGGAGTCACGAATGCTTTCCCGGTGTTGGGCTTTAAAAGATGGATATCAATTCAACAGTTATGCAAGAAGAAGGAAGTGACAATATTTACAGTAATTTACCAAATCCCTCATACCTAATTTTTATTAATGGAATTAGGAAAACTTTTTGTATGAGGTAGTACTTGAACAAAACCATGAAAATCTATCCAGAAAAGAAGAGGAGATAAGGTAAAATAAGACCCTGGATTTTAAATCAGGCGGGACAGTATATTTTTAAAATGAAGATATAAAAGATTGTTACACTTAGGTGGCACTGTGAATTGAGTGCCAGGCCTGGAATTAGGAAGATCTGAGTTCAGATGTAGCCTCATATACTTACTAGCTATTACCCTGAGCATGTTACCTAACCCTGTTTGTCTCAGTTTCCTCATCTGTCACAATGGTATTCATAAATGTCAAACATAACTGAATACCATTGAACAACAACAACAAAATATTGGAATGTCTTTAGAGAATGAGGAAAAGCTCAGTTTGTCTTTAATATAGTAATTGAGGGAGTATTATAATGTTGGAGAGATAACTAAAAGCCAGAATGAGGAAAATATTAAATGCCAAACCAAGCTCAGATTCAGTATTTGAGTAGGTTCACAATTTCATGATAAATGAATTCTATATTTGAACTCTTTAAGGGATCTGAACCAACATGGAAATCTCTCTTAGAAAAAGGAGTCAGGAAATATACATATATATCATAAACAGATTAGCAAAAGAGACAGAGGTGTATATAAGTGCACTTTTATATTAGTCTCTTCTAAATGAAAAGTTAAAATTAGAAACAAATATTAGTTCTTCCTTTCATGTAAACATTGTCTTTTTTACTCTTAATTACTGATTTCTTATTTAAATGTCTTTATGTCATGTCATTAAATATACTTATAATTGGCCTTTGTGGCCTCTCTATCTTTCTCTGTCTTTGTATATTTCCTTCTGTCTCTCTGAGCCTCTCTATCTCTGTCTCTTTGACTAGCTCTGTCTCTGAATCTTTCTGTCTTGGTCTCACTATCAGACTCTGTCTCTGTGGGTCTGTTTGTCTTTCTGTCTTTCTCTTTTTTGTCTGTTTCTTTTTTGTTTAACCTGCTCAACTGAGCACCTCAACTGTGTACCATTTGCTCAAATAAATAGTTTTGGTTGCTCAAATAAATAGTTTTGGTTGCTGTACTTTGTTGTTCCCACATGTCTTAAAAAACTACTTTAAAATTATCAATAAAGGCTTTCCTTACTGTTTACAAACATCTGGATTTCCCCATTATGTATATGGAGGAGGAGGATCTTGGGACATTTTTACTCTTTTTATTCTTTTTTGAGTTTCATATACTGCTTTGTTCTTCTACATTCCCTGCCTTTGGATACTGCAGTGGTTTCTAGAGTGTGATAATTTAACCCAAGCCATTTTACAATAACAGAGAGTATCATGGAATAAAGATATGTTCTTCTCTTGCTTGTTCCCTTAAACTGGACACAACTCATTTGACTTTCCTTCCTTCAAGGTTCAGTTCCAGTACTAGCTCTATTAGTTTTCCTTCACTTGAAAATAACCTCTATCTTCTGGAATTTTTCGTCACTTTGTTTCAAACTCTTTCTTGCTTAAATTACAGAATAGTCTTATCTGAAAAATGTTGGATGTGTGTTTCTGGGTAAGTCAATTTACCTTTTTGTTCCAATTAACTAATAAGAGACTTACAATTCCAGAACAGCTGCAGAGCTACATTGGTAGTGAGAATTTCCTTATTGGAAGTTCTTGATTCCAATGAAATCCCAGGCTCTTTTTCCCTATCCATAGACATTTATGAACACTCCTTTTTTCCCCTCTATTGCTATCACTACCACTGTTAGATTATAGACTTTTTTAGACTTTTTGATGGAAAGGATTAGGTTTTATTTCATTTCTTTACTCCTAGCATTTATTCCTGCCTCAATATGCCAAAGGCATATAATTTCACTAATGTGGCAATTCCTTTTACTAGAGAACTCAATATGCATATTGGATAACTTCTGACAATATAAAAAATGCTAAAAGAGGTTAATAATTTGACTATGGTCACATAGCTTATATGAATGCGGCAAGATCCAAATCTTCTACACAGTTTTGAAATTGATTTTCCTAAACTACAGCCTTGACTATCTCATTTTCTTATATAAGAAATGCTGAAAATTTCCTCATCTTTAGAATAGTGAATAAACTTTTCCATTTGCCTCTTAATTTCACAATCTGACTCCAGTCTAATCTTCCATGTTTATTTCTTATTACTCTATATCCCCTACATACCAGCCAAACAACCCTACAGGTTAAGCATACAATGCATTCATCATTCATCTTCATTCTCTCTGCCTTTACAAAGACTTTGCCATATGTTTGGAAAGCACTTCTTTCTCATCTCTCCCTTATACAGTCCCCATCTTCCTTCAAGGTTCCATTTAAAGCTAGCTAATGGAACAAGTTTATCCTTATTCCCCCAATTTGCTAGTGTTTTCTCCCAGGAAATTTGTTTATATATTGTATTTCATTTTCTAGGGTATATGCTATTCCTCCACCGGTAGCTCAATATTTGTTGGAGGTTTTTCTGGGGGAGAGGATGAAGAAAACATATTTGTGCATCTTTGATTGGTCATCAGATACAATCTGCTCTTAATTTGCTCAATCATTTTAGTCATGAAATTTCCATGACCCTTTTTGGGGGTTTTCTTGGGAAAGATACTGGAGTGATTTGCCATTTTTGCCATTTACTTCTCCAGTTCATTTTACAGATGAGGAAACTGATATAAGCAGGGTTAAATGACTCCTTCAAAGTCACACACCTGGTATATCCAAGGCCAAATCACCCCCTGGCTGAGATGCAATCATCCACAAACTAACCCATTCATCCCTATGATTAAGGTGATTCAATAGTACTTCCTCCTTACCACTACCTAGACTGCCAAACTCTTAGAGTTTGGCTCATGACCCATCAATTCAGGAGTCTCAAAATAAAATATTCATACTACTAGGTATTATGGGTCTCATTCGTCATGGTCTAAGATCCCTATGGGAACTTTATATATTCAGTTCCCATTCTCCAATTACAAGTATCTCTGCAATTATCTACTCTTTAAAATTGAAGAGTTAACCTGGACAAGGAATAGCCATGGGTGTGGGAGGGTAGGTGGGGTATATCTGGAATAAGAGGATTTGAATTCAAAACTCACCAATAATACTTATGACTATGTAACCTTGAACTAGTCACTAAGCCTCATCTGACCTCTGTTTCTAAATGGCCCCTAACATGCCTCTCAGCTCTAGATATACAACCTATGACTCAAACAATAATTCAGGCTGATTGGATCTGCTTCCAAGCAGAGACTAAAATTATCCAAGATTTTCTGATCAAGCACCCATAAGAGCAGTATATCTGACGATCCCTCACCAGTAATCTGAGATTATATATCAATAAAAAAAGGAATTTGTGGGACGAGGAATGCAGAAGGAAAACATTTGATTTTCCATTGGTTTGTATGGGTATTTGATGTGGGTTTTGGTTTTTAAAAGATTATTACAAAAATGAATAATATGGAAATAGATATTGAGTGAAAATACATGTGTAACCCAGTGGAGTTGCTTGTTAGCTCTAGGAGACAGGGGAGGGAAAGATCATGAATCATGTAACAATAGAAAAATACTTAATTTTTAATTAAAAAAGGGAATTTGCTACTATCACAATTGTAGCATTTGAAAAAAATCCTTATCAGACCCCCTACCCCACCCCACCATGTGCTTGTCTGCTGAACCAGCTGACAGAGGCAATGATATTGACAGACTTTCACCTTCAGGGACTCTAAAATAGGATTGGAAGACTGGAAGGTAATAAAGCAAAACAGTCTCTCATATTCTTTATGGTCTGTAGAATTTTGGTTAAATTCTTCTATTTATATAATGAGCTTTTAAATGATAAGGTTCAAGGATTCATCACTATCATGAAGGCCCAAAGTTCTGAAAGACTTTAAAATCTTCTAGTGAAAAAAGAATCCCCCTAATATGTAGCCAAGACAACTGAACTAACTTATGATCAACAGATAAGAGCCTTGACTTTAAATGTCTGGATTATAATTGAATTTTATTAGAGAGCAGTTCATCTCTGTGGTCTCTGCCTTGTCTAAAATGAACGACTATCCACCAAACTATTTCCTTTATCCTAGGATCATAGCACACACATTTATAATATATACATATATATGTTATAATATGATGTGCATAATATTACAAATAAAGTTATTTCAAGGCAATGTAAGAAATATTAGTTTATCGATTGTCAGTTTATTGATTGAGTCAGCATCCTAGCAAATAAAGTGATCATAGATCAATGGCCCGCTCAATGACCAAAGATGCCAAAGTTCAGTAAGGAAGATCAATAAAGAGTTTTAGGAACTCATGATTTAGGCCCTCTTTTGAACATCCCCAAATATCTTTAATTGCTCAATAGCTAATTAAAAGGTGGCCCATCAGACTATCCACCTCTCCCCATCCCCATGTCATGGGAAACATATTTACAAGAAAAGAATACTTGTCCACTTTGTTTATTAACAAAATTTTGTTCAAATGGAAAGAATTCTTTGGGATTCCTAAGGACAAAGAGGATACAAAAAGCAGTAAGCTAGATGGAATCCATGATACAGAATTCAGACACAAATTCTCGTTAAGATAAAGGAATTGATTGAGACCTTCTTAATTCAGTCATGATGCAGGAATTAATGCAATATATGAAAAATGAATTTCCACACCTATATGCAGCATATACACATGAATGTTCAAAGATATGCACATATGCATGTGTGTATACAATATATTATATACACACATTCATATGCAATATATTATATAGACACATGCAAGGACATTTACATGTCCACATAATACAGCGTTACATATGTGATACAAATGCATGCATAACATGTGTGTACAGTGACTTGCATATGCATGCATATTTACACATAATCATGCATTTATATGTGTGTGTACATGTATATCTTTTATGTATATATGTTACCGGTATTCTAAGTTCACATTCTTATATGTACACTGTATTACATGTGCATATGTTATACCTATGTACATTTATAAATATGAATATAAATATAAAACCCACAAGAAATACAAGAAATGCACACAAAATTACTAGCATGAAAATACCTTGTTAAACTGATGAAGTTAAAAAAATTAATTGAGGCTAATGTTCTAAAAGAATTTCAAATCTTCCAGAAAAAAATAATAATTTCTCAAACACATCAGACAGAAAAACTCAGCTCCCCAGAGATCTACAGCTAAAATTATTGACCTTATTACCTGGATAGTATTTGACATCTAACAGAGAAAAGAACTTGGAGAATTCATAAAGATTGTGCTTGCTACCTGACTCCTTCTCCCCTCTACACAAAAACTCTTTATCCTCCATGTTTAGTCCCTTGAAAAGAACAGTGGATTAGGAGGATTGACTTTCTAACCCTGGTTCTGGTGCTGACTAAAGCTTAAAAAGGAGCCTCAAAGCTGGTCTCAATTAATTTAAATTCTTCATCTAAATCTATGACACTAGATCTTGGATCTCCTCATGTTTCCATTTCTCTGTGCCTCTGGTCCTATATGTCTCCTTTGGATCATCCATGAAAACATTATCTCTTACAGCTTTTGCTATAGCCTTTTATCCTTCCCTAATATACCTACTTAGTATGAAAGAAATAGCTTTATACATAGAACAGAAGTTGATGGGGGTAGGACCAAGAAGGCAGAAGTAATTGGGCATTTCTGCTGAGCTCTCTCAACCAAATCCTCTAATAAAATTGTGAGTAGGATATTTTTTTACCACAGCATCTGACTTTTTCCAGCTCAGGAAAGCTTAGAAGGACAAAAAGAGAGGTCTATCTGAGGACACTGGAGAAGGAATTGAGTAAGAGTGCACAAAAAAGAAGTAATGCCCACTGTGGAGCCTAGAGGTGGGGACAGCACCAGCAGTGTCATCTGCAGCAACAATGGTGGCAGGGCACAAAGAACTTTTAGCTATTTTTAATTATTAGTGCAGTTAGAATGCTACATAAGCAGAGGGAATGAATGTGTGTTGGCATGATTTCCAAATAAGAATGGAAAGGTGAGAAAGAGGGTTGCATTGGAATAAGAGAGAAGAAGAATTGGCAAATTATTTTTTACAAAAAGAAGGACACAGAGAAGAGTTCTTATAGTAGAGGGGGGAATACAGTAGAGGGAAGTAGGCAATATTTGAAGCTTGCTGTCATCTGAACTGGTTCAAGGAGGGAAGAATATAATACACATATATAGTATAGGTATACACACATAAACACTCACTTGTGTATAGAAATTTATCTTATACATAGGGAAGTTAAAAGGAAAGGGGACTAAAAAAAGGAAGGGGGTTGGGGAGAGGAAAAGAGTAAATTAAGGGTGGCAATGATCAAATTGACAAAGAATGGATAGAGAGCCAGACTTGGAGACAGAAGATCCTGGATTCAATTCTGGCCTAAAACATTTCCTGCTCTTGTGACCCTGGGCAAGTCACTTAACCCCATTTGCATAGTTCTTACCATTCTTCTGTCTTGAAACCAATGTACAATATTGGTTCTAAGATGGAAGGTAAGAATTTAAAACCTAAATAAATAAGAAATGATGAACCAGAAGATAACAAAGAACAACAAGAACACCAACAACCTGGAAAGTCTTATTTGAAGTGATGCAAAGTGAAGTGTGAAGAACCAGTAATAAAGTATGAAGATCAACTGTGTATGACTCAACTAATATCAGTAATCAGATCCAGGACAACTCCAAGTGACTCATGATGAAAAAGGCTATCCACCATCACAAAAGGAATTGACAGAATCTAAATGCAGATTGATATATATCATTTTTCATTTATTTCTTCCATGACTTTTTCCCTAGTGGAAGTAATAAGTGTCTTCTTTCATAATATGATAATCATGGAGATATGTATTTTATAACACTTGCACAATTTATACCATATGCTGTCTTTGGGAGGAAAAGAACATAGATTGCAAAATGTCAGAAAACAATTACTAGAAATTGTTTAAACATGTAATATAGAAAAATAAAAATTAAATAAAAAGGCATTAAAGTTTCTAATGATAGCCCAAAAAATTAAAAACAGGTCAAAATACATTCCCTCCAAATTAGATGTTGTTCCTCCATTATTTTTGAAGAGGATCCCTGATATCATAGAGTGATCTTTTGACTCAAAGTTGAATTAGATCTGAGTGAGGCAAAGTTGCATAAAGTCATCAGCCTCACTATCTTTCAGTCATCAAAGTTGTGGTAAGACAAAATTCATGATGGCTGGCTATGGCTCAAAATGCAATGGATAATCTCGGCTTCTTCAATGTCTGACCAAGCTCTAAGCCTTCCACAGTAATTATTCAGCCACATTCATGGTTATTAGAAAAAAATGCTCACATCTACCCATTCTGCAAAGGAAGTCTTCACATGCTTGGTGTATGCATCCCCATAGCTCATTGATGGGTATTAAGTCTATTGGTTACCCTTGATCTGGTTTAGCCCTAATTCTAAGATGGCTTTGCCAAGGTGTGACCACTACACAGACAGCACTTTAATTTCTTACCACCTAAATTTCCTTCTGCCCACACTGGACCAGAAATACAAAAAGTAGAAGAAAAACAGAAATAGTATCACTTTGTCCTATCGTACAGTGCCCCAAAGGGTTATTGCGAACAAGAGTTGAGAAATGGGATGAAATAGAAAAAAATTAGTCTAATTAATAGTAATGAGTGAGGGAAGGCTCTAGAAGCTGTGCTAGCAAGCCCTATCTTTAGGAATCATGGCCTGGATATTTTCCCAAAAGGAGTGTTGAATAAACCAGGTTTTCCAGACAAGACTGCATATTAATTCATACCATCATTCATACTTAAATCAGTTTTCTATAATATAAATGCTAGAAACATTGAGCACTATATCTGACAAGATAGATAAATTTGTAGGCTCAACAACCTTTAAAATTCCTCTATAAAACTAAATTCAAAAATTAATAATGTATGCTCACAAACTCATATACATTCTTTTGAATCATGTCTAAGACCCTGTATATAAAGATTTAATGCTGAATTATGTATCTCTGAGAAAAAAATGTCTCTATTACTTAAATGCTGATACAGCCATAATAATTTCAATGTCATCACACTTCTGGGTAAAACATTGGAAAATTTAACAATAGATATTTTAATTGCCTGTTGTAATCATCATCAAAGAACAGTTTATCATATATTTACTTTCTAGTGCTATGTTAGGTATTATATGGAGCAAATTTAAAGGTACAAATTTGAATTTACAATGTAACACAGACATACAAAAACCTATTTAAATATATGCAGTATTCTAAGAAAAAAATTAGATCTGGTAATGACCTTTACAATCAACTAGTCTAACCCTCTCATTTTATAGATGAGGAAACCAAATATTTTAATGTTCTTCTCATTGAATCAAAAAGTATTTCTGAAACTTCTGCTATGTAATTAACTTGTATTGAGGTTTCAGGTTTTACCGATTTTTATATGTTGTAGCAATTTTCCCCAAAATCAATCCCCAACTACTCTGAACCCTCTCTTTTGACAAAGAAAGTGGCAAGTAATACCAGCCTACATAGAGAACTAATCTGTCAACATGTCACATCATATACATAATCTCTTGCCTCTACTAAGAAGAGGGAAATTTATTTCATTATCTGTTATCTGAGACCAAGATTGGTCAATACAGTTAATCAGAAATCATCTGACTCGGAGTATTTTTATTTTTTGTATTTAAGTTATTTGAATTAATGTGTTTACCACTATAGTTCTCTTTGATATCTCTACATATCTATCCAGTCTTACCTAACAGCTCAGTAAGTCACATTCTCCATATCTTTTTAAGTCTATAACTTTTTTTAAGTACTGAAGACAATATAATGTAGTCCAAGATCCTGGACTTCGATTAGTAAAAAAATTTGGAACCTGGGAAAGTTACAAAGCAGAGGCAGCTAGAGATTGCACAATGGATAGAGTGCTAAGTCTAGAGTCAGGAAGACCTGAGTTTGAATTCAACTTCAGGCATTTTCTTGCTCTGTGTTCTTGGGCAAGTCATATAATCACAGTTTCCAAAACTTAACCAAAAGGGGGTTAATAAAAGTGACTATTTCCCTGGGTTATTATGAGAATCAAATGAGATAATTTTATAAAGAGCTCATCATAGTGGCAAATAGTAGGCACTATCTGAATGTTAGCTATTAATAGTAGTGGCATGCTGTTTCAGTGGATAGAACTCTGAACTTGGAGAAGAGAAGAATTGAGTTTAAATCTGATCCCAGACACTTATTCACTGAGAAAGACATTTAACTTATGTCTTCATCTATTTCCTGATCTGTAAAATGGTATTTATGTCCCAATGTAGATATGAAGATAAAATAAAATATCTTTTGTAAATCATAGTGAATCTTAACGTGCTATATATTTATACAACTTTTAGTATTATTATTAAAACTCCTATACTTGCACATCAATAAAATGAGGATATTGGAGTAGATGACTTCTACAATCCATTTCAGTTCAAATATTTTTTATCTTTTGATACATGCTTATTTCTAATTCTCAACTGACCTTGCTTACCATGACTTTGCAAGTCCATCTTAAATTAACATAAATATTTCCTAGTCGCCCACTCTGGTCCTGAGCATACACTCTAATCACAGATATCCTCCAAAATCTAGTCATTTGGTCTATCTCTCCATACACACTACTTCATATAAATTATATTCTTTCATCACTTCTAATTGAAACAACGCCAATCTAATGATTCCCAAGTCTACCTTTATAATGTCATTCTCATGCTAAATTGAGTCACACTAATGCACTAAGGTGGGGCTGTGGGATAGTCCTATCATTATGGAAAGCAATTTGAAATTGTGCTCCTCAAAATCATTAAACTGCATGCTCTTTAACACTGTGATCATTACATTTATTTACAATTGTTGTGCTATATGATTATAATGGAATACTATTGGGCATTAGGAATAATGAACAAGATGATCACAAAAAACTGGGAACAACTTATATAAAGTGATGCAAAGTGAAGTAAACAGAACCAGTAGAACACTGTACATATTATAGCAATAAATCATGATTACCAACTATGAATGCTGTAGTTATTATAATCAATGCAAGGACTCACAACTATTCCAAAGGACTTGTGACAAAAAAGGCAGTCCATTGACATAGAATACACTGATGGAGTCTGAATGCAGATTGAGGCCTATCATTCTTCACTTTATTTCCTCCATAAATTTTTCTCTAGTGTAAGCAGTATTTGTCTTCTTTCACATGATGAGCTTGGAAATATATATTATATAATAATGTAAAAATTATATTATTTTACTATCTTGGGAAGGTGGGAGGGGTAAGAGGGAAGGAGAGAACATAGAAAGGAAATATGAGGAAATAATTATTTGAAAATTTTATTGTCACGTAAAAATTTTTAATTCAAAAAGGGAATTATAGCCATTGAGTTTTCAGTTGCTTTAGCCTGTAGTCTATACCTTTGAGACATAGATGGGTGGCACACATTATATTTTAATAGACCCTTCTAAACCTCTCTGAATCAAAGTAGTCTTGACTTTCTGCTATTAAAACCATCAATGTTTTTAGAACCATCCATGCATAGAACAAGCTATGACTTACCTGACAATCTAGGATAAACTAAGATATATAAAAACAGGAAATTTTAATATAAGGACAAGTCAAAACAATTTAGAACCAAAGGTAGCAGATATTATTCAATCATTTTATGAATCAGACATGTCCACAGAGAGTAAGAGATAGAGGAACATTTTTTAACCCTGTTACAGACTCCAGACTTCTCCACAGGTTTGAAATTTCAAGGAGTATGGGTTGGCTTGGACCACTATTTACCCCAGCAGGATCTCAGAATCTAAATGTTGATTTGATCTTAGGTTCCCAACCTGTGACAGCAGATGTTGGGGACCTAGGGGTAGACCATGGCTTGCTTTTGCTTTGCTCTTCCCTCCTTGCTATAGCTTCTTGCTGAGTCTGCTCTCCTCTAATCCCACTGCCCCAGATGTTCTCTGCCAACTTTTTGGGTTTTTCTTTTCTTGATAGTTGTTTATATCTCTTTCCATGTTGGTTCTTTCACTACTGTATTCATTTTGTGGTGAAATTTTAATTTGGTTGGAGAAGATTCTAATCAAGAAGCTACTCTGGTTACTCCTCCATCTTGGCTCTGCCTCCAAAAATTTAATATAACAATATAAATGGATGAATATTTATAAAAATATATTTCTCAGACAAAAGAGGAAATAAAATACCTAAATATCCATATCTCAGAAAAATAAATAGAATAAACTACAAGGAGAGAAAACCATAGATTAATTTCCCTAATAAATAATGCTGAAGAAATAAATAAAATACTAGCAAGCAGATTACAGAAATATATAACAAGAATCATACACAATGACTAGTAGGATTTATACTAAGAAGACAGGGATGTTTCAGTATTGAGGAAACAGCATAGTCGGCCATATCAATAATAAAAGTAACAAAAATCTTATGATTATTTCAATAGATGCAGAAAAACTTTGGCAAAATATAATACTCATTTCTATTAAAACATTAGAAAATATAGGAATAAATAGAGCTTTCCTGAAAATGATAGACTTTATTTATCTAAAACTGCCATCAAGCATTATATGTAAAAGGATAAGATAAGAAGCCTCCACAGTAAGATGAGGGGTGAAGGAAGGATAGTCATTATCACCACTAATATTTAATATTGTGCTAGAAAATTTAGCTATAGCAATAAGAGAGAATAAAGACATTGAATGAATGAAATGAGGTAATGAGCTCATGAAAATATCATTCTTTGCAGATCATATAATTATGATATCAAAATCACTTTAAAGACTGATATATATTAATTTAAGGTCACCAAAGAATTCAGCTATATAATTCCTAAATGAAACACTCAAATCAACTGCCAACTTTTTTATGGTGTTTTAATTACAAACAGGAGGAAGAAAGTATTAGAGGGAGAGAGAGAGAAGGACAGGGGAGAGAAGGAAAGAGGGTTTAAATACCCTCTTATCCAGTGCTTAAGGCCCTGGATAGCCAAAGCAAGGAAGGAGATCAGTCCTTATCACTCATGTGACCGAACTGGAGAAAAACAGTCTGCTGGCTCCTCCAACTCCAAGCACCAACCTCCAACTGCCTCTAGCCCTCCTTACAGGAAGTCCCGAGAACTTCAGAGGCTGCTCTCTACCTCACTTCCTGTGACTCATATGTGCCAATGGTGGCTCTAACTTGATGTAGGACCACCCAGAGGTCTTGTTCTTTTTTGCACATGTCTGTTGAAGGCCATATTCTCAAATAATTAAATCTTGATTTTTGCTGCAGCCCTTCCTAATCTTGTTACCCTGAGTAGGGTAGAGATTGTAGTTTCCAAGATGTGAGTCTATTATTCCAAGTATCTCTATTGTTATTGATCAGGAAGTAGCTAAATCCCATCTTCTAAAGAATGGTCTGAATAGCATGGAGTAGTTTTGAAATTCACAATATAAAACACAGAGAATCTTAATAATCAACTAAAATTAGTTTAAATAATTGACAACTCTAGGGAAGCTTCAGAATATAAAATAAACCCTCATAAATCATCAGTATTTCTATCTATTACCAGAAAAGTCCATTAGTAAGGAATAAAGAAATTCTACTTAAAATAACTACAGAAAATTTTAAAAACTTGAGCAAAAGAAAACCAAGGAACTCTACAAACAGAATTACAAAATATTTTTCACACAGTCAGCATTAAACAATTGGAGAAATATTAATTGCTCAGAGGCAGGCCAAGCTAATAAAATAAAAACAACAATTCTATCTAAATTAATTTACTCATGTATTTTATTAATAATAAAACTATCCAAATTATTTAATAGAGCTAGAATGAAAAATAACAAAATTCACCTGGAAGAACAAAAATTGAAGAATATCAATGGAATCAATGAAAATAAAAATATGAATGAAGGTGGCTTGAAGCACCACATCTCAAACTGTATTACAAAGCAATAATCAGTCCAATTTTGTATTGGCTAAGAAACAGAATGTTAGATCAGGAAAATAGACTATATACAAAGTATATAGTTGTAAAGCACCATAGTAATTTTATATTTGACAAATGCAAAGAACCAAACTTTTGAAACAACAAATTGGGCAATATATGCTAGAAAAACAGGTAAACACTTTGGCAATGTAAACCTCAAATTTCCTTAGACTTATAAATGTTGGAAATTTCACCATTGGGATATTTCATACTTGGAAAATTTATTACTGATAGTCTATTGGAATGGGAACCCCATTGGCATGGGAGGTTCCTTCTCTTCCCTTCTTAAGATTACTTTAGGACAGAAACCCTTTGCTGAACAATGGAAAGGACTTTGACCTATGCTTAAGCATAGAACAGGAATTTCTTTGAGTCTTGATTGATTTTAGAATTGATACAATGGAGATACTTGGAATAAATCTCCACCCTATTCAGTCCTAATAGGATTGAGTAAGGGCTACAGCCTAGATCAAAATTTAATTATTCCAATATCTACCCTACTCAGGTTAACAGGATTTAGAAAGGGCTGTAGCAAAGGAGTAAAGATTTAATCATTTGAAAATATGACCTTCAACAGACATGTGCAAAAGCCAGAAACCTCTGGGCGGTCCTGGGTTAAGCTAGAGCCTCCATTGACAGGGAAATTGATGAACAGTGATTGGTAGATATGAGGACTGAGGGGAGGCAACTTGGAGGGTTTCCTTAAAGATAGGGGGTCTGAAGACTCAGGGAGGTGGTTGAGGTTTTGGTCGGTGTGGTTGCTGGGCTCTGAGAAGGCTTGCTCTGAAGGAAGCTGAAGGTGGGGGCCTCTGAGACTGTTTCTCCATTTTGGACACGTGAGTAATAGGGACTGATCTACTTTTCTTTGCCCCAGCTATCTAAGGGCTTGGGCCTTTTGGCCCAGCCTAAACAGAAGGGGTATTTAAGCCCTATTCCCTTCTCTCCCTTTTTCTCTCTCTCTATCTCTAATTCCTTGTCTTACTCCTATTGTAATTAAACTCCAAAAAAGGCTGACGGCTGACTTGAGTTTTTCATTTAGAAATTACATAGCTGATTCCTTGGCGACCTTAAATTAATATATATCAGTCTTTTAAAGTGATTCCCTTGTCACAGAAAGAACTAGGTATAGACTAACATATCATACCAAAGTCTATGTACCAAGATAAAATTAAAAATGTGTACATGATGTAGATTGCAAGGGTGATGCCAGAAGTATATTAGAACCTGGGATATTTTACCTAGTTTATCAATTGATAACAAAATAATTTGTGACCAAACAAGAGATGGAGAATATTATGGTATTTAAAATGGATAATTTTGATTACATGAAATTAAATAGGTTTTGCACCAAATGAAACCAGTGCAGTCCAAATAATAAGGAAAGCAAAAAACCAAGGGTGAGGGAGAATTATTGAAAAGTATCTCTAAAAAAACTCATTTCTCAAACATATAGAGAAATGAGTCAAATTTAGAAAAATATATTTTCTCTATTTCATAAATAGTCAAAAGGTACAAATAGGCAGTTTTTGTTTAAAATAAATTAAAGTCTTCTGCATTCAGGTGAAAAAATGCTCCAATGGACTAATAATTAGGCAAATACAAATAAAAACAACTCCTAGGTACCACCTCACACCTATCAAATTGGCTAATATGACAAGAGAGGAAAATGGCAAATGTTGGAGGAGATAGGGGAAAATCAGGAAAATAATTCAGTGTTGGTGGAGTTCTGCACTGATCCATCCATTCTAGATAACAATTTGGAAGTATGTCCAAAAGACAATAAATCTGTATATACTCTTTGACCCAAAATATCTCCCTAGATTTGCATAACAAAATGATTTTTAAAAGTGAAAAGATTCATATGTATAAAAAGTATTTTAGCAGACCTTCTTATGGTAACAAAGAATTGGAAATTGAGGAAATATCCATCAATTGGGAATTGGTTAAATAATTTGTGTGTATGATTGTCATAGAATACTATTATTATAGCAAATTACAAGAGGGATAGTTTCAGAAAAACTTGGGGACACTTATATGAACTGATGCAGGAGCATGAGAACAGTATACAAAATAACAGCAATATTTCATGATGATAAACTGTGAATGATTTAGCTGTTCTCAGCGATATGATGATCCAAAACAGTTCCAAAGGACTTATAATGAAAAAATGGTATTAACCTCCAGAGAAAAAAATGAAGAGTCTGAATTCAGAATGAAACATACCTTTATTTATTTTCTTTATTTTTCTTGTGGTTTTTTTGGATGTTTTCTTTTCTGATATTGCTAATATAGAAATATGTTTTTCATGACTGCACATATATAATGCACATAAAATTGCCTGTCTTCTCAAGAAGGGAGGAAAGGAAGTGGATGTAAAGAATTTGTAAATACATTTTCTTAAAAATGAATGTTAAGCTTGTTCATACTTATTATTAGAAAACAAATATAAATTTTTTCCATAAAAATAGCAAATACCAGTTAGTTTAGGGTTGCAAATTTTCAGAGTGTTAATGAAGCATGCTAATATACATAGGGAAAGGAAACTAACAACTATAGGATATGCACTCCCTTTCTAGAGATGTGTCATATTTCAGAAGATCAAAATAACATGCAGTAATGTCTTCACCTAGCTGAAAGTGGCTAATAAAGTGTTCATGTAGAATCAATACTTTATAATGGAACCCTGAAAGCTATAATGGTTTTCCAACACTAAGATCTGCAATGAGCAAGAAAAAGCATCAATGACAACAGTAAATGGATAGCTTTTGCTGCCTCTTTCTTTTTGAGTCAGTAACTAGAGTTGCTTTGTTTTTGACTTTGCTAGTGACTAGCTATTGATGGAGCCCTGATACTTTTAACAATTTTGTGACAAAAAATAGTATTATAAGAGATAGCTGTTCTCTTTTAAGTAGAGATTCAATTAAACTCAAGAGAATGATCTTCAGCATGGGAAGGATAGAACAAAAGATTGTTAACAGGGAGTTGAAATCCAAGATAACTGAAGACATGATAAGAGAGCATGGATCTTTCCTTAGTGAGTTCAAGTCATCAAGTCAAAATGAAACAAGATCCATGAGGGTTTAGGGAAAAAAGAAATATCAAATAAGATTAATGAGCTATTCTTAGTGATTTCTGAAAAAAAAAATACTGACAAGGGACAAGATGCTTTTAATCTGGCTTCAGATTTTACCACTCAAATGAAACTGGTCTCTCCTAAGTTATCAATGGTCTTTCTCAGTCACCATTCTCATTTGCTTCTCTAAAGCTTTGGACACTGTTGAATATCCCTCTCTTTCTAAATACTTTCTCTTTGGATCTCTATAACACTGTCCTATTTCTTTAGTTCTCAGTTAATCCATATCATGCTTATTGGTCATTAGTGTTTTCTAATCCTATACCCTTTATGTTCTTCCATCTCATAACCTTTCCCAATGACCTTATTTCCAATGATCATCCACAGTTCCATATGACTATCTCTATGTAAATTACTTCCAATTCTACTCCTGAAGACCAATTTCACATTATCAACTATCTAAATAGCAACTCCTTTCAACACAGCTTAAAGTCAACATGATCAAAAATAGACTTTATTATCTTCCTTTTCCAAAACCTGCTCCTGATCTAATCTCTTCAGTTTCTGCAGAGAGTACCACCATTTTTCCAGTCAACCCAGGTACATAACCTCTGAGTTATCTTAACTTCTGCTCCCTTTCTCCTGTATCGTCACAATTTTTAACAATTTTTTCCCTCACATCATATACCACTCCCCCATCTTCTCTTCCCTCATATGATCATCCCTTTTAGATGCTTGTGCATTGCTTCCCTTGAATTTAATATTTAAAAAGCTTTCTAAGCTTTTTACATAAGGCATCACTCTTTCTAGACTTTTTTTCTTTTTCAATCTATCCTATGTACATTTGATGAAATAATTTACCTAAAGTACAAATCAAACATGCTATTATTCCCTTGCTAGAGTCATCATTTACTCCCTATTGCCTATTATTTCTAAAGAAAAATGATTGTCACTTTATAGCTGAAGCATGCTGAAAGGTGGAGCCATCTGAAAGACAATAAAATGGCCTCGTAAATGGAGCACTGTTTTAATAGTGGAGGCCCTGACCCTGTAACTACTTCAGATACCTATTAGTTTCCTGACTCTGAAAATTTATAAAAACTTCTATGTCCTTCAGTTTTTACACTTGAAAAATTAGAATAGTTATGGAGAATATATGATAGCATTGTTGTAAGGATCAAATGAGATGATAATTTACAATGTTTTGCAACCCTCAAAACACTAAATGAATGTTATCTATCATAATTCAAGCAGCTAAGTGGTATAATGGCTAGAGTATTACATAGATTTGGCCTCAGTAAGATCTGAATTGCTACTCTACCTCTTGTGCTTAACTGTTTAATCAAGGGAAATTTACTTTATCCTTCAGCCTCAATTTCCTCATTTTTAAAATGGGAATATTGTTAAAACTTACCTTACAAATTGTTTTAAGAATCCAATAAAATATTAAGAGAATTTTAGTGGTAGTCTCTCAGTGACCGAGAATGACAATTGTCTTTGTGCATTATCATCTATTGATGTACCCTCATGTGGCTTTGAAGTCCAAAGATTGAGGTGCAAAGTTTGTGGCAAAGAATTTTATAAACCTTAAAACATTGTACAATGTTAGATACAATTATGATAAAAATAATAATATTGAAAGTTAAAGAACACTGAGGTAAGAATTTTGGAAATATTATTCTGACAAGAAATAATAAATATTTATTATAAACTTTCTATGTGCTGGGAACTGGAGTAAGCATAGGATCTATGAATAAGAAGTAGAATAAAAAAATTATCCTAAACTTTATGAAAAAAGATAGAAGAGTATCCTTGAGCTTGTGAGATGACATTAACAAGAAAGCGAAAAATATGTATAAAAATTGACAAGAAATTAGAAGTCCAAAACTAAAGCAAATATAAAGTATTCCTTTCAAGAAAAAAATACATCAATATGCAGAGCCAAGATGGTGAAGCAAGTAAAGTAACTATTTGATTTCCACCAAACGAACCTCCAAAGAGCAATGACATAATGCCTCTAAATGACTTCTGGAGCACCATAACCTACACAAAAGACAAAACGAAGTAATTTTTCAGCCCCAAAAAACTTAGAAGGCCAGGAGGTGGGTTTTAATGCACCAAGGAGGAGGTGGAGTGTGAGGTACAGTAGCCAGAATAAGCCCTACCTAGGCAACAAGCTTTGGGGCAGTTTAAGTATTAACCGACACTTCTGGAACTCTCAGCCATAGATGGTAAGGGATGTTGGGCAACTCCTCAAAAGATTTCAGGGGTACCTCTGCTGGCTCTGGGTGCATTGCCCATATGCAGAACCAGATCTCAACCTAGGGAGCTCATAGGGTGAGAAGAAGCATGAGCATTCATGAGCACTTGTAGCCATTAGTTATTATGGGATGCTGGTCACAATTCCAAAGGATAAAAGAGGACTTGGGGCTATTCAGACCAGAGCACAAGTGGGGAGAGTATTAAATATACCTCTACTTACATCATAACACCTTTGAAGAGCTGAAAGCAGAGAGATGCTCAGTGCCAGCTCTAAAAGCAGCTGCACAAAGAACCTGAAACTTGAAACAATGCTCCCTTTATCATAGTTACAGAGTCCAAACTTTATAGTTTTTTTAACCAAAAGAAAAGAATAAAAAGCAGGAAAATGAGCAAACCACAACAACAACAACAACAACAAAACTCAACAAATATTTATTTTGGTGACAGAGTAGACTCAAACCCAGGAGAAGACAACAGAGTCAATACTGCTCCATTCAAAGCCTTCAAGAAAAATATAAATTGCTTTTAAATCCTAAAAGAATTTATGGAGGAGCTCAAAAAGGATTTATAAAAGCAAATTATAGATGTAGAAAAAAATGGGGAAAAGAAATGAGAGTGATACAGGAAAATCATGAAAAAAAAGTTTTAACAGCTTAGTAAGGAGGCACAAAAATACCCAAAAATTTAATATCTTAAAAAATGAAATAGGCCAATTGGTAAAAATGGCACAACTCCAAAGAAGAGAAGGACGTCTAGAAAAGCAGAATTGGCCATGTGGGAAAACATATACAAAAATTCACTGAAGAGAAAAACTTATTGAAAGATAGAATTGGCCCTTTGAAACAGGTACAAAAATTCACCGAGGAAAAGAACTTCTTACGAAGTAGAATTGGCCAAAAGGAAAAGGAGGTACAAAAACTCCTTCCAGAAAATCATATTATAAAAACTAGAATTGAATAAGTAGAAACTAATGACTCCATTAAACATCAAGAAACAATTAAACAAAGTCAAAAGAATAGGAAAAAAATAGAAGAAAAGGTGAACTATTTCATGGCAGAGAATAACTGACCTGAAAAATAAATCCAAGAATGCTAATTTAATACTTATTCACATTCCTGAAAGCTGTAATTAAAAAGAGCTCAGCTACCATGTTTCAAGAAATCATCAAGGAAAATTGTCCTCATACTCTAGAACCAAAGAACAACAACAACAACAAAATTAAAAGAACATACCAATCACTTCTTGAAAGAGATCACAAAAGAGTAATTCCCAGGAATATTATAGCCAAATTCCAAAACTCCCAGTTTAAGGAGAAAATATTGCAAGCAGTCAAAAAGAAACAGTTCATATATCATAGAACCAGAGTCATAATAACATAAGACTTAGCAGCTTCTACATTAAAAGATCAGAAGGCCCAGACTATGGTATTCCAGAGGGCAAAGAAGCTAAGACTTCAACCAAAAACTACTTATGCAGCCAAACTGAGTAGAATCCTTCAGGGTCAAAAAATGGGTTTTCAGTGAAACAGAGAACTTTCAAACATATCTGATGAAAAGACCAGAACAGGAAGGACAATTTTACTCTCAAATACAAGAATCTAGAGAATTATAAAAAAGAAACAGGAAACAGAAATCAAATAACATTCAATAAAGTTAAACTATATACATTCCTACATGAGGAGATGAGCAGTTAGAAGGGGTATACATAGACAGTGAGTTGAATGTGATGGGATGATATAAAAATAAATTAAATCAAGGCATGATAAAGAGGAATGCATTAAGAGAAGGGTAAATGAAAAAATAGAATAGTGCAAATTATTACACATAAAAAGCATGAAGAACATTCACATTGGAGGTAAAGGTGGGGGAGATGAGAAGGAAAGTATATGTACCTTACTCTTATCAGAACTGACTCAGTGAGGGAAGAACATACACAAACAGTTGAGTATTGGTAGCTATTTTACCGTACAGAAAAGTAGTAGGGGAAATGGATAAGATGAATGGGGATAGAGTTGATAGACAAGAGAGCAAATTGGAGGATGTGATGGTCAGAAACTAAACAGGGGGAAATAGAAAGTAAAGTAATAAATGGTAATTATAATGTTGAAAAAAAAAACCTTACAAGGTCTCTAATAATGGCCTCATTTCTCAAATGCATAGAGAAATGAGTTAGATGTGTAAGTATATAAATATTCCCAAATAGGTGAATGGTCAAATGATTTGAACAGGCAGTTCTCAGAAAAAGTGATTAAAGCTCTCTTTAGAGAGAAAGTGAGAAAATTCTCCAAATCACTATTAATTAAAGAAATGCAAATTAAATAACTCTGTTGTGCCATCCTACAACAATTAGATTGGCTATTAGGACAGAAAAAGGAAATGGAAAAACTTGGAGTGGAGATTGGCAAATTAGAACATGAATCCTTTGTTGGGGTACATGTGAAATAATTTAATTGTTCAGGAGAGCAATTTGGACCTATGATCAAAGGGCCATAAAACAGTCCATACCCTTTGACTCAGCAACACCATTTCTAGGTTTGTATCCCAAAAGATAAACAAGGGAAGAAAGGATCTATATGTACAACAATATTGAAAAGATCTTTTTTGGGGGGGGGTAATATTTGGAAATTAGGGCAATACCCATCAACTGAGGAATGGCTGAGTATGCTATAGTATATAATTTTATTTTTTTTAAACCTTTACCTTCCGTCTTGGAGTCAATACTGTGTATTGTCTCCAAGGCAGAAGAGTGGTAAGGGCTAGGCAATGGGAGTCAAGTGACTTGCCCAGGGTCACACATGTAGGAAGTGTCTGAGGCCAGATTTGAACCTAGGACCTCCTGTCTCTATAAGCCTGGCTCTCAATTCACTGAACTACCCAGCTGCCCCCAGTATATGATTTTAATGGAATACTATTGTGCTTTAAGAAATGACAATCAGGAGTAGTTCAGAAAAACCTGGAAAGACTTACATGAATTCAAGAAGAGTAGACAGGGATACTTTTTGATGAACTGTAACTACCAGCTATTATCAGCAATACAATGATCCAAAATTATCCAAAAGGACTCATGATAAAAAAAAAAAGCCATCTACATCTAGAGGGGGAAAAAAAACACCTTAGTCTAACTCTAGACAAAAGCAATTTTTTTCACTTTCTTATTTCTTTTCTGTTTTAGTTTTTTCCACAAAAAGGATAAATAAGGGAAAATGTCTTATGGGATTTTAGATGAAAAATCTATATTAGATTGCTTACCATATCAAGGGGGATGGAAGTGTGAGGGAGAGGGGGAGAGAATTTAAAACTCAATATTCTTTGAGAAATGCTGTAAATTTGTTCATGTAATTTGAGAAAAAAGTAAGTTAGATTTTTAAAAATGCAAAAAAAGAAAAATAAAATCCTACTGAATTAATGAAAGCCAGCATTGTATAGATGCTATATAGATATAAGACCAAATAGATGGCCTTACAGTGAGAGAACTAAGTTCACTTCTTTTCTCTGATATCTTTTATTTCTCTTCCTCATGAGCAAGGTATTTATCTCTTAGTGCCTCTAGCAAATAGTTAAGATGGTAAGTTAAAGATGTATTGCTGAACCTATATCGGTGGAGGAAGTTTCGCCACTACCAGTTCTCTTCATTGATGAAATTACACATGAAATCCCAGGCTGAATAAAAACCTAGGAGACAAGTAAGTGACAGGACAGCACAGTTCAGTTTGAAACTCTGAGCCATATGTGAAGCAATAACACATCGAGCGAGCAATATGCTTGTCAAAAGGTGGCTAAATGCAACATTATGCATTTCCATAGCAATTCAGTTTCAGTAAAGATGTGGAACAAATTCTGGATGTGAATTATAACCTGTCTGAAAAATCTTAGTCGAGTATAACTTGTGATAGAATAAAGATAAGCTCGTTTATTTCACCCGCTTGTTCAAACAGTCTACAGCCTGACTTACCCTTATTTGCAAATGGCATGTCTAATTTTTTATTCCAGAAACCTAGACTTAAAAAGAGAAGTCAAGGGAGCAAGCAGCTGGGTCCCCTACCTCCAAACAGGTATGTCTACATAAAAATCCAAGGCAAAGGATCACTTATCCAAATATGATTCAATGAAAATGTAGTATCAGAAAAGAAAAAATGCATTATCTCAAGAAAGAAGTGGCTCCGAGGAAAACCTTTATGTGCTTAAAGAGCACAATTAGGCTGTTGTTTGTTTGAAGAGGGACAGCCTTGACAGGAAGGGAGTGATATTAACATTTTCTGTCAGGCTCCAAAGTGAAAGCCATTTAGTAATGTCACTCACCCTCATGTAGTGCTTTATAATTTTTCAAAGTGTGGTAATGTGTATTTCAGTCATGTTCTACAGTTTGGGCAACCTGGATAATTTTGTTTCTTGAAAGCTCCTTCCACTCTCCTGCCTTCATGAATGTCCCACACTTTTTTTCATTGCCTAAAACACTATCCCTTAATCCCTGGCCCATTCAATTATTGTTCATCCTTCAAACTGCATCTCAGATGTCTTGGAACTGCTCTAAAACCCTTCTTAGATTCTCCTCATTTGAGAAATTTCTCCTTTAAACCTTCCCATCAGCTTATTTACACTGCTCTAATTCATTTATTGAGTTAATGAACTTAATTACTAGGCACTGTAATAAACTCTGGGAATACAAAAAAGGGCAAAACCCCATCATTACTCTCACAAAATACATATTCTAGGAACAGTTGGGTGGCTCAGTGGATGGAGAGCCAAGTTTAGAGACTGGAAGTCCTGGGTTCAAATGTGACCTCAGACACTTCCTAGCTGTGTGACCTTGGACAAGCCACTTAACCTCAATTGCCTAGCTCTTACTACTCTTCTGCCCTGTAACTGATACTTAGTATGGATTAAGATAGAAGGTGTTTTAAAAGAAAGTACATATTCTAATGAGAGAAACAACAGTAAATAAAAAAATAAAATATATAAAAATATTTTTTAAAGTAAATAACTATTTACATGCAGAATATAAATAGAATAGAAAAAATTAATCTCAGAGAGAAAGCACTTAGAGCTGGAAGGTTCAGGAAAGTCTTTTTATAGTAATGTCCTTTGTGCTTTTTCTCTCATAAGAGTTTACACTTCTCTTTTATTATAGGCAGTTAGGTGGGATGCTGGTAAGAGCACTGGGCCCGGAGTCAAGAAGACCTGATTTAAAATATGACTTGACACATTGTTTTTATGACCCAAGAAAATCATTTAACCTCAATTTCCTCAACTATAAAATTTGGATAATACTAGCACTTAACTCCCAATATTATTGGGAAGATTAAATGATATATTTGTAAAAGTGCTTACCAAAGACTTAACACATAGTGCACACTTAATAAATGCTGGTTTCCTTTCCTTCCTTCAGAGAAAGGCAGGATGGTCACTCTTTGGGTATGTTATAGATAATTCTTGTTAGAGCAAGAGGGACAAAATGCCTGAGATCCATTTCAGCTGAGTGAGGTAACGTTGATTGTAAATTTGACCAATTATGAAGAATACATTTTTCTCAGGGAATTTTTCTTCCATATTTCCTATTTCTGACCTCTGAGGTCAAAGAGAATAAGCCTAATCCCTCTTCAGGCATAGTAACTCTTCAAATCCTTGAAAATTGCTATTATATCAACCCTGTTTTCTCCTCTCCAGCCTAAACATCCTTAGTTCCCGTAAGCCCCCTAATATCCTAGCTGATCTCTTTTGGACATTCTTTGGAGTAACTAAATTCTTCTTAACACAAACACAAAGAAGGGAACATGGATGGCACTCTGAATTTAATGAAACCAGGGCAGAATAAAATGGAAATATCATATCCCCTATTTGATATATTTCCCTTAATTTAGCCTTAGCATTTTTTTGCTTGCCATACTTTACTATTGATTCATATTAAGTTGAAGTCCACTAAAATCACCAGTCTAGTCATACAATCTCCAATGTAGCCCCCATCTATGTCCTGATATTATTCATGTAACACTTCTATCTGCCATGTAACACTGGACCCTCTTATGTGACTAGAGTGCTCCTATCAATATATATTTTAAATAAACATTTATTAATCACCAACTTATGTTCCAAACACTGAACAAGATGACTATTATTATCGAATTAGGTAGTTCATTGTTCTATTAATTACCTAAGCGTAATATATATATATATATATATATGCATATATATATATATATATATATATATATGAATTGTCCAATAGCTGAAGCTTCATTTACTTTAGGAGCTTTGACCTGCAAATTACATTTTTTTGAAAACCTATAAAAAAGCTCTTGTCAAAGGGGTTGCAGTAATTCCAAAAGTCAACAGAGGGTATTAAATCTGCAGATACCTAAGTCATTTTCCCATCAGGAAGTAGTAGTGGCACTAAACCCTTTGTGGATAGATTTGAGGTTAATCTAAGGAATTAAATGAAATGTAGGACAAAATATCACATTATGAAATCTTGTTACCTTTCAGAGGCTCCATTCAATCTTTCAATTATACTTGCATAATTAGCTTTTTGGATGATTAATAAATTCAAATGCTTTGCATTTTGAGATCATATCATTTATTGTATACAACAATGAAAATAAAATAAAGCAAATGCTCTTTTATTAACACTTCTAATTTCAAATCTCTCCTAACCCTCTTCCTTGGCTGTCTTCCCAGATACCTGGGAATAGTTAGAGGAAATCCCAATTACTCATCCAAGAATTAAGGAAGATAAGTGGAGGAAGACTTATTTGATAATTTGTTTTATCATAAATTAACAAGAGATTCGATTTATCCAGCTCAGCAGTCCAAGGATTCACAATATCCGCAATCTCAACAATTCTGGATTTCTTCTCATGATTCTTAATTTCCATCTCTTTTTCAGGATCAGGGAATTTCTCCAATATGCTGAATGTAAATCATCTCAATCTCTGCTTCAGGCTTCTTTAAGTTCCATAGTGTCAGGATATGAGTTATCTGTCTGAAGACTGAAGGATTGAACCATTAAAATGCTTTCTTAGTGCCCTAGGTGAAAAAAAAAATCAACGCCACAAATAGATACATTTCCTCCTTCAGTCTTCTCACTAGCCAGCAGCTTGACTAACACCAACTCTGAGTCAGCATGGCAGTTTTTCTAATACCTTCCTTTTAATAATTGTTAGATAGATTATGACTGGATCATTTCATTCCAATATCCAACCAGTTAGCTGTGGCCTTCTGCACATGGAATCTGACTGGTGCTGTTTCTTGTGCCAATGCATGTCAAGATACTCCTTTACCATCTGCCACTCTCCCCTCTTATCTAGTGGTCTAAATTAAAGGAAATGAAAGGAAGGAAGTGAAAAGATTTTATAATGTATAGAGTATTATTTGTTCATCTACTGTAATTTCTAATATCAATTTCACATGAAAAATGTTTACTGAATTTTAACTGTCAAAATAATCAGAAATTGTTCCTACTATCTTACTCTCACAGTGATCTCAGACTCAAGGAAAAGTAATTCTGGAAAATATTTAGCAAGGAAGGGCATAAATTACATGGATTATATTTTTTTATATTTGTATCTCATCTCCCTACATTAGACAATAAGCTCCATTAGGGCAAGGACAAATTTTTATCTAATCATTTATCTCCTTGAGCACTTAAAATAGTGGTTTACCCAAAGTAGAATTTCAAATTAATGAATAATATCATTTGACCCTTATAATGCAAAACAAAAACAAAATTCATGAATTATAGGTTCTGGGGTATTATTACCCTTACTTTACCAATGATAAAACTGAGGTTGTATAAGGGGAAAATTTTAGGGATGGGCAGAATATATTTTTAGTTAATCGTCAGGGATTTAAATTCTAAATCCCAGTGAAATACTCAAGTCAGAATGGAATTTTATGGTAGTTTATTTACAATAGAAGGAAGAAATTAAGAAATGTGAGATAGGCAAGAAGCATTTACTATTTGTCAATCATTGTTTATCCCTTAAGGAATTTACATTCTATGTGCACTGTGTAAAGTGATTAATATTATACAATTTGATAGTTTATTGTTCTATTAATTATCCAATGGTGATATCAGAATTGTCCACTAGTTGATGCTTTACTTACTTTAAGAGTCTAGGCTTGCAAATTATATTCTCTGATATGTATTGCAAAAAAAAAAAAAAAGCTCTTTTCAGACATATTGCAGTAATTCCAGGAGTCAACAGTATGAGGAAGGCAATTCACAAAAGACAATTGAAAAGTTGGATAGAAAGAAGGACAAAGATATTTAGAGGCCCTGAGATATACTCAACATTTGGGAAAAGGAACCAGAGAGATGTTCCAGGATATCATAGCCCTGTACATTTAGAGAGGTTCCTGAATTGTGCTGTCAAAAATATGGAAAGTCAGAAGCAGAGCTAAAAAGACATTAGAGTTCCCACCTTTCCACATTAACAATTCCTATAACATTAATTATTCCAATCCTATACCATCTTTGCAAATTTGCTAGATAAGTTGAAACCTCAATGATATTTTGTGAAACTTGTATATATTATTAGAAAGTTAGAATATTATTTAATATGGCTAAAAGTTGGTTTTTCTTTCTTGTTCTATTTTTTCAAATTCTTGTCTATTAAAAAATAGTTTGGGGTCTTTTACATATTCATTATTTATCTGAGATTTTTAGATATCAGAAAAAAATAGGACTATTTTCCCTTCATTGGTAGCTTCCTTTTTTTTGTCTGAATGCATTCATTTTTTCCATGTGAAAACTTTTCAATTTTATTTAATTAAGCTAATCTAGTTTTCTTTTGAAATCACGTCTAACCCTTGATTGGTTAAGAATTCACTTCCCTCTGTAATTGTGAAAAGTTTACAACAATTATTTGATGTGATATTTAATATTCAAATTATATATCCATTTTGAATTATTATATAATCTGATGTTAAATGTTGTGTAATTGGAATCTGAACCCCAGAAATACAATTCCCAGCACCCTACTCTCCTCACATTATGTACTAACCCAGGCAGGATATAGATTTTGTAAAGCCCCATCTCTCACACTCTCTTCCTGTGATTGGATTTGGTGGAGGTTGTGTGAGGTAAGTGGCAGGAGAATCTACTCATGTGGGTAATTTTTGTTAGATAATTACCTTTTTATTTCTTTACTTCAAGTGATTATTAATAAACTTCATGAAATATAATACTTGGAGTAATGGACATTAATTTAAATCTTCAATGTCTAAGAATAATTTGTCAGATTGCTTTGAAATATTCTCAGAAAATCCTGACAAATAGGGAATACATTTTTAGGTAATTTATGTTTTCATGTTTATTAATCATAGGGTTATTACCACTAATCATGCTCTTCATTCATATAACATCCTTCAATCTCTCCACCCTTAAGGGTTATTTTTCCAGGCCATCATCTTAACACCTGCTACAATTCCATTTCTTTCTCTTTGTAAATCAGTTCTGTAGCATCCTACACACTTGAATCTCTTAACTTGTTGTTTCATTATACCTTGCCAAACCCCAGTATAAGAATACTGATACTGTCTACCATCTTCAACAGGATTTGCTACTATCAGAGCTGGAGAAAATCATTAAACCAAACTGGATCCCCCCAAAATTTATTTTATGTAACCTAAACTCAACATTCACTGAAGGAAGAAAATACTTCCCTTGTTAGTTTACTATTTCATCCACCATAGCAGCTATTCCAAATGTTTTCTCTTCTCTTCAAGGACATGGCATTTCCATGACACTCCTCTATTCCTTCTCATTTAAGAATCTTGCTCCATACTTTACAGGGAAAAAATTAAGTATACATGCAGAAATTCCTTTTCTTTCTTTCTCCTCTTCTTAAGTGACTCAAATACCTTAATCCACTATATACACCTTTACTTCATGAAGAGACAGATTCTCAGAGTCTTTCCTCAATATTCAGAACCAAACACAGAATATCATAGGTAATCTGATCAAAGTAAGGTACAGAGGTACTATCACCTTTTCCCAGAAGCTCTACCTTTCTTAATGTTTTCCCCTGCGCTTCAACTATTCTTCTCTTTTCAATTCCCCTTTTTAGTTACTTAACTTCCATCAAGACACTACTCAAATCCCACCTCTGCAAGAGATCTTTTGGGTTCTTCCAGCTACTAGTATCTCCTTATCTTCTCAGAATATATTCCATCAAGTATATATATATATATATACATATATATATATATTATATGCATCTAGTTACTTATATGTTGTCTAATATAATGTAATCCCTTTGAAGGCAAGGACTGGTTATTGTTTTTGTTGTTTTTTTCCTGTGCTTTTTTTCCCTTCAGCATTTAGTATAATGTCTGGCACATTGTATGAATTTAACAAATGCTTTTTGACTAATTAATATGAAATTAATATGAAAATGAACTATCCCATCTTTCTGGCATAAGCCCTCACAAGCATTACTTTCCTGATCATTTTTGTCCTAGTTAAATGCTTTATGACAAAAAAAATTATTTTTTTCTCTCCTTTCATTAATCTTAACTTACCATATTTCACTTTCTTTTGTTCCTTTTTATATGTATGTCTTCTTATGATAAAAAATTATCTCCTTTGACCTAGGTTGTCTCTGTTGAATATGGCATACTTTTCCAGAGTTGTAGTCCCATCACATTATTGGATTTCAGCATGCCAAGTCTGGGAAGTACTATAGTAATACATTCTAGAGCACTGAATCTGGTGTATGAAAGACTCAAGGTCAAAGCCATACTTGGATTCTTATTTACTATATAGCCCTAGACAAATCACATACTATCTGACTACCTCTGAATCTTCAATGATAAAATGGAGAAAACCATGTCTATCTCCCAAGGGTTATTATGAGGTCTGAATTAGATAATTTTGTGAAGTGATTCAAAAGCTGTATAGCACTTTATCAAAGTCCAGCTAGTCTCTATACTTATAAAATCAAATTCACTTCCTTGTATCACAAGATTTTAGGATTATTAGAAATCAATTACCTTAATCAACTCATTTTATAGATGAGAATATAGAGGGCTAAAAAAGATTAAATGTTGTTTCCATGACCACTCATTTAATGCCAGAATGAGAACTAAAAGGTAGGCTTCTTGACTTCCAGTCCAAGTTCCCATTCATTATGGTTCATCACCACATTTAGTGACCTAAAATAGGCATTTCGGGCTGTGGTATTATAGTCTAATATACTTTATTGAGAATTTACACTCTTTATTCCTCTTGAAAAACTTCAATAGATCTAGGAAGCTATGGTATAACATACAACACATAGTCAAATTCCAAATTTTGCAAATATTTATAATTCTTATAATATTTATAAGAATAATCAGGGAACAATTTCTTGATTTTGCATGTGAGACTGGGTCATGATTCTGTATATGAGTGTAGTTATGAGATCTTTGTACATTAAATGGAGGCAAAATTAACCCGGGTTGAATTACCAAATTAAACCATTGCTTGAGAAATAAACATGCTTATTTGTTTGTTTTTAAATAAAATGGAAAATCACCAGTTTTAAAGCATAAGTCCTTAAAATTTTATGTACGTTTGTGGGTGTCAAAAATCCCTTAGCTTTATAAACTCCTCAGAATAATGTGAGATTTGCTTAAATGCATAAATAAAGCATAGGTTAGAAAGGAAATCAAATTTAGTGGAATATATATATATATATACATATATATATATATATATTTCCCATACAAGTTCTTTGATCCCTGGACTCTTAAAAAAAGTGCTTGCAGGGTGATTTTAGACCCCTAATGAAGAACCCCTAATTAAAAGTATTCTTTTTTTGGAGGCAATAAAGTAAAATGGAAAAAGTATCAGATGCAAAATCAGAGGACTTGGGTATAGATTCTTGCTCTGCTACTTCCTGGATGGATTTTTAGGTGGGGTTCAAACATTTGAGATGTATAAAGTCTTGGGCTTAGATGGCATAGTGGACGAAGCCTCCAGGAAGACCTGCATACAATATCCAGGCTCAGACATTTACTAGATGCATGATCCAGGACAAATCACTTAAACCTTACTTTAGTTTCCTCAATTTAAAAAGGGGATAATGATAGCTTCTATCTACCTGAGTTGTTAGTATCAAATGAGATAATATTTGTAAAGCACTTAGCATATTCCCTGGCATACACAAGGTACTTAATAAAGGCTTATTCCCTTCCTTTCTCCTTGAGCTCCACCAATACATAATCATTCAGAGCCTTTGATTTTTAATCTGTAAAATGGGTCCAATAATACATCTATTAACTATCTTAAAGATAGTTAATAATAAGATAAGATAGTTAATAATAGATGTTGCAATGGAAATGGCTCTCTAAATTATTTACTCGTTACATTATTGTTCCTAATAGCAAGAGAATCTCACTGTAAGCAAATTGCCTTATAAAAATTAACACCTACTAAAATAAATTGCTTATTTTTTAAGAAATGAAAAAGAAAGTACTCTGTATTCCCTTTCCCTAATAAACTACGGTGCTAAACATAAAAATCATAAACAAAAAGATCCTCCCAAAATAATGCCTATATTATAGGTAGGAAGCACGCCTTCCTGTGATCCATTCAAAAGATTACTTGTGAAAGATTTAAATGAATTTTGTTATTTAATAAGGTGTCCTCCGAGAATGCCTCCTTGTCAATACCAATCCTCTGGGAAGGGTTTTGTAGTTAAATTGTTCCTTTGTCCCAGCCAGTAATTCAAGAAACTTCAAGGGGGGGCTTGGCAAGTTGAATCCCACTGTATCTGGGGCTCCTAATTTCTGCATGTGTCATAGAAACTTTTGGCAGTCTGGTGAAACTTATGGACCCCTTTTCAGAATGTTTTCTTTTGCTTTAATTCAAAATTTAAGGAAAGAGTAAAGTTCGCTTATAGTTTTACTGAAAATAAAATAATTTTTCACTTTGCAAGTTCCCAGAACCCTGTAATAAAAACTCAGATCCCTAGGGGACAGAACTAACAGATAGCAAGATGTCAATTGATAAATATTATTGAAGGAAATTATCTTTCTTTCGATACTTTAAATGAGAAAGAATGTCATTAGTTAAAATGCAGAATCGCTACTAGAAAGTTGACAATGTATGTCAAAGTCTATCCAAGAAAGATTAGTACCAAAAATAAAAAGGTAGCACTGTGTTCATAATATTTCTCTGACTCTGAGATCCAAGTTGTAATAGTGCTACTTGTATATATACAGGTAGTACAAAACCCTCCTCTAGCTAACACGAAGACAACTACTCTTTGCTCAATACCTCAGAACACCTTGCAGTGATTGACGTTTACAGCTACTTGTCTCATGTATCTTTAGAACTAAGTAGAGATGTTTAAGCACCACTGCCAGAATCAAAGGGCTTAATAGAAGAATCTGATGGGCAGGTGAGAGCTGAAAGCATTAGACTAATTTATATAGTCTGTTTAAGGGAAGGTCAGGAAGCCTAAATAAAAATAACTAAGGGAGTACAGAGAAGGGCAGGGGAAGAGTGCAGGGATTAAAGGACCATTTCTCTATCTCTCAAACTATGGCTTGGAATAATACTAAAGGAAGCCTCCTATCCCTTTCACATTAGGTCTCTAATTGAGACTGAGACTGACATCTCCCAAATGGGATAGGAAAAGTCCAGAGAAGGGAAGGATAAGACTAGGGATAGCGTTGGATAGCATCTAGTGTGATGTCCATCAGGAAATATGAGAGTTCATGGAAAGAGTCCAAGATAGTCTTATGAAAGGCTCATTCCAGGATCCAGCATATTTCTCTGCCAAACTTTTGTTATTTCATGAGTCCATCCATCTTCACCCCATGCCACCATCAAATATTTTATAACTATGGGCAATAATTCCTTAGCGGAGGTCCACCAATAAACTTCCACCCCTGGTTCTCAGGCTAGGATCAGTTAGAGCTGCCAGAGAAGGGAGATGGCAGAAGCCAAGCTGAAAGAGATAGCAGGCAGGAGGTTGAGGTCTGGCTATGGATGATGTCTACCAGACAGAAAAAAATCTGGGCCAGAAAATTTCTAAAAATAGATTTGGACTTCTCACCTCACGACCTGAACCCAGGAGACAAGGTGTATATAAGGAACTTCCAGCGTACAGGAGCAACTGCTGAGTTGAGTCTGACTGTTGAGTCCAAATATTGTTAACTACACCAACATCTATAAAGGTTGGAGAAAAGGACTCTTGGATTCATTGTTCACATGTAAAGAGAGCATCTTCTATTGAGACTGATTGACTATATCCTATATATGCATTGGAGATAATTACCTATTGACAAGTGGATGTTGTGTTGTTTTTTTTTACACATTGAATTCCTAAAATTATATTTTTTCCACTTTTTTCCTTTACTTTATTATTTTTTAAAATATTTTATTTTTCCCTTTTCTCATTTCTATGTACTCAAGGTACACACAATCAATATTAATTTTTTATTCCACAATGATATTAGTTTAAATATATACCTGCTATATTATGCTAAAAATAGGAGTCAGAATTGCATGTAGTAGAGCTAGAGAAAAGTGCCCTCTGTGAGGAGGGCATGTCACTAGGTTTCTAATATGCTTGGTTGACATTCAGAATACATCCCCCCTCAATTCAGTGTTATGTGGTATTGTTTGAAGAAATAAAAATCTCACTCCTATATTTAGGGTACATTATGGGTTAACTAGATTTGTGGAAGTTGTTCTGAGGCTATAATAACCATCACTAACACTTTCTACTGGAAAATATATCTTGAGCTGCAATCAATCCAACTTAGCATTGAACTCCTAGAATAAAATGCTTTCCCAAGTAGGAAACTACCCACCTAGGCAACTCATAAATAAATATGTGGCATAAACCAGATTTTTTCTTCAGTACCATACATCTTATTTCCTTTACTCTTCTCTACCACCAAACATACTCCCTAGTAAGGGATTATCTAGGTCTATGATTTTCACATTAATGTGAAATATTCTCTCCCAAGGGTATTTCTGCTTTGGCCTAACTCTAGTTAGGAAATGAGATGTTTTGACTCCCTTTAATGGAATTTCAGGTATCGGGAAAATAGCAGGGAAAAGATTTTTCTAGCAGGGAACCCTTCCTCCCCTCACTAAAATCACACTAGATAGACATCTCTACCTGTGTACAAGACAATATATCTGTTAGTGAGTGAAATCATCTCCTCAAAATAGAAAAATTTCAAGTGTTTATGGTCCATGCAATAAAAATCATTTCAGGTGGCTGCAGATTCACTAGACTTCTCATATCCCACTGTTAGAGCGATGTGAAATAACCCCTTCCAACAATATTCTCCAGCCAGCTCCAGTGGTGCAATATGTGTTGATGAACATAAGAGGAAAGGATTTAAATTTCCTAAAGGAGAGCTTAAGGGCATGTGACATCATTCCACTATCATGGGAATTAGTAGTCAAAAATGCCCTTCCCATATCATGCCATATGCCATGGTAAGTTCAGCTGTTTGGGGACCATCATATAAAGAAAATAGAGACAAGAATAGGGAGGCACTGTGTCAACAAAGAGCACAGAATTCATGGAACTGGCACCCACAGGATCATAGAATAATAGGACTGGTGAGTTGGAAAGAACCTTAGAGATCATTTAGTCCAAACCTCTCATTTTCCAGATGAGAAAACAAGAGGCATAGAGAAGTTATGTGTTTCTGCAATAGTTATATAGATAGCTAATAGAAGAGCTGGGACTAGACCTCATCTCTCTCAACTCCCAGGCCAGAGCTCTTTCCACCACCTCATATTGCCTTGTGGAACAAGGAAGGAATTATCCTAGGGTTGAGATTCTGAAAAGAATAACACAACTATAATGTATTCCTGTAAATAGGAGTTTTTAAAAGTTTGTTGCATTTCTCACTGTGTGTGTGTGTGTGTGTGTGTGTGTGTGTGTGTGTGTTTAGTATTATGTCTTAGAACTAGAGTATTTTCCCTGGGGAAGAGAGGCTGTAGGCAGAGGTGTTATAATACACAGGTTTCTAATGGTAATCAAGGGAGATATTATTTAATTTATACAGTCATATAAAGAGCCCATTTTTCTGGTAGATGTATGGATCTGCCTAGTTACCACACAAAACAGTGGATTCCCCTAGTCTTTGATAGCCAATTAATACATATTCAGAAAACTGGTGGTTATTTGTCTTTACTCAAATCTCTCACAGACTGCTACATTACAGTAATTCTTCCTAAAGTGCTTAAAGATGGAAAGCACGTGCCCTTCAAAGAGATTCGTACTGCAAGTTGGGACAAAATGTCAATATTGTGAAGGCTAAAAATCCACTGGAATTGTATATTCTATCTGCTTTAATTAAGCTATCAGAATTAACTTCAGGGAGACTTATGCAGCATTTCATGAAACCAGCTTTGCAGAGAAAAGCCCATTTACTCCTAGAATTATTCTCTTGCCAAGGAGAGTGGAGGATTTTTTGTTGTTGTTTCAAAAGAAAGACATGGGACAATCAGACTCATGTAATCAGCTTAACCACTTGTCTATATAACTGTTGTTAAGTGCTTGTCTTTGTCCTACCCTGGCTACTTTAAGGCTTGCATAATAGGGAAGGTACACAGCAATATAGTCATTATGGCGGCAACAACTCTAATGGGGTATTGCCCACAGTGGGCACTAAGTAATATGGGTTCTGCCACAAAATTATAGAAAGCACTAGGAGGCACACTGCAGCAGAGATACAGATTTAGAGCTGTCATTTCAGCCAGGCTAATGTTAAAACCGTTGGACTCCAAGATGCTTGCAGTGAAATTGGTTGTCCTCTAAATGGTTCCTTCTAAAATGTAATTGCTTTGTTCTGAGTTCAGAAAGAGGGAGGGGGAAAACTTAGTGCCCTGCTGCTCTTCTGGAATCCAACTGAAGGTACCAATGACAACCTAGATATTGGAGACAGAACAAACAATAAAGGTTTCCTTTCTTCTCTCAAGGAGAGCTAGATTTTCTACTGCTGCCTTCTAGACAAAACTCATTCACCATAATTAATTATCTCTAGAGTTGGCAATGGTCTAAGCAGTTCTGTAAAATGTCACAACATTGGTCCTATCTGTATCAAGAAGAACTGCTGACTTGCCTTGTCACTTATAATAATAACAATAGGAATGGGAACTACCATATCAATTTATGTCCACAACAACCCAAGGAAGTCAGTGCTATTCTTATTATCTTCAATTTACAAATGAGAAAACTGAGGCAGGCAAAAATTAAGAGTCTTGCCCAAGGTCACACAGCTAGTTAGTATCTGAGGCCAGGTTTGAAGTCTTCCTTACTGCAGTAACCTCTGTGCCACCCAGTGGTGTACATGGTATTGCTGTAATAACTAGAGAGATATGCATAAACATGATAATGCAGAAAGCAGAGGGCAGTGGCTAGCAAGGAAATGCTAAATAGTGAGAAATGCAAATGATATCCCCTTGACCACATTTCATGAAGGTTATGAATTGATACCATATTTTAAACATTATTATTGATTTCAATTTGTGCCTAGTGTGCATTTCCAAAGTAGAGGATTGGGTTGGTATCCAATGATTGCTCAATCACAATCTATAATTAAAATTTTGTAATGCATTATTTACCATGTGAAGATCATGTTGTTAAGCAGCCTCCTAGAAAAGTATCTAACAATCCTCCTGTTGAGTCTGTTGATCTCCCAGTGCCAGCAAGGGCATGAGAATCTTGGTCATAGAATGCTTGTAAACCTGGCAAAATAACTACAATATTTCTTGCTGGTTTTTTTAAAGAAATAATTAATAAGAAATAACAAAATATGATTAAACAGGAACTCAGCTTAATAGGAATTATATACAAACGATAGGACAACAATATTATAAAGCAAAACATTTTAACTGAAGGAAGTGAAAGAAAACTACCTCTTTGATCTTTCTAAAACTTTATTTAAAAAAAAAAATAGTTTCCCTAGCCTGCAACTGACTAGAGCCACTAAACCCTGAATCTTGTCAAAATCAAAGGCCCCTCCCTAGCATGGGATTGGTCCAATTCAAGACCAATCCCACAGTAGGAAGTAGGGGGCATGGTCCCTCCCCAACACAGGATTGGTCCATTCAAGGCCAATCCTACAGAAGGAGAGGATGTAATGTTACTACTTTGTCTCCACAGGATATATGATGAAGCATGTTACTCATTTCTATTAGGCGATAAGGCACAATAAAAGGCATAATGGGGGGACTTTGTCTTTGTGTGGATTTGTTTTGGTTAAGATATTTGTCACGAGGTTTTTTTTTTTTTCTGTTTCAGTGTCTAATTGAGAGAATATACATTGCAATTCTCTTTAAATTTAGAGAAGTCAAAAGAAGAAATTTCAAAAAGCAACACAGATGGAAGAAGTTAGGTGGCTCAGTGATTGAGAGCCAGGTCTAAAGGCAGGAAGTTCTCAGTTCAAATATTGCCTCAAATACTTCCTAGGTATGTGACCTTGGGCAAGTCACATTACTCCTGTTGCCTAATCCTTACTATTCTTCTGTCTTAGATTACACAGTATAAATACTAAAATGAAAGGTTAGGGTCAAAAAAAAAAGGGCAACACAAACAAGCAAGATAATTTGGAAAACAATTCGTGAAATTCTAAAATAGTTATGCTTAAGAAGATAAAAGAGATGAAATGGAGATTCATGGTATCATATACAATTCTCCTTATCTTCTTCTGTGTATATGGAAATGTTCTTTTGATTTAAATTCAGAATAAAAAGTAGAATAAAACAGAGGGCATTACACATCTATATAGCTATCTATAGATGTATTCTCTGTACTTTGAAAACACACACACTTTAATTCACATTTTTCACAAATGACCATGTCTCACACTTATCTTTCTTGATTACTGACCAAATTTGTACTGTACAATACCTATGTGGCACAGCATTAAGAGATCTAGATTTGAGATCACAGCATAGGGGATCAAATTACTGCTCGGTAACATAACCATTTGACTTTAAGTAAGTCTCAATTTTTATGCATCTCAATTTCTCAATGTGAAAAATAAGATGTCAACTTTATGATGCTTAATTCCATGAGAACTTCTAGTGTTTTTTTTTTCTTGAAGTAAGTCATTTAAAAGCAGAAGGATGAAGAAGAGGAGGAAAAAGAAGAGAGAAAGAAGAGGAAGTAGCCGGAAGGAATCAAAGAAGGAAGGAGCGAATGAAAAAAAAGAAGGAAGGAAGGAAGGAAGGAAGGAAGGAAGGAAGGAAGGAAGGAAGGAAGAAAGGAAGGAAGGAACGAAGGAAGGAAGGAAGGAAGGAAGGAAGGAAGGAATAAAAGGAAGGAGGGAAGGAGGGAGGAAGGTTTACATTTTTTTGGAATACTGTTTTAGTCTGATTCTCAATCAGTTTGAATCATAATGTCTTGTCATGCTTTGCTGAAGTTTCTAAACTTTTACCTGATTGGCTATTAAATTTTTAGCAGATTAACAAGTGTGGGATTGCAAATACTTATTATTGGATTAAGTCTCTCTGACATCCTTAGGCACCAAAATTTTATTAGGAGAGTATCTATTCTTGTAATTCATAATAAGCAGAAATGTGCTTATGGCACCATACTGGAAAAAATGCATTAAAATGTATTTTAAATACAATGTCAAACTTAGATGAAGGCTGCCAGAATTTGGGGAGGATCTTCTTGGATGGATTCATGGGAGGACATGAAAAAGAAGCAAATGGTCTATGATCTTTACTAGTGAATTAAATATACATATCAATAAAATCTCAGGTTGATTGATAAAGTATTTAATGAGAAAAGAGTATATTTTATTATGTAATTTATAATTTTTTCTAGCATTTTCATTTTGATATCAAGACCATGAATAATACCATTCTTTTATTTTTATTTTTTAGAATATATCAAGGAAGTCACAGTATGTCAGTGGATAAATGGTCAAAATTATTCCAAGCATCTCATATCCACTATGAGTTACAGATTGTATGAGAAGAGGTAGATGGATTTTCCAAACTAGGAGCTCTTTAATTGATTAATTTACAAACACTGTTGTGCCTATTAACAATGAATGTCTCTCATCTCTATCTATATTTCTACCTCCCTATTTCCAAACTAGTAGCATTGATAAGTGGCAAAGATGTAGATTTAAAATAATATAAAAATATTCAATAAAATGCATTAGTAAATAAAATAAAATAAATATGTTCATAAATAAAACAATAAAATTGAGAAAAATTAATAATCATTAAATGATGGATCATGATTAAATGAGCCCTTATGCAAAGAAGTCTTTTTTTCCAAATAAATCTAAAAGAGTAGTCTCACAAATCAATAAAAATAATATCAAGAACCCTTTTTAAGAAGTATTCATGATGAGGGAGAAGATAAAGTTAAAGCAGGATAAATAAATAATGGTTTTGAGTTCATAGAAGAGGAATTGGCTCAGTTTCTATGGTATCTAGGATATAACTTGTTAATAAAGCTTGTTATGTTATTTCTTTCTTGCACTGGTGATAAGCTTTCTATGTTTTCATATATTGTGTGTTAGAAGAGACCAGATGTGAGGAAAGAAAATATTAAAAGATGGGTTAAAACATGCATATGCATCAGTTTCCACAAACAGAAGCCTTCAGTTTCCTGTATGCTATATTTCTTTCTCATAGGAGCTATTAGACAATTGCTTATCTTGAGATCCCTAAACAGATGGCCTCCCTGGATGTCATTTGGGTGATTCATACCATAAATTCCAAAATGGTACATTGATGGTGTAACAAGAGTGTACTATCCTTAGCACAGAGCCATGAGACTGTCTTCAAGTAGATGTAACAATGATATGGAGACAACATCTACATAGTTCACTCCTAACTGTTAATCTTACAATAAGCAATTCCATGTTGCAGGATGCAGAACCAAAGAAAGAACAGATTGTCATCCATTAACACACTAACCTTTCCCCTCTGTGGAACAGAAATTAAAATATGAACTTGATCTTTGCTGGTATGAGGATTGCTTTCCTCTTTTTGAAAGAATTTTAGCTTTTTCTGATAACAGGGCTACCATATCACATAATAAACAATCTGATTCTGAAGGAAACCTTAAGAGTTCTAATATGCTATTTTATTTCATACTTTTGAGTGTACATATATACACATATATTTTTTCATATGTAAATATAATACATTTCTTTAAAGGAGAATATAAGTTTCTTGAGGGAACTATTTGATTTTCCCCTTTATATACCCAGCTGCTATTTCTGTATCTCCCAATTAGTTGGAACTTACTAAAAATTAGTGGAATAAATAAATTAATGAATATATAAACCAGGATTAAAATTCTACCTTCTTCTGCAGGTAGGTTTCTTTCTTATTTTAAAATATTTAATGAAAAGGAGATTCACATTGAATTTTGTTTTGTTTTGTTTTGGTTTTTTTTCCAAGAATCAATCTTTGCTGCCACGGAGTTAAGGCTAATATCTCCCCTAAATTGCTAAAGATATAGAAAAAATGTGTTTCCTCATTCTTTTTTTCCTGGGTATGTGGGGAAACAAACCCACTACATGGAAAATTATGCTTAAGATACCTGAGTAAAGCTGTTTAATCGAGATATCTTTTTCCCCATCCTCGAAGGTAGAATATTGAAAGGCATTTGGTATGAAAAATTAATTTTCAGCTATAAATCAAATTCCTGATTGTCCCCAGCATGTCTAGGTGTCTTATTTGTTGGGATTTTTTCGTTGTTTGTATTGTTATACTTTTCTGAGGCTGCCAGAAGGTCTTATACACCAATGGAGTTAAATTCTAATGATAACCCCAGTATAAATCTCTGAACAGCTTTAGGGAACTACTGAAACTGATTGATTTGTGGATCTCTCTCAGAAGAACCTCAGTTCAGAGTCACTTTTGAGTTTCAGCATTACTTTCATGGAGGTTGCCAAATACACAGTGTCAACTTCAATGCTAAACTATATTGAGGCATCTTGAAGGTTGGGGAATTGTAGGGGCAAGATGTAAGGTGGCAGATTAGTGTGGAAAACACCAAACTGAGACACATTCCAATCACATCATATGTAGCTCCATGGTTGGATACTCAAAAATGAAGATGCATGTAGGCCTTTGTCCAGAATCCCCATCTCTACAGCAGGGCCGCCTTTGATTTTTCTCAGTTTTTTCTAGTTCTACAAAAGCCACAGGAACTTGGAACACAGTATAATATCCACCAGGCCTGAGACATGACCAAGGCTCCATTTAGAAAAGGACAAAAAAAAACCCATTCTAAACTTTAAAATATCAAAAATATTTCTTGTTAATGACCATCAGATTTCATAATCATGTAACCAGAGGTAGGGAAGGACCTACACAAACCAACTAACTCATCTCCTTTCTAGATAGAGTTACTTTTATAAATGCTAAATGTATTTCTTGTTTTCGTTTTTTTTAATGTTTAATTTTTTGTTAAATTTGTTCTATGTCTATCTATTGATAGATCCATTCATTGATTAAATGATTTTTGAGACTGTCTTCCTATGTCTCCCAGACTGAAAGGGTAGCAACCACTCACAGGCCTGATTTTAATACTGATTTGCATAGAAGCTTAACCTCCTCTGCTTTTGTTTGTTTATTTGTTCTCTGATCTGAGCATATTTACCCTTCCTTAAATACCTCTTAGCCCACTGTTCCTGGAAACTCACCATATTTCTGCTTCACTTAATGCTGACACTTGATGTCATGTGACACATGCCACATGATGAATTTAAGCCCTGCCCTAGCACAGAACTCCTATACTCTAGCAATCTGCCAACCTCAGCCTCCCTGATAGAAAGTAAACACAGGCATGAACCACCATTCCCAGCTTGAGTTAAAGGATTCCACAGAGAAGAATAATATGATGCTTCTCAATTCTTAGAATATAGTAAAAAGGTAGAAACTAGAATAATTTAAACATTGCCAGTCTGCTACCTACCTTCCTTAAATTCTCTATTGCTCAAAGATTTGATATGAAAAATGGCAGAGGGTCTGAGAATATAGAGTAGGATGCCGGGGATTTGGCTTTGTTATCTAAGATAGGAAAGTTGTGGCCCATCTGCTCAGTGAGATAACAGAACATTCTCTGTTTCCTGATGTGTCTGAGAGCTATTTTGAGGAAAGAAGTCTTGTTTTTAAGTTATTTATAATAGTAATGCCCCAATAATTTTGAACACCTTTCATTCCCTTAATACAAGATCACTGATAAAAAAAAATTCAGAAATGTTTTCCTCCCCACTTTAATTAAAGTGGCATGCTCACAAGTCACTCTGACAATATTTCAGCTTCCCCAAAACTGTTCTTTCATTTCCATGACAGCTGTGTTATTGAAGAAGTTTAGCCAGATTGGAAAATCTGACAGTCATTTTTGGGTAATTGAGTTTGTTGGCTTCATTTTGTTTTTTCCCTCCTCTTCAAATCTTGGGCTCTTTTTTATTTAATTCATTTTTTATACCAGAGAATTATGTCAGGGCCCACACCTCACTGCAGACCATCATCCACAAATATATCCACAAACACAAAAAAAGGAAAAAGATTTTTTGTGGTAAAAATTGATAACCTGGTAAAAATATGGAGTAGTGTGTAATCGTCTATAAATTTCCAAATGTATGCCATAACTTCCCCTACCCTGAAAAAAATTTTACATTTTAGTTTATTTGTTTTTAATTCTAAGCTAATGCAACACTAAATAAAACAAAAAATTCCATAGAAAAGTTCCACTCTACTACCTATTCATCTATATCTCTCTCCTCTTTCATGTCTAAACTCCTTGAATTGGCCATCTGCCATCATTCACTCCACTTCCTTTCTATTCACTCTCTTCTAAACTCTCTCCAATCTGATTTCAAACCTCATCATTCAACTAAAATGACTTTCTCTAAGGTTACCAGTGATGTCTTAATTGCTAAATCAATGGTCCAACCATTCTGGAGAACAATTTGAAACTATTACCAAAGTGCTATAAAACTGTGCAATACCACTTGTGGGCTATACTTCAGATATCAAAGAAAAAAGAAGAGAATCCACATGTACAAAAATAATTATAACATTTCTTTTTGTGGTGACAAAAAAATTAGAAGTTGAAGGGATATATATCAATGAGGAAATGGCTGAACAATTTTTGGCATATGATTGTGATAGAATACTGTCATAGTATAAGAAATATAAGCTGAATTGTTTCAAGAAAACCAGGGAAGACTTATATGAACTGATTCATAGTGAAGTGAGCAGGCATGCACACAGTAACAGCAATATTGTAAGGATAATCAAGTATGAAAGGCAATACAATGTTCAAGGTAATTCCAAAGAACTCATGAAGAAAATGCTGTCCACCTCCAGATTAAGAACTGATCAGCTATGAGCTCAGATTGAAGCTTACTTTTTCCCTTTCTTTACTTTTCTTGCCTTTTTTGGCAATATGGCTTACATGAAAATGTTTTGTATGACTTCAGATGTATAACTGATATATTGCTTCTTTCTCAATGGGGAAAGGAAGGGTAGGAGGGGAAGAGAATTCAGAACTCAAAAAACATTTTTAAAGAATGTTTAAATAAATATTTAAAAGTGAACAAAAGTTTTCAAAAAATTGCTTCTAACTCTCTAACTAATCCTTTTCAGCCTTGTTTACCAGATCTTCACCCAGTTCATGCTTATTAACTCTACTAGTCCCCAAGGTCCTATCATTGTATCTCTTTTCTTTTCCCTCTATATTATTAATCTTGGTGATCTAATAAACTCCAAATAATCCAGATAACTCAAATCCATTTATTAGAACTAATCTATCTCCTGATGTCTAGTTTCACATTTTCAGCTGCCTATTGGGCATCTTGATTTGTCTTTATGAGAGACATCTTAAATTCCAAATGTCTAGAATGGAATGTGTTGTCTTTCTACCATATCCCTTCCTTTTTCTTAACTTCCATATTATTATCAAGTGTACCATCATCCTTCCAATGACCCAAACTCTAAATCTAGGATTATCCTTAATTCCTTACTCTCTCTAATCTCTCAATATTCACTCTGTTGCCAGGTCCAATTGATTTTAATTTTGTGTCACCCCTTTGCCCCTCTGATATTGTTGTCTACCTAAATTCTCACCTGACTCCCAGACTATGCAATAGACTGCTGATTGGTCTTTCTAAATCAAAACTTTCTCTAATCCAGTTCATTCTCTACCATTATGTCAAACTTGTTTTCCAAAAGGCAAATCTGACTGTCACCCCTTCAACCTATTCAATTAAATGCAAGTATTGAATCAGACTCCCGATTACCTCTAGAAACAAATATAAAACCTCTATTGGGATTTTTTAAAGCCCTTCATAACCTAAATTTTTCTTAACTTTATAATTTTCTTACAACTTTCTCAAACTTCCTAATTTCTCTTTTATTTAATACTGCTGATCTCATTGGTGTTCATTACAAAGGAGGTGTCTGGCTCTTGACATTTTCCCTATCTGCTTCCCAAGCCTAGAAGAGGTTTTACCTCTTTATCTTTACTTCGTGATTTCCTTAGTTTCCTTCAAGTTTAGTTAAATTCCAATTTCTTTAGGAAGTTTTTCCTGATTCTCCTGAAAGCTAGTGCTTTCCCTTTACATTATCTTCAATTCATGATGTATATATCTGGTTTACACATAGTTGCTTGAATGCTATCTCCCCCATTAGATTGAGAGCTCCATGAAGGCAAAGATTAATTTATTCCATTCTTTATATTCCAAACAGTTAGTATTGTGCTTAATATATAATAGATATGGAATAAATTCTTGATTATTAGACTTGACAAAGTAAAATAACAAAAAAGAATTAAACATTAAATTCTCAATCTTAATTATAGGTGGTCTGATTTTCCTTTTAAAATATAGTAAAACCAACATGTTATTTTTTAAAATTTTAATTACTCTACTACCTGCTGCAATTCCATATGCTTCACTGGAAGAAAAAGTTAAACCTTAATTTAACATATGTGTTGTTAAGCAAAACAAACCCCTATGCTGGAAATATCATCTACATCTTGAATCCAGAAATCTTAAGTGGGTTATGGGTGTTCAAAGATTAGTGATTTATGAGGCATATTTCCAAATTATTTTCCAGAATAGCTACACAATTAACAATTCCAATTAATTAATCATTAAGTATCTAATGGAGGATTACTCTGTCCATTCACTAAACTAGGGCATGATGTTACAAATACAAAAAAGGAAGTGATGAGTTTACAACAGAATATTAAAGTACCTTTTCTCAAAATCTTTCCAACAATTATCCTTTTAATTTTTGTGTAATATTTTGCAAATTTGATGGTATTTTAGTGAAACTTCATACTTCTATTCATTTGCATTTCTATCTAATTTCTAGTAATTTGAAGAACATTCTCATACCTGTTGAGAGTTCAGAATTCTTACTTTGAGAACTGCCTGTTCATCTCCTTTTATTAATTATAGTTTTTAGTCTCATACATTGAATTTGGTACCTGACAAACCTTGCATATGAGAAGTAAATCAGAAAATTCTTGTAATTTTCTTTTGATTTACCTATTTTCCTTCAAATTTTAACTTAATGAATTTGTTTGAAACTTTTTGAATTATTTGTAGTCAAAATTTCCTATTCTTCTCTTGGGTAATCAAATATTTTACACCAAATATATATATATATATATATATATATATATATATGTGTGTGTGTGTGTGTGTGTGTGTGTGTGTGTGTGTGTGTGTGTGTGTGTAATATTTTTGGAATTTAGTATATGATATAAGATTGGAAAAATACAAAGTATCTTAAAATTCTCTATTAAGACTTCTGGGACACTCTATATGACATTGGACTCTTCTTTCTGATCCATAATGCTATCTTCTCTTTTTTATCAGTTAGTTCATTCCATTCATATTCATAGTAATAATGATTAATTGTGTATGTCCCTCCACCAAGGAAAAAATACCGCCACTCCACTATCCTTGCCAAGAAAAACCCAAGGATAACTATATAGTTCATGGGATCACAGAATAGGATACAACTCAATAATATATCCTTTTTATAGTTTGTCCTATCTTTACCCTCCAGTTGCATTTTTACAAAGAAATCAAAGATGGTTGAGAGAGAAGGAAGACTCTCAGAACTAATGATCTGGACTTGATTACAGTTGCTTCTGCTCTCCTGATGTTTTTCTCTTCCTCTCATCTACCAATTACATGTTCCTATATTTCCATTCTTTTCTTTCAAACCACACTTCATGATCCACACTGGATTATTGTGAGGTCCTTGAAATCAGGGACTGTTTTGATTTTCTATCCACATGTAGGTCAGATTATCTCAAATAGTATATGCTAAATAAATGATTTTTTTCTTTTTATATATTGGATATTCAGGGAAGACTAGCACCCTCCTGTGAGAGATTACCACATCCTTTTCAGGCCTGGCTATTCATTCACCCTTAGAGTCTACCTTTCACTGAGTAATTAATTGTTGTAGTATTCATGGTAGCCACACAATGGCAAAACCATCTTGGAAGAGAGACAAAACCAGATTGAGGATAATTGGCAGGCCCCAAATCCATTGGTGAGTTAGGGAAATGTCTCCCCCAAGCATAGGAAAGTTCCCCCAACAGAATGAGCAAAAAAAGAACAATTTGTTCCAAGGACCATGAAGGTGGCAAAAGGAGGTGCCCTGGGGCACCCAGAGCTTTGGTCAGACATAAAAGATGTCAAGGACATCCACTGTACCTCACATCATCACCGGTCATCCTGACTTTTATTTTACCACTGGAATTGAATAACTCTGGAAGAGAGATGAGGCTGATGACCATATAATTCTGCCTTATTTCAATTCGATTCACTCACAAATATGAAGTCATCTTCAAGTACTTCTTCAAGTACTCTTCAAAATGAAGAATGAGCCACAACAACAACCTCCTCCAATATTGAAATGTGTACTAATTCTACCTTAAATCTAATCCAACCATCTGACTTCCCTTTCTCTCCTTTCCCACTTTCCTCCAGTTTCCCTGTTGAGTTGACTATATCAATCCTAAACTCCTTGTCTTTGTGTGCATGCATGCAGTCTTTACCTGTTTCACATGGAAGGGGAGTCAAAGTGAAGCATGTTCCCTCTATCTTTTCTTCCATTAAGCTCCCTGACTATATAAAAATGATCTTCTACTCATCCCTTTCTTAACTAGAGTTTTCCTTTCTCTTCCCTTTTCTGTCCTCTTTTTCATCAAAACATAACAAAGTGATTCCCAGCTTTTCTATCTTCTTTACCTTTTGTGAATCTGGGTATCTCTAGGGTTTTGACACACTTGTTTCTTCTCCCATTAAAATATAAACACATATATAACTTCCAATTGCTCAAGGAACTTTATTTTTTATGTTTTTCTTTACTCCTGTAGAAGATAATCTTTTCACTTGTATTAAATTAAAGAGATTTTTAATGTTTCTTTGAGGGAAGTTTATGTATCTTTGTACAAAATGAGATTTATTTGCCAAAAAGATCATGGAGCCAGAAAGTACCACAGAAACAATCAGTTCAACATTCTTGTATTATGGTTGTGACTAGCCAAAGATCACACAGTAAGGAGTGACACTGTGGTTTGAATCCAGTTCCTCCATTCCAAACATGACATTTTTCACATGGTACCCTGTATTCCCTGTAATTACCCATTCCATTTTAAAATTTATAAGCCAAATAATGCATTTAAGGGTAAATTGAGGAAGAGAAGAAGCAAATGGTATTTTTTAAAGCTCTAGATTTGTTTTCAGAGAGACTTGGGGGTGAGTGAAAGTCAAATGTTGGCTCTACCAACTTGTTACCTTTGCAAACTTAGATAAGTAATTTTGCCTCTCTAGATTTCATATTCCTTTTCTATCAGATAGAAGAGTTGGACTAGATATATGACTTATAAGATACCTTAAAACTCTAAATCTAATTTTGCTAAATGTACCCACTCACCACCTTCATGCTAAGTCCTAACTATATACTCTACCCCCCGCCCAGCCCACACCCCCAGCTTCATTCTCTCCTGGCATGATTAATAGACCTCTCTAAAAGTCCTTTCTTTTATTGTGAGTCCTTTACAATTTGGTCCTTTTTGAAAAAAAAAATTAAGCTGAGAAAAAGTGAGTGTCTTGTATTAGAATCAAACTGGAGCAATGTGATCTAAGGCTATGATGGAGAAAAGTAGCAGCTCTATTCCATAATATTCACAGGGCTGATCTCCAGCAGCAGGCAAGCTAACACTGGCCCTAAGGGATCAAAAACTTTCCTGAATCACTTCAAAACCTCAGTCACAAGGCATGGGAGAGTGTGAAAGGGTTAAATATGCAGGTTGCTGTGACAGCTCTTTAATCTTCTGATATATAGCCCTTACTATCATGTTTAGAAGTCTATGAAGGTGACCTAGAACAGCCTTAAAACACACACAAAAACTGCTAAAAAATAACTCAGAGGGTTTTCAACTGGCCATCTATACATCTTATTTAGTAGCAAATAGCTAGAGAATAACAACCCCTCCCAAAAAAAATGAAAATAATGTCATCCTGGAAAATCCTGGGTAGTACCTCAATAAGATATCTTCAGGACATGATGGATCACTCTAACCATGTAAACTCATTAGTGAATGCGCAGCACTGCCCTTGCCCTTATTCATTCTCATTCCATTTCTTTAGCCTCATTCACTTAAGGATTCTGAAAGTTAGACTTAAGTAGGAATGGATCACTGGAGCTTTGTCCCAAAGAAGGGTATGAGGAAAGAAAGAATTGGGAAGAAAATATGTAGAGGGTCAGGGGGGAAGAAATAAAGGGGCAGGGTTGAAATTTAAAATACCTCTCTCACGTGAATATATTCCTCCATGAAATAAGGCAGAAAGGAAACCTGGTGGTGGAGGAGAACAAGATGAAGAAATAGAAGATGGGATCAAGCTCCTTCTAGGGGAATGACTGGATTGCTTTCTGGAGTTATTCTGGGAATAGTCACACTGGAACCTAACCTAGGGGAATAGAGAGAAGTCAGACAAGCTACTCTCATGGCACTATCCCTTCAGGGACCACCTGAAAAGACACGTTGATGCTAAGGGAGAGATGACCCCTTGGGAACCAAAAGAACTTGACATTGTACTTTCCACCTCCCACAGTTGGCTGCCAGATAGGGTTCTTTTAGGTGGGTGGGTCAAGTGGGAAAAGGGAATGATTTAGCGTTTGAGGAGTGATCTCCATCTTTTCAATCCTTTATGCAAAGCTTTGCCCTCCTTAAGCATCTAAACATTTCCTGAGACCAAAAGCTGAGGAATAAGTCAAGTTTATAAGTTGAAACTATGATAGGCTACACAGTGAAGACAGAATTAGGGAGGGTTCTAAGCCCCTGAAAAGATGAGACAAATTCTCCTCTAAGTCTAGTTTTCCACATTCTTTAGGGGAATAGGGATCCTTGTATGTATGTGGAGAGCAGGACAGCTGGGGGAAGTAAAGTGTGGCAAGGAAAGGGAGAGAGCCAGCTTCTCAGTGTCTGCTAGAGGACCATGCCCCAGGCTAGTTTTTCCTTCTTTAGGACTTCTATTTACCTGAAACCTTTACCCTTCCAAACTGCTTAACATTTCTTAGTGATGTTGCAGAACTAGCACTTCGTGGTGCAACAGGAACTTCCTCCTTAGTTGATTACTTTTCATGAATCAAGATATCTTACCTGAATTGCCTTGTAGCTATAATGCTCATGGTCACTTTTATTTCTCCTGTCCATGTTCTGTCCATTTTTTCCTGAACTTAGCTAGAAGAGAATCAATTGCAGAATGCAGGAGATTTATGACTCTGTGAGCTTTGAAAGTTAGGCAGAGCCTACAACAGCCTCACGGCAACCAGAATGGGTGATTTTAGAATATGAGCCCAATAAGGACTAATCCTAAGAATGGTCCTACTTTATCCAGCCCAGCAGTGGACTGACCCAGAACCTGAGATACTGTGTCCTGCCAACTAGAGAATGGCTCATTTATTGACTGTACTATATAAACTTGTTGGAAGAATGTTAGCACTCACTATTTAATTTAATTAGAAGAGACTAAAATGGTAGAAGAGAATGGGCTCCTAGTTTGGAATTTTTTGTACTTCAGATCATACTGTAAGGTCTCAGTCAATATATCTTTGTAAAAAAACCAATTAACCTTAATTTTTTATTTGGTCAACTGTTCTATTAATTACATGATATAATGGTAACTTGTTTATTGAAACGAAGAGGTAAGTGATGAAAACTTATAAGCTAGAGAACTAGAGAAAGATACATTGAATTCTGATAGCTCCCTCTAGAAATCTTAGAATAGTTATTCTGAGATCCTATCCTATAATAGTTATTTGGGATTGGGAGAGAGAGACTAGACACTAGAAGCTACAATTAATAACAGCTAACATCTTTATAGCACTTTAAGATCGTCAGGGAACATTATTATATATGTGTTTATACATATAATATCTCATTTGATCCTTATGATAACCTTTGAGTTCAGTTCTATTATTTTTCCAATTTTAAAATGGGAGAAAGTAAGGCTGGAGGAATTAAATGAAATTTACTGTTTCACATAGTTAGGAAGCTCTGAAACAGGATTCAAACTCAGATGTTCTTGATTCCAAGTCTAGTATTCTATCTAGTATAGCCTTTTGCAAACACAGGCTGCTATTCCAAGAAGCACCAGCATCCAAAAGGGGGTCAAATATAAACAAGACCATTAAGAGAGAAATGGATCAAATCCCCAACTGTGACACTAACTCGGGAACTTTGCTTCCTGTTCTGTAAAATAAATGTATTGGATAAAGTGATCTCTAAAGCTCTTCCTAGCTCCAAAAGTGTGGGAATCAATGAGACTGCTGCTCCATTTGACTCTGCCTCAGCAAAACCCCAATTTCATTATGAGATGAATAAGTCTTCCTCTAGGAGTTTGGACAAATTACCTTCCCTATCTGTAGTCTCAATTCCATCTTCTATAAAATGGAGCTGGGATATATAATCACTGGCACAACTTGCAGCTCTGAAAGGATACTTTGATAGCTTTCTTGTTTAATGGGGGTAGGGGGAATAATGACTCGAATCCCTTTTTGCTCTATTTATTTGTTCTTCAGGTTATCATTCCATTTCCCTCTTGCCCCAGGATCCAAGTTTCTTGCCTGCTTAATGTAAAGACATAACTAATTGTTCTTCACAATTAGGTGCTAACATCTGAATAATTGTTTTAAATAAAAGATTTAACAAAAGACCTTCTGCCTCAGAGGGGAAAAAAAGAGCAGAATCCTTAACAAAAGGCTCATTTTGTCTTGGAATTTCTTCCTTCTTCAAGGTTCTTATTTCATACTTTCCCCTCACAGTCTCCATTTCAGTGAAATGAGCATACCACTTACTCAACAGACACAACATTCCATCTCCTTCCACTCTAGCATCTCTTTCCTCTGTACCATACTTCTCTATGGGCTATCCATGAAGTCTGAATGTACTCTCTCCTCCCCTCATCTCTCTCAGCCCTCACTTCTTCAGAAGGCTGCTTCAGCTCAGCCTCCATGAAGAGGTCTTTCGGAACTACACCCCACTTGTAATAATTTAGTACTACTTTCTATTGCCTTTGCATTCACTGATCTAGACACAAGTAGAATTCTCTGATAGAATATAATCTCCTTGATGGTAGAGACTCTTTCATTTTTTAAATCCACATGCCCTAATGTCCTCATTGCCTCACTGACAATAGGCTCTCCTTGACTGTATGCTGAATGGAAATTAATTATGTGTTCCTGGACTACAGCAATACATCAACTCTCAGAACCTCAGCTTTCTATCTACAATGGAGGAATAATGGTATACACTTAACTCACAGCCTCATAGAGTTTTTGTTTTCTTTTCTTTTGTTTGTTTAGAAAGCACTATTAAACCTTAGATCACTCTGGGGAAATAAATGATTGTTCAATGTCCTACATTTACCTTCTTGCATCACACAGAGTTAGACAAGACACTAATCATGCCAGGATGAAGCTTCTATCAGCTCTTTGTGAGGAAACCTAAAAAAAAATTAACACCTCCTTTCAGAAAATATAAAGAGGGTTCCTCATAATAATCTAGGTTAATACAATTCATGCATAATACCAAATCTCAAGGTAGCCTTTATATATCAAAGGAAATTATTAACAATAAACACACTTCATCCTCCCTCCTTTTTTGCTTATTCTCTTCCTTGCAGGGATTCTTCAAAATGGGAAATCTATAGCAGAAGAACTTGTAGTACTTATCTCCTCTTTGTAACAATTTTGGAGCATTTAATCATCTAGTCATAAGCAGAAATCATCTGCCTAACACATAAAATAATTCAGGTAATGAGATATGCAAAACAGATGGGAAAAAAAACTGATTCCTATAAAGTCCATTTTCTGAAATGGTAAAAAAAATAATGAATCTCTACATTTGCAGTGATTCAGTCAGTCCCCTCTCTTCTCAGTATCTCCATCTTCAGCTAGATTGCTTGTAGATCTACTGAAATTAGATGTCAGGGTAAATTATGGTGGAGGCTGAGTTACTAGCCAAGGCTATGAAGAGTAGACACATAAAAACAAGGTACCACTGAAGGTAATTGCTTCTGATCTTAAAGTTTTTAAATGACAAAATTGGTGCTGATGTGGTATTTGCATCATATGCTCTGTTTAATTGACACTGACTGATTCTGGGGCTTTTTATCCTAGCAGTTTTTATTTTGGCTTCTTGATTCTTAAGGGCCTACAACAAGGGAGATTCAACAGCATGCGACATGCATGAAAATGAGAAGAAAATGTTGGTATGTGATGACTGGTAGACCAAGCCAGGCACACGAGTTACTCTGTGACATAGAATGCCTCTGACAAATCTGTTCCAAATCTACCAGTGAAGTTCCACAGTGGGAAACTGAATCTGAGTAAGGCCTATCTGGAGATGATATTTGGAGAGAAGTTTCATGCTTGCTAAATCAGGAAGAAAGCCCATTTGCAAACGTTTCCATTCCTGTCTCCTTTAATAAAAGGAAAGACAAGAATTCATGACCCACAGGGCTGCTGGAAGAAGGAGATGCTTACTTCTTTCTGCTCATTTAAATATTTAACAAGCCACAGGGGGAAAAAGAGATATCCTATTCCACTGCCCATAACATATGTCAGTAAGTCATAAAAATAAATCACACAGCAGACTATTTGTGAACATTGCCCTGGCTTCTGCAAGACGGGAGAAGGATTTGTTCTAGAGCCAAAAGGCAAATAGTCCAACTGGTTAATATTTGTAGGCCTATAGATCAATGAATAGTTGAGAAAGACCACAAAGAGGGCAATTTGTTAATTTCTATCCTATTGCTATGGCAAAATCACCATGCTTTTTATTTAGATAAACAATTTTGCTGTTACATAAGGTACCTATCCTGAGTGAAGGAGAGGAACTGCTAAATCATTTTAAATTCTAAATTATGGTCAAGGACAGAAAAGGCAAAGAAGGGCAGTGTATTTTATTCTGAGGAAGAAATAAATGTTTTCTGAAGATAAAGTGATTTATCTTTTCATTTACTTGACTTTTAATATGTTATATTCTTTCTCCCCTCCGCCCTTCTCCACTAGAATGTCAGTTTCTGGAGAATGGGGACTATGTTGTTTTAATCTTTATAATTCCTGTCACCTAACTAACATTGTGCCTTCTGAATAACAGATTCTTAATTCCTGTTCATAAAGTTGAATTAAATTAGGTCATAGGTAATGAGCCTGAATGGGTGAGGTAAAAAAAAAGAGAGAGCGAGAGCAATGGTGTAATAATTTTCCCATTGTGATGCTCTTGAAATTTTTGTTGTTTTGTCATTTCAGACATATATGAAACTTCATGATTCCTTCTTGGATTTTCTGGGTAAAGATATGGAAATGGTTTGTCATTTTCTTCTCTAAGTCATTTTATAAATGAGGTAACTGAGGCAACAGAGTTAAGTGACCTGTACAAACAACTAGTGTCTGAGGTTATATTTGAACTGAAATTATCCTGACTCTAGGCCCAGCACTCTATCCATTGAACCACCTAGCTGCCAACTCTTGAAATAATATCTTTAATTCTGTATCTGTGGAACAACATAATTCAATGAGGCTTTCAAATATCCCTGTAGATACAGTTGGTTATTGGGTAGATATTCATTTCTATCAAGGTAGCCCAAGGAGTCAAGAATGTCAGAAAGACCATAATTATGGAATCAGGATCTGATAATTTCCTGTGCTCTCTGGGGCTCTCATTGAGCTGTAGCTTTCTTTGCTACACTGTCTAGAGCATAGATGTTTTTCTCATCCACACCAAGAATACTTTGGAACAGTCAGAGAGTGGAATGAATGTCCTATCTTCAAAGAAGTAGTAGGATTTCACTGGAGGTCTTCACACAATGGATATCATGTATTTAGGGAAGTTAACTCATTTTTTTCCAGGTACATGTTAGACTAGAAGCCTCTGAATTCCATTGCAATACTGAGAGAAGACAATTAACTTGTCTATTTAAAAGAATAAGTGGTACTTGCCTTAGTTATCTCCCATGGTATTTCCTACCAAGAAAAGAAAATGATACAAATTCCTAGACCATATTTGTTTCATTTGCATACTTCAGCTCTTATTACAGAGAACCCCTATACCAGTGATGGCAAACCTATGGCACGTGTGCCAAATATGGCACACAGAGCACTCTCTGTGGGCATGTGCACTACCCCCACCCCAGAGTTCGTTTCTAGAAAGGGAGAGGGACTCGGACAAAGCTGCTCCCCTCCCCCTCTCCACCATGCCTGATGACATTTTTTTCCCATCCCCTGTCTCTCTGTCCAGCAGCCCAATGGTAGCACACATAGAGTAAGGTGGGCTGCTCACAGGTGGCAGAGCTAGAGGGGAGAAGTTAACTTGGGCCACTCGTCTCCCCTTCTTCACTCGCTCTGAGGACATTTTTTTCACTTCAACCACCCCTCTGCCCAGAAATCCAATGAGAGCACTTCCTCCAGTCCCTGGGTAGAATAAGAGGGGAGCAGAGCACATCCAGCACTCACTGGGGAGGCATAGCATGTGATCTCAGTCTCTGAAGGAGAAGGGGTGGGGCATGGTACACTCTCTCTAAAAGGTTCACCATTACTGCCCTGTACTATAAATGGTTTGGGTGCTTGAGAAACCAACAAAAACAAAATGACGGTAAGCTAAACAATACAAATGATCCCTGAAACTTTGAAATGGTTTCTAGAAGAAATAGCAGTAAATATCAAATCAGAACTGAGGTCTAGAAAATAAGTCCTCTTTTACTGAGAAATGAGTCCTATGCTCCACTGAAAGGAACTGAATCTTAGACAATACTGCCAGATTTAGCCAATGGTGATGTCACAAAAGAATTTTTGATTCATTGCCATCAAGCATTCCCTAAGTATAACTGGCATGTATTTCCTATTTATTTCATTCAAGCCATCCCTATTTGCCTCCAAATGACAAGGAAAAGAAGAGATTGCTTTTTTCCTGTCTTTTCCCCTCCTTCCATTTCACATTCAAATAATTCCTTTTATTTAAGGACTCTTCTTGTAATGTAACCAAGTCCTGATAAAACTATTAGGAAGGAAAATGGGAAAATGTACTAACGTAATCTTCAAAGCCCCATCCAATCACAACAAAGGAATTAGAATAGAAGACATCAAAGAGCTCCAAGAACTTAATCATCGAGGAGGCTGAGTATTTTTAATACCTCCTTTTTTATTCTGGTCAACCGAAAAATCCTCCTGTTTCTGCAGTGACAGAAGATAAGGTAATTGTGCTTTAAAATGCACGAACATAAATAAACTGTGTCACTTTTATTCACTCTCTTTAGCTACTCTATTTCTTTACATGATACTCAATACAGAATTAAAGTCATGAGTCTCTTTTTCCTCTCTGTTTTAAGCAGCAAATGCTTGATTGTATTTTGTTTGTTTAAATAGAGCATACATTTTGCTACCTAAAGTGATTCAAATGGATCTAAAAGACTAAATATTGAGTGACCTGAGATCTAGGCCTTCTCTCTGCATTGTATAATGCAATTGTATAATTGCCACAGAAGAAATTCATATTAAAAAAAAACTAATCTGTCTCCAAAAATTCTCTCTGGGTAGAAGCTTATAATTTGTAAAACCCAGTATAGGCAACTGTCAAGAGCAGATTTATTAGTCTTACCTGCTTATAGCACAGAGGACCACTTGCCTTGTCTATGGTTTTTGTATCTTGCTTTAATGATTAAAACTATTTCCATCATCTCCTTCCACTACACTTCAAAAAAGCCTCCTGCTGTCATTTATCTCAAAGCCCAATAGTAATAAGTGAATACACCGCATACAAAATTCAAGTTTCTTTAGGGAATCTATACCACTGAAACAGAGCTTCTGTCTCTCTGTGTGTCTCTGTCTCTCTGTATCTTTCTCTGTGTCTGTCTGTCTGTCTGTCTGTCCATTACATTTTCCAACAGAGCTCAAGAACCACTATTATCTGTTGGATGCCCAGATAAATAGGTACATGTACAACACAAGTCCTGAGATTTGCAGACACTAGAGAATTCCCAACCTGAATATTTTTAAATTCCAATTGGGAAAAAGGGCTGAAAATATGACTATATCTACTCCTGTGATACAAATTTAAAACCCATGTCTTGTGGCCAAAAATACCTCTCAATTAGTCACCACTAGAATTTTTGCATATCAAGTGATGGAATTGACTGGCTGCTAGAGGCTCATCCCCCTAGACAGGCTTAAAAAGGATTGAGAGAGACAATTCCCATATCATCATTTGTTGAAGCATTTAGCCCTCAGTGATAACTGTGTGTTTTTGCCCAGAATCAAGGAACAGGGCTTTGAGAGTGGAGGGACGGAGAAATGGAAAATGGAAGGAAATAAGAAAAAATGCATATGACCAACTCATTTGTCAGTGCTGGGGAGGAGAAGAGAGATAGATAAGAAAGACGAACAGGAAAATGAAAAAAATGGTGGGGGGAGGAAACCCTAAAAGACAAGACCTGAGAAAAATAGGATCCTATAAATAAAGCAATAGTGAGACTATAAAAGGAAAAGAAATAGATGTGTGACTATAGGAGGGGCTTTGTAACTGAGGCAAAAAAAAAATCAAATTGAGACACTCAATCCTTGAGAATTTTCTTTCTTAATATAAAAACTAATCAAATCATCTTTAAAAGCATTTTCTATTATATTTCTGTATTCTGAAAGAAACATGAATTTTCTAAGATGTCCATAGGAATATGCCTTTATCCTGAATATTTCTTTTAGTTTACATTGGTACATAGAGGGTTTTTTTTTGTGTAGTGTTTTGTACTTTCCAATGTACTTTACTGACAATACATCATTTGTCCTCACAATAAGACTCCAAACTATATATTAATATCTTATAGCAGCACTACGTCAACCCTTATTAAAAGATAAGAGGATTTTGCATTGTATACCACAGATACTTTTGGTTTTTTTTATTTTAGCAAATGCAAGACAATTTATATAACATAGGTCTTTGCAATATATTATAAATATATAAAATATATAGAAATATGTATGTGTATGTACATAAATACATAGATACATTCACATATATTTAATTTTATGGGGCAGACAAAATAAAAGAATATGAAATTTTCAACTGAACTTAATTCAATAATAGAAGCAAAAGTAAAAATAAGAACTCATTCTAAATTTGTACCTAAATCATTTAATTAGATATATTATCCAACTTAACAATAATTTTCTAAAACAGAAATAACCAGACATGACATTCCATTCAATAGGATATGAACTTCATTAGACCATAAAACATCATTTTACAACGAAGAAAAACAATATTAAAATCTTCAAAGGTCCATATTTTTAGAAAATGAAGAAAAATGAATACACAATATAGGATGTAAATAAGCTAAAAAATGCCAAGTACACATATGCTTGTAATTTGCTTGGCTTATTACATTGTATATTTCTGCTGATATAATTAATGTTTACTAAATAATTATCACTATGTTTATGTACAAGCATAATGAAAATGAACATCCTACTTTATTTTAGAGGTATGACTATTAGGTTCATTGTATCAGTTATAACAAACTCTTCTAATGATAACTAGTGATATTCTTTAATGAATTTAAATAATTTAGTAAACTGAAATTCTAACAACCCAAACATTTAAGAGCAATTAAGAGAATTTGTGTATTTTTATTTAGTAAGATTTTGAGATATGGATTGGTTTTATTTAGTCGCATATATAATTTTTTCAACAAGGTAAAAATTCTAATAGTAACCTAACATTAGTTGGAGAAATGTGGTTTCTGTTAAATCTTGGATGATCTAGAATCTGGAACCACTTGAGAATCATTAAAGATAAGCAACTGTCAGAATGTCAAATTGAGTCCTTAAAAATAGATTATGCTAGAAGGAAAATGAGCATATAAATGATATCCTTAAGCTAATTAATAATAATACATCTGTTTCTGTGATTCATTCTTTCAAGAATTATTTATTGGGTGCTTACTGAATATAAAGCTCTATTTTACACATCTCCCTTCCCTTTAATCATGAGTGTGATTCATTTGATTCTGGGACAGTCCCTGCCAGCTATGATACAGAAAATCAGGACCACATTGTTGTTGTTCAGTCATTCAGTCATGTTTGACACTTTGGACCAGATCATGCCAGGATTTTTGATCTCACATAATCTATCAAAGTTTATTTTCTCAGCCTCTACCGTCCTCTTCTCCTTTTGCCTTCAATTTTTCTCAAAATCATGATCCTTTCCAATGTGTTCTAATCTTCTCATTATATGGCCAAAGTATTTAAGTTTCAGCTTCCATATTTGTCCTTCTAATGAATAATCTGAATAAATATTTTTAAGTATTAACTGATCTCCTTGCACTCCACTGGGATTCTCAAGTCTTCTTCAGCATTAAAATTCAAAAGTGTCAGTTCTGTGGTGCTCAGCATTCCTTACAGTCTAGTTCTAACAATTATATTCTACTTTTGGAAAAACCATACCTTTAATTATATGAACCTTTGCTGGCAAGTTGATGTCTCTGCTTTTTAGTAAGCTGTCCAGATTTGCCATTAGTTTCCTTCCAAGGTGCAAGTCATGATAGCCTGCAGTGATCTTTGAACCCAAGAATATAAAATCTGATACTCCTTCCATTTCTTCTACTTATATGTGCCAGGAAGTGGTGGGACCAGTTGCCATTACCCTCATTTTTTAAATATTAATCTTCAAGCCAGCTTTTACAGCCTCCTCTTTCACTCATTTAAAGGGGTTTCTTCATTCTTCTTCACTTTCTTCTATCAGATATAGATAGATAGATAGATATAAATATATATCAGAGTATCTGCATATCTGAGATTATTGATATTTCTTCCCTCAACCTTAATTCTGGCATATATATAATTGTAATGATAAAATACTCTGGAGACTGTATATTCATTCATAATTATTTTTAGTGAAAGTTGGAGGTGGGTAGTGGGAAGACAGACAGAGAGAGAGAGAGAGAGAGAGAGAGAGAGAGAGAGAGAGAGAGAGAGAGAGAGAGAGAGAGAGAGAGAGAGATTAAGTGAGAAAGAGAGAGAGAGAAAGAATATCAGGCTACTTTAACTAAATGTTTGAAGTTCAGCATTAGATGTTCCAGAAAGGTGAGAGAGATAGCACTGGAATTTGTGTCCAGGAAGAGAGAGTCACATGTGAAAGAGATCAACCTACTGCTCCGTCCCCTTTCTTAAAAGGCCTATGATGTTACTCCTTCTTTGTTTCTGACTGGCCAGCTTGTAACCTCAGTAGGGTCCTGAGTCCTGCCTTACAGATCACCTGTCTCATGGAGACAGCAGCCCCCTTAGTGAGTCAGGACTCCAGGTAACCAGGGGGCACTTTAATCACATGGCTCCCTGGGGTCCTGTCATTCATTATATGCATGCCCTGGGAAGGGATTTCCAAATGGAATAAGTAGATACAATTTATATTAAACTCACTCACAATGTAGAATGTATATCATAAAAGAAGTAAATCCAACTGCTATAAAGCTTGCACAGGGAATGAAGACATTATGTCCAACAAGGGGAATAATGGAAAGCTTCATGAACTAGACCTTCAAGTATTGGTAAGTTTTTAATGGGTAAAAATTGGAAAAAATACACTTAAGGTGCAGGGGGGGGGGGAAAGTGAGTAAATGTAAGGGTAAGAATGAGCAAAATATATTGAGTTCAGCTTTTCCAAAGTCAAGATATTCAAAATAAAGTAACTTTTGTTAAAATTTAAAAATTAGCTTAGGGACAGAATATGGAAGTCTTTGAATACTAAGTCAAGGAGTTTCAACTGTTACCTCTTTTCTCCTCACAACAACCCTCTAAGGAGCTATTATTTTCTCCATTTTATAGCTGAGGAAATTGAGGCTGAGAGGTCAAATAGCCAATAAATGTTTGGGGTAGAAATCAACCTCTGATCTTTCAAACTCTAAGGTTAATACTCTATAGACTATGCTATCTATTTAACTCCTCCAATAAGAGGCCAGATCACAATATTGGTGGTGGAAATTAAAGAGGGGAAAAGAGCATTGAATTTGTATGCATAGCACTTAGTTTTGAATCCTGGCTTTGCTAACAAGAGTAGGACATTGGCTAGAGAAGCTAGTGAGGAATCTTAAAAATAGGGGTCTCAGTTTCTTTATTTGTAGTAAGTATGTAATATGTAAGGTCCCTTGTAGTTGTAAATTTTGTAATCCTAGATGTCAGTGATTTAGGAAGAAGAATCAATGAGATTTGGTAACATCTATGAAAAGTCAGAGAAAAAGAAGTCAGTGATGCTTCTCAAATTTTGAGCCTGGTTGATTTTTAAGAAAAATATCCAAGTACTAATGATTAATATTCAGGCTGGGCTCAGTTAACCTAGTTAACCTTGGCACATATTGAGATTTTGGCATCAGCAATAATTATAGTGGGCATCTCTTTTTCACTAATACATGAAACTGTGGGGTTACAGGTCAACACATACAATACCTAAAGTCCACAGCTATCCCCCCAAAAAGTTCATGTCAAAATAAAACTTGTCAAGATATTTTTCACTTAGTTTTAGAGCCTTTTTTGTTGATGATTCAACTGAAGGGCAAGACTACTTTGGAAGTTCAAAAAATGCTCTTTAATCCCTTTAGAGCAAATTTTAAAGTTATGTCAGCTCAAGAATAATCTTCAAGAATCTTCAGCTGTTCAATAAATTGGCAGTATCCTTCTCAAGCTGTTTGGTCTCCACAGAAGTGAGTCTTTGAAGTTGACAAGGTGTTCCTGGGCAAAGAGTATCTTTGAGTAAAAAAAAATCTAGGTTTTGTTTTACTCAGAATCTAGTTAAAGTCGTGTAGAAAGAACAGAAGCTGGATTTGTGGAACTGCTGCTATATTTCCGTAGAATGATCTAATCTCCAACTGTGTCATGTCCAAAGGGTACTGTACAGGTCCTGAAAGGCCACATCTACCTTTGGACTTTAATTTTCCTTCTCCAAAGTTTAGAGTTATGAAAAGTGCTGCCTTGACATTTAGGGGTCCAGGTCAAACAATTCATAGAAAATAATCGCATATGTTAGAAAATTGTTTGGCCATTTTAAGTCTTTGTTGGCCCTCATTCTTGCCCCTTTTATAAAGGCAATTTACTTGTGTTTTCTTAGAAATGAAGATAGGCTTTATCTCAGGTGTGAATGCATTGATTATATTCATTATATTCATTCATATTGCACTTGCCTTTCCAAGTTGAATAAATTATAATATTGTTTCTTGCCCTTCCTACCCCTTTATTTTTTAAAGATATGCAAAATGTGGCTTGAAAAATGAAATATGGAATCACAAACCTTTAGTTTTAGAGACTCTGGCATAGAAATTCACTCATCCACACTTGAATGAAAGGAAAGAAGTCACCCAACTAGTGAGGAGACAACAAGAGCATAGGAACAAAAACACTGTGAAAGTTTTTCTTCCACAATTTCATCACAATAACTTCTACAAATAAACCTTCAAGGAAAGTTGATGGTTTTTTTTAAGGCAATTTGAATTTATTGCTAAATAAAAACATCTTCCTTTTGAAATCCTTCATGATAAGTGATAAGGATAATCAATATTTTAATGTGTCTGTAGAGTCATTGTGGCTTACAATATAGACAAAAATGTAACAGGAAAATTTATTTTCTTAAAACTAAAGTGAACAATGGGACATACATGTTTAGTATCACATAGGAAAACTTAGTTATCAAAATGAAAGAAAAATGCATATGCTACTAATTGGAGTTCTAAAAAGAACTTGAAGTAAAACAAAAGATTTGCTAAGAATTAGTGAACCACAAATAATTGCACTGTCTCTTTCTATTACATCTCAAAATGGAGATTAGAAGATGTTGCTAATGGTTTCTGTTTAAAGGTTCCAAAGTCTAAAAAGCTAGAGAGAGCTCAGAATATATGGTTAAAGTAAAGCATATTCCCCAAATGAACCAGAATCTTTATTACTACTAAATTTTTGTCTCTGATTTTTTTTCAAAGTACTAGTAAATAAAATTAATAAAGACTCTTCAAATGACGATTATGTCTTTAAGTGGTAAAGCAGCTTGGTTTAGTGGCTTACAATCTGGGGTCTGGAGTTTAAAAAGCCTTGAGTTCAAATTCTGAATTTTGTATGTGCTATCTGATTGATCCTGGGCATGTCACTTAATATCTATGTGCTTACAGAAAATATTTTGGACATAACTCTGTGTGAGTCATGCTATTTCCTGATCTGTTACTTCAGTCTCCCAACTCTTTTTGAAGAAAATATTCATGATATACATATATGGCATTTTGAGTTATGTATAAATCTCTAGATTTTTCCATTGATTAATTCTTAAATATTTTCCAAATTGACTGATATCCTAGAATAATACACTAGAAAGTAACTGAAGTTCGATTATGACCATTAAGTTGATTTCCACAATGCAAACCTGTTCAGCTATGTTTGGTTTTTATTAAGGGGCATTTGTAGATATAATTCCTTTAACTTTTGACATGTGTGTCCAGTAATTTTGAAAATGTATTTCTTCATCTGAGTACGTTTATGTTAATCATCATGTAAGAGGTTATGTGGTATAGTGGAGAGCAAGGGGATCTGGATAAAGAATTCCCAGTACAAGTTTCATCCATGATGCACACTAACTGTTTGATCCTGAGGAAGTTGCTTAACCTCTCAGTGATAACTCTCAGGCAACTTTCCATGATCATAATCTGCAGAACAGTTTAAAGTCTGCATTGCTAACATAAATGTTCTCATTGGAGTTGTCTACACCATGAAATTACTGGCCTAAAAATAAAATGTAATTTTCACTAGAATTGTCAGCAGAGAACTGGCTCATATAACCACAAATGATAGTCATCTATTGTGCTATTGCTTTCTAGAGTACAACGTTTCTATACTTCTGAAGCTCTCTCTATAAATAAACAAGGTTAGGAGAAAATCAGAAGTTGAAATTTTAATCTATGAATTCAAAACCTCCCATAGGTGACTCAGAGATTAAGAAAATTTGTACCTTTAATAAATCAAAGTGGCAGATAATTTAATATCGTCAAAAGCAACCCTTGCTGCAAATGAAAGATTTCAGGGATATCAGGCTATTTACTGTAAATTTAGAGATGTTATTAATTTCCATTATCTGATTTGTATTAAACAAAGTTAGAAAGTCAATAGAAGATACATCTGATTCTTTACTATCAGACAATGGCATTATAAATCAGTACAATTTTCACAGTGGTGAAAATTTTTAGAAATTCATGGTCCTTTCAAACCAATATAATCACAAGAAAATATAGCACATTTATGTAGAGCTGTCAGATTTTCTGTGTTTTTGTCCCAATAACTCGGTGAGTTGGGTAGTATATAATAATCCCTATTTTACTGATTTTAAAAATGTCACTCAGGAAGGTTAGTTGACAGACCTGGTACTTACTCACAAGCAGATGTCTCCATTCTTTCCAAGGTTGTCCAATATTTGTCCTAATGTTTTATGTGGTCTTTTTCTAGACCACTGTGACTGTGTTGAAGCATCTCATCATAATTTGTATGTTATTGATTTATAGAGTTCCACTGATAGAAATAAGGTTTAGTGTTGGACCAAACCTCTGCATAAGATTATGCTAATTTATGACATTGTATATGGAAACGTCAAGAACATCTTTTATTTCGGGGTACTCTTTTAAGTAGAAGACAATTTTCATTAAGGGTACCATATAAAAACATATTTTAGCTTGGAATGTTAAGATTTAGCAATTTTTCTTGAAGTAGATCAGAATTACTTTAAACCTCAAGTTTGCATGCCCAAATACCTGCTGCTTTTTAAAAATTCTCTTTGTAACTCTAATACAATGGCATATTTTTTTTCCAAAGTCATTCTCTGAATAATTATTAACACCTAAACAAAGCAGGTAAGAGATGAGATATGAGCCAGCTCCCAAAGTCAGCACATGAAATGATCTTTTTCATCCAAGGCCCTACAAAGTAGCCACCTATGCCTGAGGCCACCAGAGGGTGTTGAATATGTACCAAGAACAAGTTGTCCAGATGACCAGTAATGAATTTTTAGAAGATTGTCCACAAGATGAGTCAATCACACCCTAGTCAATTTGTACTGCTGACATCTTCCAGGGCATATGGGAAGTGAGAATTAGCTGAAAGGTTCTCTTAGAAATGAAACTTTTTCTCTATAAAAATAAGAGCAACCCAAATTCAAGTTGTGTTTTACTGAAGCACATTGCCTTTCAACATCAATTAGTGTCTGCCCTTCTTGAGCTCATTATATAAAGAGACCCATAATAGACCTGGGAGAACCATGAGAGGTAATCACACTCAAGCAGCCTTCTCCACCATCTTTGGATTAGAAAAGCTAAAGCTAAGCTATCCTTTAGTAAACTCTACTTGGAAACTGAGCTTTTCTCTCCCTTTTTTAGTAAAACTGGTTGACAAAATCATTCAATTAGATAATATTTCTTGTTATATTTTGGAGAAAGAAGAGAAGATACTCAGGTCATCATCAGTCCCTGAAATTATCTCCTTAAACTTGGGAAGCACCTGCCATGATTGTATCTTTGTATCATTCCATGTTAAAATATTCTTGCTTTTTTTTTTTCTACCTAACTGTTAAATCTAGAGAAACTAGTACTGAAGATTGCAATGGTTATCTGAAACAAAATCTAGCAATGGGAAAATTAAATGTACATATTTTTTTGTTTATAAAATAACTAAAAGGAAAAAATGATGCTTACTGATTTATGTTTCTTAAATGCTCATGTCTTATTTGTATACCCTACCCCACAGTGCCTAACATAATGTTCAATTAAAAATTCATTTAAATTACCCATCATGAAGGAAAACATCAACATTCAAAATGTTTGGCAACGCACACTTACAATTTTCTATTGCCAAGTGATTTCCCTTTTTTTTGTTTAGAATTATTGCTAAATGACATCTTTTGTTCTTAATAGAGTTGTGATGAGTTTGAGATATTAGGATTTTTCTTTCCTTTCTTTAATGAGAGGAAATAGGCCTTGTTTTCATTTATACTTCCATATATATATATATATATATATATATATATATATACACATATATATATATATATTTATTTATTTGTTTTGAGTTGAATTTAATTAGAGATAAATACTCAATACTTAATTTATGGCCCACTTCTTTCTTTTAAAAATTTCTGACTTATGCCCTTTTGATTGGAGAATGGCTGAACAAAATGTGGTATCTGTTGGTGATGGGATACTGTTGTGCTAAAAGGAATAATGAACTGGAGGAATTCCATGTGAACTGGAATGACCTCCAGGAATTGATGCAGATTGAGAGGAGCAGAACCAGGAGAACATTGTACACAGAGACTGATACATTGTGGTACAATCGAATGTAATGGGCTTCTCTAGTAGTAGAAATGCAGTTATCCAAGACAATTCTGAGAGACTTATGAGAAAATATACTATCCACATCCAGACGAAGAACTGTGGAAGTAGAAACACAGAAGAAAAACAACTGCTTGATCACATGGGTCAGGGGATATGATTGGGGAAATAGACTCTAAATGATCACTCTAGTGCAAACATCAATAATATGGAAATAGGTCTTGATCAATGACACATGTAAAACCCAGTGGAATTGTGTGTTGACTATGGGCAGAGAGGGAAAGAACATGAATCATGAAAAATTTTCTTAATCGAATTAAATAAAATGTAAATGAAAAATAATTTCTGCCTTAGCATTAACATTTTGATTAACCTGAACTTAAGATGCCCTATGAAACTATATATTCAACCTTCATCACTAAGAGTTACCACAGGCCCATCTGTGATGGAAATTTGACATTATGAATGAATGCTGGTGAATGATGAGTAGCAATGTCAACAGATAATATTATTTTTCACAACACAAAACCAAATGTACCAGTGTTTCCTGAGACATTCAGTTTGATCAGGAAGGAAGAGAAAAGCCTTCTAATTTTTCATCATGATGCCCTTCAGAAACATCAGTGTGTGCGAGCATGCATAGACGGTTATCTTTTGAAACTAATAAAAATCAGTCACTAAGGAAATGTAGTAACATCCATCAAAGGTAGAGCTGTTCAAAATCTGTGAAGCTCACCATGAGCTAAGACATACAATCAAAAAAAAAAAAGATTTCCAGGCAGACTACACAAACCATATCTTCAACATTAAAACTAAAAAGACTAGTTTTTGTACAAAGTAACATGTCAAGTTAATACTTTTGCAAGAGGAAGACCCCATAATCAAAGTTTCAAGGTAAACAGAAAGTTGGAAAGGATACAATATGATCAGGTGAATTCCATTATTTCAAATGATGCTGTTTTTTTGGAGTGGAATTAAAGAATACAGTACACATTAAATGAAAATCTCATTTAAAATTTTATTTTAATAGATTCAGAAAATAGGTGTTCATTTGTACTTCACTCAGATAAACATAAATTTTCTATAATTTAATGAAAAAACACTGTATTTTCCTACCTTTTCACAGAATAGTGAAGCTAGTAACTCCAGAATTATTCTTGAAAATAAAACATTGGAACTTATTTTTAATATTCTGCTCTTTAAAATGATATGATTCTGTTGGGACAGAAAATACATTTCTGTTACTTTCATTAAGATACTGAATGAGAGGCTTTCAAAGGGTCCAACTTCATAGTAACAATAGTTAATTTTCTTATTGACTCAATATGAACAAAGCTTGCTAAATACATTTGTAAAAATTTTTGTGACCATACAGTAAGATTTTATATGTGACATGTTTGTATTTAATAGGAAAATATGGCTAATACTTAATTTTACATGGGGTCTTCATAAATAGGAATAGAGACTAGGCATGTGATTTCAGTGGTATTTTCAGTAGGAACATACCAAATTGGGAAATTATACAAGCTATTACAGATCAGTAATGACATTGGAGGGTTTCTCTTCCCCAGAGGATGTGGAGTCATAATGGATAAAACTGGGATTTCATGTCTCTCTTTGACCCCATCCCAACACCTTCCACTCCCTTAGCTTTGTATCCTATTGTGCCCCCTGCCTGGGTGAGAAGAAGTGGATGGCATCTCCCAAAAGAATTATTTTTAAATCTAACAAAAATTCTTATATTATTAGAAAGTTGCCTAAAATATCCATGTGTTGATACTGAAAAAGCAACATTTTGTGCAACATAATAATAAGAATATTTTCAAGTTATTGTTCTATTAATGGGGAAAACCCGCAAAATATAAACTTAAGTAATTTCAAGGGCAAATTCTCTAGCTATTGTCACAGAACTTCTCAAAGTCTCTATATGGCTATGCTTAAGTTATTCTACATATATATAATAGGCATTTATTTTAGAGTTGTTGCAGAAGTCTTCCATACATGTATTCCTACAAAGATCTATGCTTTGATTTTGTCAATAGCAAATAAATAATAATTTAATTTAGATTAAAATAGGTCACTTTTACAGTTATTTCATTTTTAGGGCATGCAGAAAGTATATAAGTGCATATAAAATTTTGCTGCAATTTTTGTTATTCAATATATATGATGAATAAAAATAAGCATGTACATATTGATAAATAATCTTCCCTTTAAAAAAAATGTATCTGTGTATCCCCAGGATTAAGTGACTAAAACAAAATAGATGCAATAAATACTTATTGATTGACTGGTATATCATATTATATGTATATATACTTATTTAGGATAAATTAGTAAATATCTATGGAAGAATTTTGTTTCTTATGTAAATCATAAAATCTTCAGCTTCACGTGTTGGGATCCCAGTCTTAGATTTCAGCATTAAATACAAATAGTAACTGTGTACATTCCAAATCCTTGAAAAGCAATCCTCAATTATTTTATTCTCACAGAAATAATTCAGACTTTTGGATTTATTTTTATAATTTTTTTCATGTATAGCCATACAAAGTATGTATATTTTATTCATGTGATTCCAGTTGTTTCAGAAAGTTCAGTGGAAACTAAAAGGAGCAACGTTAACTAAATAGTATATTAAAAACCATTCAATTACATTATTGTTCTCTAACAATAAAATTGCATATTTTACAGCAAATTTGCATTATTATAATTCTGCCATCTGAAGTAGAAAATGTTCTTGAAATTAGTGTAAATCCCACAAAGTAAAGTTAATATTCTTCATGTCTTCCTATTTAAAAAAGATCTATCTACTGTTATTATAAAACACTCAGTGGAAGCTACTAGTTTCAGACACACTGACAGCAATGAAAAATAACCCCTTTGTCCAGGTACTAAATGAATGAGGAGTCAGAGAAACTATACAGAAGAGATACACCTGAAATCACAAAAGAGAGATATTTCAACTAAGTTTAAGGACTGAATATACCGCCCTTATAACTGTAAGCATCATATTATAGCAAATACAATAGTATACTAATAATGATGTTAAGTACTTACTATGAAAAAGTTAAAGTATATTCAACATCCTCTGATTAATAAGGTGAGTATATAATTTTGTAAAGAATACAATAAAAATAATTATAAGAAAAATGGTTTTTGAAAAAAATAAATTTTAATTATCTGTACAAATGACATATATTATAACTCTCAAAAATGCCAGACAAATAAGGCATTTTGAAATAAAACTCCAGGGTATTAAATATTAGCAAATACTTTTTATTCATCTCAATTATTTTCTCCACATTTTATTTTTACATAAGACCAGAAAGCCATGGAGAAGAGAAAAAATAAATATTTTTAAGTTATTTGATTTATAAGGGGAAAAATCAATTATTGTCTTACATTTTATTTCTTCTCTAAGCACCTCTGTCCACCTTTTTTTTTCACATGCACCAATTCTCCAATGACAGCTTAATCAATTAGCCTTCTATCTTATGTTGCTCAGTGGTTAGAATTTCAAACTCAGAGCAGGGAAGGCCTGAGTTCTTAATTCTCCCCCTTCATTTCTTCAATTGCAGACTGAAAAAGATGAATTAGATAACTTTCAAACTGCCATCTAACTATAAATATTGGGGGAAGAGACCTTTTTAACTTCATAAAATTCTTCAAATCATTATATTCTAATATGGAGGAAACTGGTGATACAGTTTTTAGAATGATAACCCTGGAGTCAGAAAGCCTGAGTTCAAATCCTACCATAGATACTTACTAGCTGTGAACATTGAGGAGTCATTTAACATCCATTTACCTCAGTTTCCTCAATTTCAAAAGATGGATGATAACAGCATCTACCTCTTGGTATCTGTGAGATAATATTGTTTAAAAAATACTTATCACAGTACCAAGGCATTTAAAAAAGATCTACTTCTCTCTTTTCCCTCTATAGAAACTATAGGATAGCTGTACTTAACAGCTACAGAATGCCAAAGATGTGGTGAATTAATTCCACTATGTTATAAAACATATGAAATTAACATGATTAATATAAAAATACAGTTAATTTATTTTAAAATAAGACAATTTATAAAAAAATGTAAAATACTCCCACTTTTTGGCATTCTCAGTTATATTTCTACTCACCTTATATTATGTGCATGTGGGGTTTTTTTCAGTATTATAAAAGGAATATATCCTCGATAAGATTTCAGTCACATGACAAATTCATGGCAAGGGGAATAAGAAAAAGGAGAGAAAGAGAGAGAAAGAAAGAGAATCACATTTAATTTCACGCAAGTTTTTTAAACTTATTTGCATTTACAACCGAAAGGAGCTCCTTGTCTTTAATATACTGAAATACTTAGTCATATATTCTAATCAGTTATTCTGGCTCTAAAAGAAATTCTTTTCTAGACAATCTAAAACATTGCAACATTTTCCTATTTCCCCTGTCAGCAAAAGCTTCTGCAAATGTCATTAAAGTTTGGTAGAGTTTTTCTTTTTTTTTTTTTTCTTCAGGCTTATGGAGCTGTTTGGAATGACAAAGTATTTCAATTTGTTGGTGAATGTCCTAGTGGGTTTAATAGATGTAAACCATAGCCATGGAGACTGCTATTTAGCATTCCATACTGCTAACTTCATTTTCCAACACAAACATATATATTTTTCTTCCACATTAATGAATTTTCATAGTAGCAATATGGCAACTCCGGAGATAATCACACCCCTAGAGAATGCCTGGACACCCCAGAGGTGATGAGAGCCAAACCCCCTGTTGTGTCTTATGGCTTATATCGATGCTGATGGCAGCAAAGAGAAAGAAGGGTCAGGTTTGCCTACCATACAGAATTAACCTGACATGCCCCTTGTTAATTACAGAAGTTGTAAACACTAGTAGTGAGCCCAGTCTACACTTCTACACTGTCATCATAATTAAAAAGTTTTAGTATGTGGTTTTTATGTTGCAACATCATCGATCAAAGTCCCTTTTCTGACATGTGCAGCAGAAGCAATATGTTCCACATAAGTTATTTCTAGAATTGTATTACTTACTGTAATCGAGTCCTGTCATGTACTTCCATTGTACCCACTCCACCTGCCATGGCTTTGGCTGCCTATTCTGTGTCTGGTTTCATACTCCATCAAACATGCACAAAATGGAATCATTGGCAGAGAAAAAAAGATTTTTTTAAGGATTATACTTTTTTTTGGAGACCAGTTTCTTTGTAGTATCTAGTTTACAACTTGACAGACATAATGCAAAATTTTTAACCTCTGGGATGATCACTTCATTTAGAATGCATGCTGGGAGTGGGGGGGAGTAGTTTGGAGAGGGGGAAAGAAAATAATAGATTAGGGCCAGCTATTCAACTGAATTTAACCAAATTTCTTATTCAAACAACTTTAAAATACTGCCTCATACTGATGAGAAAGAATGCTACCCACATCCAGAAGAACTGTGGGAATAGAAACACAGAAGAAAAACAACAGAGGTCGATGGGGATATGCTTGGGGATGTAGACTCCAATTGTTCACCCAAGGGAAAATATAAAAAACATGGAAATAGGTCTTGATCAATGACACATGTAAAACCCAGTAAAATCACACATTGGATATGGTAGGGGGGTGGGAGGAGGGAAGAGAAAGAACACGAATTATGTAACCATGGAAAATATTCTAAATTAATTAATTAAATACATGTTTTCAATTAAAAATAATGAAATAAAATCAAATACTACCTCACATCAATATCTTAAAGAGATGAATTAGAGAGGAAAGATTGGGGAAAGTAATGAGAATAATACAAGAAAATTTAGAAAAGAGAAATTAATAGCTTAATAAAATAGGACCTCAAAAAAATAAATCCTTAAAAAGGGGATTATACAAATGTTAAAAAGAGACACAAAAGTTCACTGCAGATAATTATTAAAAATCAGAATTTAACAAATAGAAAAAGATGGAAATAGATAGAATAAGAATAAATACAAAAAGCACATTCTGAAGAAAAGACAATGTACTCCTGAAATACATTTTAAGGATTATGATCTAAAGAGTTTCAGAAAAATTCTGAAGACAGCATATCCTGCCATGAGATGAAATAAAGCTGAAGTGACATAGAAAAAGTATTAAATTATTAGAATATTTTAAATTAAAAATAAATTCAAGACTATGTGACCTACCTCAAAAACCTTTTTTTAAATTTTATTTAATTGATTAATTTAGAGTATTTTTCCAGAATTGTAAAAATCATATTCTTTTTGTCCCCTGATCCCAAGTCCCTCCCATAGCCAATGCACAAATCCAATGGGTTTTACATGTGTCATTGATCAAGACCTATGTCCATATTATTAATATTTGCACTAGGGTGAGCATTTAGGGTCTATAACCCCAATCATATCCCCATTGACCCATGTGATCGAGTTGTTGTTTTTCTTCAGTGTTTCTACTCCCACAGAAATTCCTCTGAATGTGAATAGTGTTCTTTCTCATAATTCCTTCAGAATTGTCCTGGATCATGGCATTGCTACTCATAGAGAAGTTCATTATGTTTGATTGTTCCACAGTGTGTCAGTCTCTGTTCTGCTCCTGGTTCTGCTCCTCTCACTCTGTATCACTTTTTGGAGGTTGTTCCAGTCCCCATGGAATTCCTCCAGTTCATTGTTTCTTTTAGTACAATAGTATCCCATCACCAAGAGATATCACAATTTGTTCAACCATTCCCCAATTGAAGGGCATATCCTCGTTTTCCAATTTTTTACCACCGCAAACAGTATGGCTATGAATATTATTATAAAAGTTTTTTTTTCCTTATTATCTCTTTGGGGTACAAACCCAGCAGTACTATGGATGGATCAAATGGTAGGCAGTTTTTTAGAGCCCTTTGGGCATAGTTACAAATTACCTTCCAGAATGGTTGGATCAATTCACAACTCCGCCAACAAGGCATTAATGTACCAGTTTTGCCGCATCCCCTCCAACATTTATTACATTCCTTTGCTATCATGTTAGACAATTTGCAAGGTGCAAGGTGGCACCTCAGAGTTTTGATTTGGCCATTTTTAATTTGTTTTCTTTCAAGATTTTTTTTTCAATTGCAGGTCTAATTCATTGATGTCTGCTTTCCCTAATTTGTTAATATATGAACTCAAGGATATAAATTTCCCCCTGAGTACTGCCTTGGCTGCATCCTATTGATTTTTAAAGGATGTCTCATCATTGTCATTTTCTTCAATGAAATTATGAATTGTTTCTATGATTTGTTCTTTAACTAAGTCATTTTGGAGAATCATCTTATTTAATTTCCAATTAATTTTTGAATTGGCTCTCCATGTACCCTTACTAATTATTATTTTATTGCATTGTGATCTGAAAAGGTTGCATTTATTATTTCTGCTTTTTCACACTTGTTTACCATGTTTTTATACCCTAGTACATGGTCAATCTTTGTGAATGTACCATGTTTTGCTCAAAAGAAGGGCTATTCCTTTTTGTCCATATTCATTTTTCTCCACATATCTACTAACTATAATTTTTCTAAGATTTCATTCACATCTCTTACCTCTTTCTTATTTTTTTTTTGCTTTGATTTATCTAGATCTGCTAGAGGAAGGTTCAGGTCTCCCACTAGTATGGTTTTACTATCTATTTCCTCCCTCAATTCCACTAGTTTCTCCTTTAGAAATTTGGATGCTAAACAATTTGGTGTATACATGTTGAGTACTGATATTTCCTCATTGTTTATACTGCCTTTAATCAGGATGCAATTACTTCCCCTATTGATTTTTAATCAGATCTATTTTTAATTTGGCTTTGTCAGATATCATGATTGTAACTCCTGCCTTCTTTTTCTCAGTTGAAGCCCAAAAGATTTTTCTCCAGCCTTTTACATTTACACTGTATGTGTCTACTTACCTCATATGTATTTCTTGTAAACAACATATGCTAGGAATTGGGTTTCTAATCCACTCTGCTATTTGCTTCCACCTTGTGGCTGAGTTTGTCCAATTGAAATTCAAAGTTATGATTATCACCTGTGTATTCCCCAACATTTTGATTTTCTCTCCCTGTCCTGCACTTTCCTCTTTCACTATGACTTTTTAAACTAATAGTTTGCATTTAATCAGTCCACCTAATCCCAGCCCTTATTACACTTCCCTTTCAGCACCCTCCCTTTTGTTCCCTTCTTATTTTTTAGTGTCTATTAAGTTCTCTTACCCCTCTTTCCCTCCTTTTTTGTACTCCCTGCCCCTCTCCCCCCTTAGTTTTTTTTTTCCTTCTAACTTTCCCTCTAGGGTAACTTAGAATTCTATACCACAATGGATCAAGATGCTCTTCCCTCTCAGAACTGATTTCACTGAAAGGTTTAAGTATTTCCTATTATCACTCTCTTCCCCTCCTTCTTATAAGTGTATTCTTCCCCTCCTCTTCCCATGTGCCTCTTTGTGTAATATTTATTATGCTATTTATCTCATTTCTTCAAGTTTCATGTGCCATCTTCTATTCCCCCCTCACTTTTTTTTGCATATCATCTCAGACCACTTATTTCCCCAATCTTTACCTATGAATAATTATTCTAATTACTATAATAGTGAACACAATTTTGAGAGTTACAAATAACATTTCCCATATATTAATAAAAACAATTTTATCTTATTGAATCTTTTAAAGAAAAAATATAAATAAAAGATATTTCCCCTTACCCTCTCTCTTTCTTATTTAGCTTTTCATATTTCACTTGATTTTTGTGTTTTGATATCAAACTTTCCACTTAGTTTTGGTCTTTTCTTTACAAATACTTTGAAATCTTCTACTTTGTGGAATGCCCATACTTTCCCTTTGCAGTATATAGTCAGTTGTGATGGGTAGATGATCTTTGATTGAAGACCCAATTCTCTTGCCTTTCTGAATATCATATTCCAAGCCTTGCAGTACTTTAGTGTTGAATCTGCCAGATCTTATGTGATCCTGATTGGTGCTCCTTAACATCTGAATTGGCTCTTTATAGCTTCTTGTAAATTTTTTCCCCTTAGCTTGGAAGCTCTTAAATTCGGCAATTACATTTCTGGGGGCTGTCTTTTGAGGATTCAGTGAAGAGTGTGCTCTATGAACTCTTTCAATGTCTATTGTGTCCTCTTGTTCAAGAATATCAGGGCAGTTTTCTTGGATAATTTCTTGTAGTATGATGTCAAGATTTCTGTGTATTTGTTTTCAGATAGACTGATGATTCTCAAATTGCCTCTTCAAGATCTATTTTCCAGATCCATCATCTTTTCAGTGAAATATTTTAGGTTTCCTTCTATTTTGTCAGTCTTTTGATTTTGTTTTATTAATTCTTGCTGTTTTGTGAGATCATTGGCTTCCAATTACCCAATTCTGCTCTTTAAAAACTGGTTTTCTGCTATAATGTTTTGATTTTATGCTATCATTTTTTGATTTTCCATTTCAGTTTGGTCTATCCTGCTTTTCATGGCTTCTGTCTATTTAATTTTGGTCTCCAATTTGGAGTTCCTGTCTTTTACACTGTTATTTTCTTTTTGAAATATTTCCCACATTTCTTTTCAATATTCCATCTTTTTCATAAGTTCCAATTTAAATTCAAGGTCTTGTGGCCAATTTCCATTTTTCAAAAGTTTGGATGTATTTATTTGTTCATCCTCTTCTGCTATTTCCTCTGTAGTCTGGAATTTTCCTCCATAAAAATTATCCAGGGTCAAAGCCTTCTCCTTGCTCTTCTTGGTTCTTGGGCATTATTTGCCATCACTATGCTAGTTTTTCATTCCCTTTCCAGTCAGAAGTCTGAGTGAGGAGGGCAGGCTCTCTGTGTTTATGGAGCATAGGTTTTGGCTGAGGCCACCTCTTGTGTCTCCATGGCTTCTATTGTTTGCAGCCCTTCTCTGTGCTATCTCCATGCCAAAGGTCTATGCTTTTACACCTGTTGGGGTCTCAAGTCTATCTGCTCCCAAGGATAGGATTTTGGTAGTCTTATTCAGCTGCCAAGGACCTAGAGGTTCCCCTTGCCCACTCACTGATTTTAGTGCTCCCTGCATCTGAGTCTAGCTCACTGACTCTGTAGGTGGGATGGGGGAGGGTAGATCAGCTTGCATTTTGGTGGAAGCTTCACCCCCTTATAGTGTGGAGATTTCACCCCCTTATAGTGTGGAAATACCCAACTCCCATGTACCTTCAATGTTGTGCCCTACTGTAGAGTCCCTTCATTCATATGAATTAGTTTTTTGGGGGCTTTCGAGGTAGTCTGTATTGGTAGGCAATGAGCAGAGTTAGATTCCTGTATCTAGAATGCCACCATGTTTACCCAGAAGTCTACCACAAAAATTTTACTGGAAAAAATAATTCCTTCAAAATTATAATTGGACAAGTGAAAGATAATGATTCAAGGAGACATTAAGACAATGAACCAAAGTCAAAGGAATGAAAAAATACAAGACATTTGAAATATCTCATTGGGAAATTAATTACCATGGAAAATATATTGAAAACATGTACTTATTACTAATTTAATTAATTAGTTCATTTGTTGTTTTTTTATTGAAATTTTTAATTAATTAATTAATTTAGAATATTTTTCCATGGATACATGATTCTTGCTCTTTCCCTCCACTGTTCCCCTCTACCCCCATAGCCAAGAAGCAATTCCAGTGGGTTTTACATGTGTCATTGATCAAGACCTATTTCCATACAATTAAAATTTGCATTAAGATGATTGCTTAGAATCAATATCCCTAATCATATTCCCATCGACACATGTTATCAAGCAGTTGTTTTTTCTTCTGTGTTTCTGCTCCCACAGTTCTTTCTCTGAATGTGGATAATGTTCTTTCTCATAAGTCCCTCAGAATTGTCCTGGATCGTTGCATTGCTGCTAGTAGATGTCTATTACATTCAATTGTGCTGCAGTGTATCTCTCTCTATGTATAAGGCTCTCCTAGTTTTGCTCCTTTCATTCTGCATCAAATCCTGGAGGTGGTTCCAGTTCACCTGGAATTCCTCCAGTTCATTATTCCTTTCAGCACAATAGTATTACTATTGTGTTCTCTTGATTCTACTCATTTCACTATTCATTATCCATTATAGTTCTTTTTTTTATTTGGTCAATTTCAAACATTATTCCTTGGATACAAAAAAAAATTTCTATTTTTCCCTCCCCTCTCGGCACCCCTCCTATAGCCAATGTGCAATTCCACTGGATGTTACATGTGTCCTTGATCTGAACCCATTTCTATGTTGTTGGTATTTGCACTAGGATTTTCATTTAGAGTCTACATCCCCAATCATATCTCCTCGAACCCTGTAGACAAGCATTGTTTTTCTTTGGTGTTTTTACTCCCACAGGTTTTCATCTGCATGTGGATAGTGTTTTTTTCTTATAGATCCCTCCAGATTGTTCAGGGACATTGCATTGCCACGAATGGAGAAGTCCATTATATTCGATTGTACCACAGTGTATCAGTCTTTGTGTACATTGTTCTCCTGGTTATGCTCCTTTCACTCTGCATCACTTCCTAGAGGTTGTTCCAGTCCCCATAGAATTCCTCCACTTTATTATTCCTTTGAGCACAATAGTATTCCATCAACAACATATAACACAATTTGTTTAGCCATTCCCCAATTGAAGGGCATCCCCTCATTTTCCAATGTTTAGCCACCATAAAGAGTGAAGCAATGAATATTCTTGTACATGTCTTTTTCCTTTTTATCTCTTTGGGGTACAAACCCAGCAGTGCTATAGCTGCATCAAATGGCAGACAGTCTTTTGAGACCTTTGGGCATAGTTCCAAATTGCCCTCCAGAATGGTTGGATCGATTCACAACTCCACCAGCTATGCATTAATGTCCCAACTTTGCCACATCCCCTCCAGCATTCATTACTTTCTGTTGCTATCATGTTAGCCAATCTGCTAGGTGTGAGGTGTTACCTCAGAGTTGTTTTGATTTGTATTTCTCTGATTGTAAGTTATTTAGAACACTTTTTTCATGTGCTGATTAATAGTTTTGATTTCTTTATCTGAAAATTGCCTATTCATTTCCCATACCCATTTATCAATTGGGGATTGGCATGATTTTTTGTACAATTGATTTATAAATTTGAATAATTAGACCACTTTCAGATGATTTTGTTATGGATATTTTTTCCCATTTTGTTGGTTCCCTTCTAATTTTGGTTGCATTGGTTTTGTTTGTACAAAACCTTTTTAATTTAATGTAATCAAAATTATTTATTTTATATTTTGTTATATTTTCTAATTCCTTCTTGGTCTTAAAATCTTTCCTTTCCCATAGATCTGACAATTATACTATTCTGTGTTCACCTAATTTACTTCTAATTTCCTTCTTTATATTCCAGTAATTCACCCATTTATGTTGGTGTAGGGTTGTGAGATGTAGATCTATCCCCAATCTCTCCCATACTGTCTTCCAATTATCCCAGAAGTTTTTATCAAATAGTGGATTTTTCTCCCAAAAGCTGGGATCTTTGTGTTTATCATAGACTGTCTTGCTGAGGTCATTTATTCCAAGTCTATAACACTGATCCTACTTTCAGTCTCCTAGCCAGTACCATATTGTTTTGATGACCAATGCTTTATAGAATAGTTTGAGATCTGGAACTGAAAGACCCCCTTCCTTTTTTTCCTTTTTTTTTCATTATTTCATTGGATATCCTTGATCATTTGTTTTTCCAAATGAACTTTATGATATTTTTTTCTAATTTAGTAAAAAAAGTTTTTGGCAGTTTGATGGTTATGGCACTAAATAAGTAAATTAATCTGGGTAGGATTGTCAATGTTACTGTTAGCTCATCCCACCCATGAGCAATCAATGTTATTGCAACTGTTTAGATCTAGTTTTAATTGTGCGGAGAATGTTTTGTAGTTGTGTTCATATAGTTCCTGTGTTTGTCTTAGCAGATATATTTCTAAATATTTCATATTGTCTAGGGTGATTTTAAATAGAATCTTTCTTTTTAACTCTTGCTGCTGAGATGTGTTGGAGATATACAGAAATGCTGATGATTTGTGTGGGTTTATTTCATATCCTGCAACTTTGCTAAAGTTGTTGATTGTTTCCACTAGCTTTTTAGTTGATTCTCTAGGATTCATTAAGTAGACCATCATATCATCTGCAAAGAGTGATAGCTTGGTCTCCTCACTGCCAATTTTAATATCTTCAATTATTTTTCTTCTATAATTGCTATTGTTAGAGTTTCTAGTACAATGTTAAATAATAAAGTTGATCATGAGCATCCTTGTTTCTCTCATGATGTTATTGGGAATGCATCAAGTTTATCCCTATTGCAGATGATACTTCATGATGGTTATAGATATATACCATTCATTATTTTTAGGAAAGGTCCTTCTATTCCTATACTTTCTAGGGTTTTCAATAGGAATGGGTGTTGTATTTTGTAAAAGGCTTTTTCTGCATCAATTGAGATAATAATGAGATTTTTGTTTTTATTTGTGTATATGGTCAATTATGTGAATGGTTTTCCTAATATTGAACCATCCTTGCATTCCTGGTATAAATCCCACCTGATCATAATGAATAACCCTTGTGATCACTTGCTGGAGTTTTTTTGCTAGTATTCTATTTAAGATTTTTGCATCTTTGTTCATTAAGGAGATTGGTCTTTAGTTTTCTTTCTCTGTTTTTGACCTGCCTGGCTTTGGAATCAGTACCATATTTGTGTCATAAAAGGAATTTGGTAGAACTCCTTCTTTGCTCATTATGTCTAATAGTTTGTATAATATTGTGATTAGTTGTTCTTTGAATGTTTGATAGAATTCCCTTGTAAATACATCAGGCCCTAGAGATTTTTTTCTTAGTGAGTTCTTTGATGGCTTGTTCAATTTCTTTTTCTGATATGGGATTATTCAAGAATTCTATTTCTTTCTCTGTTAATCTAGGCAATTTATATTTTTGTAAATATCCATCCATATCACCTAGATTGGCATATTTATTGCCATATAATTGGGCAAAATAGTTTTCAATGATTGCCCTAATTTCCTCTTCATTAGAGTTAAGATCTCCATTTTCATCTATGATTTTAATTTGGTTTACTTCTTTCCATTTTTATTAGATTGACCAGTACTTTTTCTATTGTGTTTGTTTTTTTTCAAAACACCAGCTTCTAGTCTTATTTATTAATTCAATAGAACTTTCATTTTTTATTTTATTAATTTTTCCCTTAATTTTAGGATGTTTAATTTAGTTTTCTTCTGGGAGGTTTTATTTTATTTACTTTTTAAATGTTTTGATTTGTTTGTCAAATTCATTGACCTCTACCCTCCCTAATTTTTTAATATATAAGCTCAAGGATATAAATTTTACCCTAATTACTGCTTTAGCTGCAACCCCTAGATTTTCAAAGTATGTCTCATCATTGTCATTTTCTACAATAAAATTGTTTCTATGATTTGTTGTTTAACTGATTTTGTAGAATTATACTATTTAATTTCCAATTAATTTTTGAATTGGCTCTCCATTTACCCTTACTAATTATTAATTTTATTTCATATGAACTGAAAAGATTTCATTTGTTATTCATGTTTTTCTGCATTTGTTTGCCATGTTTTTATGACCTAATGTATGGTCAATCTTTTTGAATGTACCAAGTGCTGTTGAAAAGAAGGTGTATCCCATTCTATTCCTATTTATTTTTCTCCACATATCTCTTAAATCTAATTTTTCTCACATTCCATTCACATCTTCTATCTCCTTCTTATTTATTTTTTAATTTGATTTATCTAAATTTGATAGTGGTAAGTTCAGGTATCCCACTAGTACAGTTTTTCTATTTCATCCTTGAGCTCCACTAGTTTCTCCTTTCGAAATTTGTATGCTATACCATTTGGTGTATTCATTTTGATTACTGATATTTCCTCATTGTCTATGCTGCCTTTTATCAGGATTTCCTGTCCCTTTTAATTAGATATATTTTTACTTTGGCTTCATCAGATATGATGACTAGAACTCCTGAATTCCTTCTTTCAGATGAGGCCCAATAGAGTTTGCTCCAACCTTAATTCTAATCTTGTGAGTGTCTACCCACCTAATGTTTGTTTCTTGTAGACAACATATGGTAGGATTTTGGTTTCTAATCCACTCTGCTATTTGTTTTCTTTTTATGGGTGAGTTCATCTCATTCACATTCAAAGTTGTGATTTCCACTTGTGTATTCCCCTGCTTTTTGATATCCTCTCCTAGTTCTGTCCTTTTTTTCTTTTGCTATATCCTTTTAAACCAGTGGCTTGCTTGTAATCAGTCTCCTAATTCCCCGCCCTTTATATATTTCCCTTTCTTCCCCCTCCCTTTTTGTTCCCTTCTCATTTTTTAGGGTCTGTTAAGTTCCATCCCCCTCTCTTCCCTTCCCTTTTTGTACTCCACATTCCCCCCCTTATTTTTCCCTTCTCATTTTCCCTGTAGGGTAAAATATAATTCAATACCCCAAAGGATCCAGATGCTCTTCCCTCTCAGAAATGATTTCACTGAGAGTAAGGTTTAAGTATTACCTATTATCACTCTCTTCCTCTTCTTCTTATAATAGTATTCTTCCCCTCCCCTTCCCATGTGTCTATTTGTGTGATAAAGATTATCCTATTTATCTTATTTCTTCAAGTTTCTCTTGGTGCCATCTTCTATCCCCTCCCTTTTTTTGCATATCATCTTATGCCACTTATTATCCCAATCTCTTCCTGTGAATGATTCTTCTAATTACTATAATAATGAATAAAATTTTTATGAGTTACAAATAACATTTTCTCCATATATTAATGTAAATTATTTGATCTTATTGAAGCCCTTAAAGAAAAAAGTTTGAATAAAAAACATTTTCCCTTTCCCCTCACTTTGATATTTACCTTTTCATATTTCTCTTGATTTTTGTATTTGGATATCAAACTTCCCACTGAGTTTTGGTCTTTTCTTTACAATTACTTGGAAATCTATTTTGTTGAATGCCTATATTTTCCCCTGGAAGAATATAGTTAGTTTTGATGGGTAGGTGATCTTTTTTGTTGAAGACTCAATTCTCTTGCCTTTCTGAATATTATATTCCAAGCCATGTGGTCCTTTAGTGTTGAAGCAGACAGATCTTGTGTGATCCTAATTGATGCTCCTTGATATCTGAATTGTCTCTTTTTGGTTTCTTGTTTTCTCCTTGGCTTTGTAGCTCTTGAATTTCATGATTACATTCCTGGGAGTTGTCTTTTGTGGATTTAGTGTAGAGGGTGTTCTATGAACCCTTTCAATGTTTATTCTGCCATCAGGGCAGTTTTCTTGAATAACTTCTTGTACTATGATGTCAAGGTATCTGTTCATTTCTGGTTTTTGAGGTAGACAAATGGTTTTCAGATTGTCTTTTTGTGACTGGTTTTCCTGATCTGTCATCTCATCAATGAGATATTTTATATTTCCTTCTATTTTGTCAGTCTTTTGATTTTGCTTTATTAATTCTTTCTGTTTTGTGAGATCATTGGCTTCCAATTGCCCAATTCTGGTATTTAAGACCTGGTTTTCTGCTATAATCTTTTTGATTTTCCTTTTTGATTTGGTTCCTGCTTTTCATGACTTCCAGCTATTTTTCCAAATGGGAGTTCTTGTCCTTTAAAATGTTATATTCTTTTTGAATTATTTCCCACCTTTCTTGCCAGAAGGATTTCACCTTTTTGATAAGATCCATTTTAAAAATCTTCAAGACCTTGTGGCCAATTTCCATTTTTGGAAGGTTTTGGAGCATTTTCCTCTGTATTCTGGATTTTTCCTCTGTAAAAATTTTCCAGGGTCAATCCTTTATTTTTTTTCTTGGTGTTGTGAAGTTGTTTCTGGGCACTGTTTACCATCACTATGGTGGTTTTTCCTTCCCTTTCCAGTCAGAAATATGAGTGAGGAAGGCAGGCTCTCTGTGTATAGAGTTAAGGAGCAAGTATGTTGCCTAAGGCCACGTCTCTAGTCTCTGCAGCTTCTATGGTTTGTTGCCCTTCTCTGTGCTATCTCCCTCTAGGTGCCCATTGTCTGTGCTTTTCAGCCTGCAGGTGCCCCTCACTTACTCACTGATTCTAGCACATGCTGGCTCTGACTCTGGCTCTGTAGATAGGGTGGGGTAGGGTAGATCAGCTCATGTTTTGGTGGAAACTTTTTCACTCCCTTATAGTGTGGAATTGCCAAAATCCCCTGTACTTTCAATGCTGTGCCCTATTGTAGAGTCCCTTTGTTCATATGATTTTTTTTATCATTTGAGGTAGTCTATATTGGTAGATAGTGAGGAGAGGAAAAGTTCTATGTCTAGACTGCCACCATGTTTGCCCAGAAGTCAAACTAAGTCATATTTAAAAGAATATAAAACATTTCCCCATTGAGAAGTGGCCAAAGGATAGTAAAAGGAAATTCTCAGATGAAGAAATCAAAGGTATCTTTAGCTGTGGGGAGAAAATGCTTCAAATCCCTACTGATTAGAGAAATACAAATTAAAATACAAAAGTACGTTGGTACTCATTATTAATTTATTATAGAAGCCTGGTCAAGTACTAAAGAGATAGAGTACCAAATGAATTATTCCATAAAGAATAATGAAAATTGAATTAATCTGTGTCATACACCTAGAAAACACAGATTTTATAAAGTATTATATGTATTGAGTTGTATTTTACTAACTAAACATTAATACATAGACATAAATAATAATCAGTAATTAGATTAAATAAAATAATCTTAACTTAAGTTTACCTATATGGAGAGGAGTTTATGGCCAAAGGGGATGATGGGAAGTAGAAATTTTATTGTCTGGAAGAGGAGTCTCCTTCCATGTTATCTGAGGGCACTTGCTCTTTTGGAGTCCTTTCTCTCAGGGTTTTTTTTTGGGGGGGGTCTCTTATCTCCACTGAACCCTACTTGAGATTCATCAGGAACAAGCTTCATAAGAAACTCATCCAGGGATGTTTATTTTTCTCAGAGTTTCAAAATTTCTCTAAAGTGGGAAATGTTGTAGTTAACAAATTTGCAATTCTGCTTGTTAAAACTTTATCAGGTCAATATTTTTCACCACAGTTTTGCACTTGAGCCCATTTTGTATACATTTCCTTGACTAATGAAGAAGATACATCTTCCTTTGCCACCTTCTCACCTGAAAAAACTCCACACCCCAACCAGTTGTTGGTCCTCTCTTTGAAGTTTCTGCAGCTCCTTAGGATTGAGCTCCTCTTTATGCTGCTAAACTAACACATGAACTTTTGTTTCAATGGAGGTGAGCATATACTTCCCAAGATCAGATACCAAAAGTTTTGGCAAGCCTGTTGAGTGCCAAGCAAACATTAAATATCAACACAATTTTTTTTTCTCATCAAAATGTGTCAAATACAAATTTGATAAGTTTTGAAACTGTCAAGTACCAGGTTTGAGTGCATCTGTTAGACTGGCTTATGTTACAAAAAATGGAAATGATAAATGTTAGAGGATCTGGAAAAACCAGGACACAAATATACTGCTGGTGGAGCTCTAATCCAATACAACTATTCTGCAGAGCATTCTGGAACCATGATCAAAGGGCCTTAACTGTGTCTACCCTTTCACCCACCAATATCACTACTAAGTCTTTATCCTAAAGAGATCAAAGATAAGAAAAAAGAGGGAATGGATGAGCAAATTGTGGTATATGTCGGTGATGGAATACTATTGTGCTCAAAGGAATAATGAACAGGAGGAATTCCATGTGAACTGAAACAACATCTAGGAACTGATACAGAGTGAAAGGAGTAGAACCAAGAAAACATTATGCACAGAGACTGATACACTGTGGTACAATCAAATGTAATGGACTTCTCTACTAGCAACAGGGCAATGATCCAGAACAATTCGGAGGGAATTATGAGAAAGAACATTATCCATATTCAGAGGAAAAACTGTGGGAACAGAAACACAGAATAAAAAGAATTGCTTGATCACATGGGTTTATGGGGATATGATTGGGGATATAGACACTAAATAATCATCCTAGTGCAAACATAACAATTTGGAAATAGGTTTTGATAAAAGGCACATGTAAAACCCAGTGCAATTGTGTGTCAGCTATGGGAGGGATTGGAGGAAAGGGGAGGGAAAGAACATTACTCTTGTAACCAAGGAAAATATTCTAAATTGACTAAATAAAATTTTTAAAAACAAAAGATTTAATGTGAAAAAAAGGTAAGAGAAAATAATCTAACAGTGCAAAAGTATTCACAGCAGCTCTTTTTAAAATGGCAAGAACCTGGAAACTAAAGGGATGTCCATTAATTGGGTAATGACTAAAGAAGTTTTGCTTGTGAGAGAATACTGTTGTGCCATAAGAAATAACCAACAAGATAATTACAAAAAATTTGGAAAGAAGGATATAATGTGGTACAGATTGAAATGGTCAGAACCAGGAGAATAGTGTACACAGTAATAACAATAACATGATGATCAATACTGAATGATAACTTTTATCAACAAGGCAAGGATCCAAGACAACTCCAAGAGACTCATGACCAAAAACAAAGGATACCCACCATCATAGAAGGAATAGATAGAATCAAACTCAGATTTAAACATATTGTTCTCTTCTTCATTTCTTTCATGAATTGTCCCCTAGTGAAAACAATATATGTCTTCTTTCACAACATGATGAACTTGGAAACATATATGGAAATATGTATAATCTACATCTTTTTATTTGCCTTCTCATAAAGACAGAGGGATGAGAGAAAGGGAGTTCACAGATTGCAAAATATTAGAAAATGAATACTCAAAAATCCTAATGACATAAAATCTCGAAAAAAATGAAAATTTATTATAACAAAAAAGAGACATACAAGGAAAAGCTTTACAACAAAGGGAAAAAATGGGATGAGGCAGTGCTTAAACCTCACTTATTGAAACTGGTTCAAAGCATTATAAATAAATATAAATAAACACACTCTGTTGTATATAGAAATATAACTTGCTCAATAGGGAAATAGTAGGGGAATAGTATTAAAGGATAGGGATGAATAGTGATAAAATAGAGTGCAGGTTAAAAGAAGCAGAGGTTAGAAACAAAACAAAATTTTGAGAAGGGACAAGATGAAGAGAAAATGAGACAGAGACAGAGATATAGGGTAAGAAAAAAATAACTTTGAATATGAATGAGATGACCTGACCAATAAAATAATAGTAGAAAGCAGAATGGATTAGAAACCAGAATTCAACAATATATATTTTTACAAGATACACTTAAAACAGTAAGACACACAAAGAATTAAAATAAAAGGGCTAGAACAGAATCTAATTTACTTCAGCTGAAGTTTAAAAGACAGTGGAAGCAATGTTCATCTCAGACAAAGCAAATGCAAAAGTAAACCTAATTAAAAGAAATATTCAGATATAATACATTGTGCTGAAAGGTACCATAGGCAATGAAAGAACAGCAAAAATTTTGTTGCAAGTTTCTCTAATAAAGGCCTCATTTCTCAAATATATTCTGAGTATAGAATTGAATCAAATTTATAAAAAAAATAAGAGACATTCCCCAATTAATAGACAAAGGATATAAAGAAGCAGTTTTGGAAAGAAAAGAAAAAATATCTATATTCATATGGAAATGCTCTGTCACTATAATTCAAGAAAAGGAAATTAAAACAACTGTGAGGTACCATATTTCACCTACCAAAAATGACAAATGCTAGATGTCATGAGAGGAAAATAAGTATACTATTGAACTGCTGGAGGAGTAGTGAATTAGTCTAACTATTCCAGAGAACAATTTGGAACTATCCCTAAATTCATATAAAACTGTGCATACTCTTTGTCCCAGGAATACCTCTATTAGGGTTGTGCTTCAAAGAAATCAAAGAAAAAGGGAAAGGACTCATGTGTACAAAAGTATCTATAGCACTTTTGTTTGTTCTGACAAAGAACTGGACATCAAGAGATTACTCATCAGTTGTGGAGTAGTTGAACAAGTAATGGCACATAACTATGATGGAGTACTATTGTACTATAAGAAATAATAAGGGATGGTTTGAAAATAATCATTGCAAGAACCATGTGAACTGATGTAAAGTGAAATGAGAAGAACCAAGAGGTCATTGTACACCGCAAGAGCAATGTAATGATTATAAACAATTATAAAAGATTTGGCTACTCTAATCAATACAATAATCCCCAACAATTCCAAAGGACTCATGATTTTAAAAAATGCTACCCACCTCCATGGAGATAACCAATAAATTCTGAATGCAAATTGAAGTATGATTTTCTTATCCTTCATTTTTCTTGCCTTTTCATAAATGTTTAATATGGAAACTCATTTAGTATAATTTCATATGTATAAATAACATAATACTGCTCATTTTTTAAGTAGGTATGGGAGGACATTGGAAGTAGGGAGAGAACTTGAAACTTGACACTTTAAAAAGAAAAAATGTTTAAAATAAATAATAAATTAAAATATTAAAACAAAATATTTTTCAAATAATGCATGCTCACCATATCATGTAAAAAGTAAGAGTTTTATGCCAAAGTTCAGTATTCACCTACAATATTGTGTATCAAGTTGCAGGATTTTCTTGAGCTGATTTCTCAGGAATAATAATAAAATAAATATGAGCTTATTCTTTTTTCTTTTCTTTTTTTTTAAAGACATGTACAATGGCTATTTACTATTTATCAAAACTGATGAAGACTGCCTATAGAAAAACATGGGACATTTTCACAAACATAAAAAGAGAAAATTGAATGTAATTCTTCTCTTGCATTTGGTTCAACATCAAAGTTGAATGAATTCTTCACCCAAGGAAGATTATTGGAGTCCATCAAAAAAAAAAAAAGAAAAGAAAAGAAAAGAAACTAGAACTCTTTAGTTTCAGGACTTCACAGAAAATGGAGCTAATATGTTACAGATGAAATAGAAGCAGAAGCATTTCTACTTTCTATGGAAAAGAGAGGGGGAAATGATATTTGCCTAATTTGAGTTCTTTGCTATAATTTACTAACAACAAATGATCTGGCATGTTCCATTAGTATATTGAAGAAATCAGGCACAATGGCTACCATGTACACAGAATACCAATATAAATACTTTAAATTAGACCTATTTCAAAATAGAGACAGGATCCTTGCTCAGGACACATTTGCACTGTGGGATACATAGTTAGAAATAAATTGTTAATTTTTTTTTCATTTTCATCAAGTTGAGTTTTGAATATATATTTGTGCTTGTTTGGTTGGCATACTGATGGGAGTCTTAGCAGGGAATTAGCAGAAAAATAAGAGGGACCTAGCCTTAACATTTCAACTAAGGGAGTTAAAATGTGATGGTTGATATTCAGAAGTTGAACTTTTAAGTGTCTTTTGACACAACATATGAATGAAAAATTTGATATTTTACGAAAAAAGCATTAAATACCTACTATATACAAGGTTTTTTTTAAACTAAATTTAAGAAAAATTCCAACCACACAAAACCTGATTTTCAAAAGCTTACAAACTAATAGAGAAAAAAGAGATAAAAATTATGATATGAATTATGAAGTTGAATTACCATAAGAATAAAGAAGGAAGTGGACAAACTACTATTAACATTTTGAAGGGAGTGAAACAATTTTCAAAAGAGGGAATTAGAGAAGATTTCATGGAGGAACTGGAATATGGAGGAAAAAAAGTTGGGGGGAGGAGCAAACAGGTTTCCAGTGGTAAAGAAATAAATTTGAGGTATAGAATAGGGAAGATAGGACAATGCAAGGGAGATAGACAACCTGCATGAGTTCAATGATAAGGGAGAAGTGACAATGAGAATGGATAATATAATTGGACTAGAATATAAAATACATGAAAGAGAATAGAGTGAAATAATGTTAATGTCAATTGAAGTTAAATTTTGGAAGAATCATGCATAAAAGATTAGTTAAGGAATTTGTATAATACTTAACCTTTCTAAGGTCTCTTTTTCCTGATCTGTGAATGGGGATGATAAAGTTCATTCTACTTACATCAGTCACAGAGCCATTAAAAGAAATAAATGACATAGTATATATTAGACATTTTATAAAACAAAATGTTTTTTTAAGTTACCTTCTTAATGCACACACATTTGCATATGTTCAACCTATTTGTGTGTATGTATTCTAGACATATGTATGTAGTCAGCTAGCCTTTACAGCCTAGAACGATAAAGAAATAGTGAAGTGTTTTTTTTTTTTAATGGAAAGCTAATTTGGATAGTCATGGAAGGTGAAAAGATATAGATATCCAGATATGTATACTGTATTTTGTATATCACCTCAAATCAAGGAAGTTCCCCAAGGAAGTTTCCATAATCCACATTTGGATCATCCCTCATAAATCTACAAAATATCATGTAATGTTACCTCACTTTCCCTGTTTTGTTTTTTTTTCTATTTAGGCAGATCATTGCCTCATCCTCTGGTTTATAGACTCCCTCTTCAGTTATTTATGGTCATATAGAATTTGTTTACCAGATAACCCATTATGCCTATCAATGGTTTTTAAGTTTTCTGTAACATATTTTTTTCTGAAAGGCTAAATTGTACAAAGATTTATCTAGAGAAAAATATGCATATACAATACATACATACCTATATATAATCTATTTCCAAACAGATCCTTCTAGTAGCTGAAATATTCTTAAGAGAGAATAGTTTCCCCATTGCTTTTCATGAACTCTTTATTAATAGCATTTTCAATTCACTGATGAACACTATTTTTTTCTGAATATTTGAAAGGACAACCTTTGTGAAATACTGAAAGGACAAGTTGCAATCACTCTTTCAAAATGTCTAGTTCCAAAGGAAGTTTTGACATTGGGTCAAGATTGCTCTATAGCCAAGGAAAGTGACAAAGAGTTATTCACATTCACATCAGCTCATTTGAGATCAAAAGTTATTAGACTCTGAATGCAGAGGCAATGACCTTTGTGTAATGAATTAATGGCCTTAGTCTAAGCCTAGGTGTCTATATCAGACCATCACAACTGGCATTAATTAGTACCTTTATGTGCAGATTGATCAGAGTAGCTAGTATAATTAGGCAAATAAATTGAACTCCTAGTCTTCTGCTGGGAGTTGTCTGTTCTCTAGATTAGTTCAGCATTGAAAGTTGAGATTAACACTACTTCCAGTAAAAGTAGATAGAAATCTGTTTTAATTATTTACTCAAGTTGTCACTTAATATTTTTATCCTATAGAATACACTTCCCTAACATGTGTCCATGTGGTTTGTCTTCATTGACAACCTGGGCATGGAAAGATGATATTATACCTAGTAGGTTGTCTGAGCAAGTACACAAGGACTCATATGGTGTGCCCACAAGCTTTATTAAGTCTCTATTGCTCTCTTTGTAAATATCTTTTGGTTCAGTTAGGTGCCTCTTAATTGTTTTATAATGAAGCTAATGAGTGCTTAACTTCTAGTTCTAAAATATTGAACCTACACTGTATTCAAGGAAAAAAATCATTTCCAGGAAAATTCTGACTATGATTTAAACACTCACTTAATAGAAATATTATATTTTTGTTATAATCCATTGAATAGTTATCAAGGAATATTCTAACAAAGATTACAAAGTAGCTACATCTAAAAATCTCCATAGGGTCCTCTTTCCTCAATTATACACTGTGATATTAACATATTGTGGGATACAATAAAAAGGAACTTTATAAATCTTAGATTATTATCTAAAAATACCATCATCTTCCACATCACCATAATCATTAATTATTATTTTTTTTATTTTAATAACAAATTTCCACATGTTTTCCAAAGTCAATCCACATTGTCTCCCTCCCTTCTTCCTCCCACCTCCCAGAATTGACAAGCAATTCAATCTGGGTATTATTTATCATGTATTATTGCACAAAACATATTTCTATATTATTTGCTTAGCAAATAATCTCATAAACCCAAAACCCCGAAACCTATGCCCAAGTAAACAAGTAATAAATCATATGTTTTCATTTGTATTCCTACTCCAACAGTTCTTTTTCTGGAGGTAGATAACATTCTTTTTCATAAGTCCCTCATAATGGTCCTAGATCATTGTATTGCTGCTAGTAGCAGAGTCTATCGCATTTGATTCCTCCATAATATTGCAGTTACTGGGTATAATGATCTGGTTCTGTTTATTTCCCTATATATCAGTTCATGTAGGTCTTTACAGATTTTTTTTTCTGAAATCATCCTATTCATCATTCCTTATAGCATAATAGTATCCATCACCATCATATACTACTGTTTGTTCAGCCATTCCCCAATTGAGGGATATCACTTCAGTTTCTAATTATTTGCTACCACAAAAAGAGTTGGCTATAAATATTTTTATACAAACAGGTCCTTTCCCATTTTTTATCTCTTTGGGATACAGATGTAGTAGTGGTAGTGCTGTACCAAAAGGTATGACTTCTTTTATAGTCCTTTGGGCATAATTCCAAATTACCCTCCAGAATGGTTAGATCAGTTCATGGCTCCACCAGCAATGCATTATTTTGCTAATTTTTACCACATTCTCTCCAATATTTACCTTTTTCCTTAACTGTCATATTAGTCAATCTGATAGGTGTAAAGTGGTAATTCAGAGTTTTTTAATTTGCATTTTTCAAATCAAGAGGAATTTAGAACATTTTTTCATATGATTACTAATAGCTTTGATTTCTTCATCTGAAAATTACCTATTCAGATCCTTTGATCATTTATCAATTAGGGAATGAATTGTATTTGTATAAATGTAGTTTAATTGTTTATATATTTGAGAAATGAGATCTTTATCATAGAAACACATTATAAAAATTTTCCCAGTTGCATCGTTTTTGTTTCTATGAAAACTTTTTAAAATTTAATATAATCAAAATTATTTATTTTACATTTTGTAATGTTCTCTCTCTCTTGTTTAGTCATAAATTTTTCCCTTCTCCATTGATCTGACAGGTAAACTATTCTATATTTCCCTAATTTACTTATAATTTTACTCTTTATGTTTAAATCATATACCCATTTTGACCTTATCTTTGTATAGGATGTGAGATATCAATCTAAACCTAATTGTTTCCCATATTCTTTTCCAATTTTCTCAATGGTTTTTGTCAAATAGTTAGTTCTTTTCCCCAAAGCCGGGATCATTGGGATTATCAAACACTAGATTTCTAAGGACATTTATCCCTAGTTTTATTCTATTGATCTACCCTTCTAATTCTTAACCAGTACCAGATAGTTTTAATGATTATGGATTTACACTACAGTTTAAGATCTGATACAGTTAGGCCACCATCCTTCTCATTTTTTTAAATTAGTCCCTTGATATTTTTTATCTCTTGTTCTTACAGATTAATTTTTTTATTATTTTTTCTCTAAAAGGCTCACCAACACTGCCCTAGTACATGATCAATTTTGTATATACACCATGTGTTGCTGAAAAAAGGATGTATTCCTTTTTATCCTTACTCATTTTTCTCTAGATAGCTATTACATCTAACTTTTCTGAAATTCCATTCACTTTCTTTTTTTCTTATTTATTTTTGGTTAGATTTATCTAGTTCTGATAGGGGAAGGTTTATGTCCCCTGATAATATAGTTTGACCGTCTATTTCCTCCTTAAGCTCCTTTAGCTTCTCCTTGAAAAATCTGGATGTTATAAAATTTGGTACTTATATGATAAGTACTGATATTTATTCACTGTCTATATTACATTTTTCAAGAACTAATTACTTTCCCTATCTCTTTTAATCAGATATTTTTTGCCTTAGCTTTGTCTGATATCATGATTACTACTCCTGCTTTTTTTTATCTTATTTGAAGCCCAGTAGAATTCTTATTTTTAATCTACTCTTTTATTAGCTTCCATTTAATGGGTGAATTCATCCCATTTTATATTCACAGTTATGGTTACCATCTGTGTATTCCACTCCATCTTGATTTGCTCTTTTAATACTGACTTTTCTCCTTTCACTCTTTCCCTCACACTAATGTTTTGCTTTAAATCACTACCCCCTTCCCCCTCCCTTATATTATTCCCCTTCACGCCAACACCCTTCTTATTCCTCTCCTATTCTCTATAGGCCTTCTAATCACCTTCTCAATTTCTCCCTCTCTTTTATTACTCTCCTCATCATCATAACCTTTCTAATTCTCTTTCTACTTCTCTATAGATTAAGATAGGATTCTATATCCCATGAATCTGGTAGTTCTTCCTTCTCTGAGTCAATTCTAATGAAAGTAGGCTTTATGTATTACTCATCACCACCCTCATCCTTCTCTCTACTGTAATACTATCCCTCCCATGATGTCTCTTCATAAGATATAATTTATCCCATTTTACTTCTCTCTTCATATTTCCTTTAGTGCAATCCCCTTTTTTACCCCTATATTTTATTACATATCATCCTAAATAGCTTACCAGCATTCCTTCTGTCTATGTATACTTCTTCTAACTGCTATTATAATGATAATTTTAAGTTACAAACATCATCTTTACATATAGAAATATAAGCAATTTGACTATATTGAAGACTTTAATTATTTTCCTCTTTCTTATGTACCCTTTAATGGTTCTTTTTAATTTAAATTTGAACATCAAATTTTCTGTTTAAATCTGATCTTTTCTTCAGGGATGCTTGGAAATCTTCCATTTGATTAAATGACTATACTTATCCATGAAAGAATATCATCAGTTTTGATGGGTAGGTAATTCTTGGTTGCAAACCCATTTCCCTTGCCTTCTAGAATATTATATTCCAAACCTTCAGTTTCTTAAGTGTTGAAGCTGCCATATCCTGTGCAATCTTAACTGGGTTTCCATGATATATGTTTCTTTTTGTTGCTTACAATATTTTCTCCTTGACCAAGGGACACTTTAACTTGGCTGCAATATTCCTGGGAGTTGCCATTTGAGGATTTATTGCAGTAGGTGATTTGTGGATTCTTTCCATTTCTATTTTACCCTTTTTTTTTTCAAAAATATCAGGGCAGCTTTTTTTCATAATTTCTTGTAATATGATGTTGGTTTATTTTTTTTTTGGTCATGATTTTCAGTTAGTCCACTTATTACTATTGTCTCTCCTGGATCTATTTTCAAATTTTTTTTTCAATGAGATACTTCACATTTTGTTCTTTTTATTCATTCTTTTTGTTTTATTGTTTCTTGTTATCTCATGAGATTGTTAGCTTCTATTTGCCCAATTCTAACTTTTAAAGACTGAATATATTCTATGATTTTTTAATCCTCCTTTTCCATTTGGTCCATTCTACTTTATCTGGAACTCTTTTCTTCATTGGAATTTTTTTGCCTCTTCTAGTTGAACAGTTTTGCTTTTTAAGCTGTTATTTTCTTTTTACAATATTTTATTTCTATTTCTCATTTTTCTTCAACCAGTCTAACTTGATTTTTTACTTCTTTTTTGAGTTATTCTAGCACTTGAAACCAATTTCCTTTTTTTTTTTTTTTTAGTTTTGCATGTGGTTGCTTGGAGCTTGCTAAACCCTGTTAGTTCTGTGCTTTGTTCTTTATTGTCATATAAATTTTCTAGGGTTAGGAGTTTCTTTTACTGTTTGTTCATTCTGTCAGTCTTTTTTTTTTGCCTGTGAACTGGGAATCCTGAAAGCTGATGATTGTCTCCTCTGCTGCTGGTTTGCAGAACTCACAATGTACAGCTATTTTGCCCTGGGGCTAGGTCTTCACTATAACAGTACAGGTTTGAAAGGGCCCAGTGTAATGGTCTTCCAGACCTCACTGTGGGCTGGTGCCAGGACTTGGGACTTTAAGGGATGGATCTGAGTTGTTCTTTTGTTAGTGTAGTCTGGGGTCCCAACATCCCAAAGTTGGCCTATACCCTGTAGTGGAAGCTAGTGCAGTAGGTGGGTGAGGGGTAAGGGGTGGGGTTGGCCAGCACTCCTCTTTGTGCAGTTTTGCTTCCAGTTCCCCCTTATCCTGTGAAAATCAACCCTCTTTACCTACCTTTCATGTTGTGTTCAATGCGAAAGCCCACTCACTCAGTCTTGCTATTGGTTTTTGGCACCTGTCATTTTGAGGCACTTTTTAAAGATTGGTTTGAAAGTATTGTCAGAGCAGTTTTATCTGTTGATACTACTAAGCTGCTCCTCTATCCATTAGCAGCTTTTTTTTTAATTTTTAAAATTTTTTTTATTTTTTTAATGGAGTTAAGATTACAATTGTCTTAGACATGTCACATCCCTGCACCTTTTGTAGTTATTACTCCATAAACTTGAACATATAGAAAAAATAATTATTTTTTACATGAATAATATTTCTAGGGTGCACATTCTTCCTCTGTCTTTGACTCACTAAAATATTCTGGGAACAACATCAATAACAGGGTAGTAGGAATAATATGTATCTCATCTTGTTCCCACATGATTTTGATCTCCTTTGCTACATCTTTCTGTGTTCTAAGCTTTTTATTTCAAGGAGATTGAAAATTATGAATATTTGGTGTGATGACATCTATTAAAATAACTATATTTAATATTATTATATTTGTTTCCATTGCATCTGATCCTTTATTGTACCTGAATAATATACTACAGTGTCCTGCTATCTTGTGACTTGGCTCAGATAAATTTGTAACTGACAACCTACATTCTTACATCATGTTAATTTTTATCTAGAGATTTTAGTATGAGACTGTTTGATTCATCTTACTAGAATAGCTTCCTGGGGCATATAGAATAAAATTAAAATGCTTTTGATTAGCTTTTAAAACCCTATAAAACTCATTTTACAATGTCTTCCCTCCTACACAATGAGAGGCAACCAATATAGCCTTGTCTATGTTCTAGGCACAATACTGTGTCATCAAACATCACATTTTTGCACAGGCTATTAAATACATATATACCTTGAATACATGATCTTTTCTGATTCTCTCTGCCTTTCCACTTTGGTCCAGAATATATGAGCAACCTGAGCCAACAAAAATATGGAAAGCAAATCACCTAGCAGAGGAAAAGCCAGTATATATATATATATATATACATATATATATATATGCATGTTTATGTACATTTATATTTATTTATTTTTTAAAATAAATTACATATTTCCAGGAAGAAAAAAATGGGTGAAATGATGTGGGACAGGGAAATCCTGACCTGTTTTAGGAGATGACAGTATGACACACAGTGAAAATAAGGGGAAAAGTTAGTTTAGGTAAATGAGGAAATAATAATGAAAAGGAAAAAATAACAATGAAAAGGAAGAACTTATATTCTAATAACTGAAGATATCTGTGATTCCAAAGAAGTCTGTTGTATTTCAAGTGTTTCAGCTCTCAACCTATCCCATGCAGTCTGTAATAGTAACCCTTTAACATTCCCCCTGTATTTACCTGTTGAGTCATTTCATAAGTCCTGACAAAGTAATTGAAACCCTTGTTTTAAAATTAAGATAGTCTTTTGAAAAGTATTTCATATGACTTTAAGTTTAAAATACAGAGTGGAAAGGCAGAGAGAGTCAGAAAAGATCATGTATTCAAGGTCATAAGACTAGACTCAGAAGTGTTTGGGATTTTAAAAAGTCTCCCTTCACTCTGTCCCTCCACTTATCTGTTTTCTTCTGGCTTCAAGCTATAGATTTTCTTACTTCCTCCTAAAATAACCCTTACCTTTTGAATTTAAATGAAGCCTTTAAGCAATGTGTGTCTAAGTGCATTTATAAACTTGTTCATCAATAAGAATTTCTGTGGTATGTGTATGTCATGATCAGGCAAGAATATCAATTCAAGGCGGTGGTACCTATCACAAAACAGAAGCTTTAAAAATGTTTGTTGATTGATTGATTTTTCAATAGAATGTCAGGGGCAATGAAAGAATATATGAGCAACCACAGCCAACAAAAATATGGAAAGTAAATCACCTAGCAGAGGAAAAGCCAGTATTCATGTCATGTGCTCTGCTTTAGTGGATGCCCCATGTTCAATGTTCTTGTTGGACTCAGTTTAATGCATCAGGCAACAGGACTACTTAGTCTAACTCCTCAACCCCATTCCGTTTCCTATTAAATATTCCTTCTCTCCTTCTGTAACTCCTAAGTTCCAGTTTCTGACTTTAAATTCATCCTCTATTAGAATAGATCTAGTATGTCAAATTATGACAGAACACCTTATTTTCATTGTAAAATCAGTGATTACATGGTTTCAGAATTTTCATTCTTTCATTTTAGTCATATCCAAACTCTTTGTAACCCCATTTGGGTTTATTTAGGGGTTTTGGCAAAGTTATTGGAACATTTTGCCATTCCCTCCTCTATCTCATTTGAAAGATGAGAATACTTAGGTGAAAAGAATTCATTGACTTTCAAAAGGTCACACAGCTATGCCTAAGACTAGAACTGAACTCAGAAAGTTGACTTTTTCTACTTCAGTGCCAGGACTCTGTCCACTTACAACATTTAAATGGAGTGGAAATTTCAATGTCTTTACTAAAACCATCTGCTCAGAACTGAGTAAACCAGACAAATATAGTATGACTAGGTCTGAGTGCAGCAAGATAATCACTTTCTAGCATTGGACAAAAATTAAAATTCTATGGAGACTATATCTTAATTTATAAATATTTATTAAATTTAAAAAAAAGAGTGGGTCAAAGAAAGAAAGGGCAGCAGCCACATGTGGCTGGCTATTCCCTAAGTAAGCCTCTTTCCCTAGCCAGAATTTGCCCAACCTTGTATTCACCTAGCCTCCTCCTCTCACCATGATTCCAAGGTCAAATTCATTTCCCAACACAAATATATTTTTATTGCTATCACTTTTCTGAATCCCTCTGATTTGGAAGATGACCTCCATCTGGAAGAGAAGCTACTCTTCCAGATGTCAAGTGTCATGTACGACAAGAGACAAGCATCTTCCTGATCACCAGGAAGGCCTCTTATGTCCTCCAAGAGTATGCTTGTGTTCCCCTTTTATAGATAAGCTCCAAGCGTCAATCTTATTTTAATCAAAGGGTGGGGTTGTGTTGCAGTCTCAGAGAATGTGCTATTTTCAAACTCAATATGAAAATTTCTCTTTAAAACCCAAGGCTGATTTCAGGAGACCAAGAAAGAAAAGGGATTTAGGTTAGGGTTAAATTATCACACAAGTTCAGTTAACTTTGTAGTGGACAAAGCATCTGGCCTGGAATAAGGAAAACTCATCTTCTTGAGTTCAAATACAACCTCATACACTAACTGTATGATCCTGAGCAAGTCCCTCAACTCTGTTTGCCTCAGTTTCCCCATATGTAAAATAAGCTGGAGAAACAAACTGCAAAACATTCCAGTATCTTTGAAAAAAATCCTCAAATCAGACATGATTGAAATGACTATAATAGTATTGGACATTTCTTCAACATTTAAAAACTTTGGTTTCTCTATGTTGTCATCAATAGGGATATGTCCTCAAAGGAACAGATCAGAACTCCTAAACATTTTCTTTTTCTATATAACTTTAGTATATGTCATGCCATAAATTCTCCAGTAGGGATTCCCCAATATAATAGGAGCCTGCATCTTCTCCTGTTGACAATTTATGACTCACCAAGAAGCATTAACTGTATCATTTTTTTTTGTATTTAAAATTATCGTGCCATTTTTTTCTACGTGTTTGGTTTTTATACCTAAATAATACTTTCAATATATACTTCCTTTATGTAGGTTACCACAATATTCCAACATTGGGTGGGACTTCAACAATCAACCAATATCTGCAAGAGTCCCATCTGTAACATACCCAACAAAGAGCTATTCATTTTCTGTCTGAATCTCTCAAATGAAGTACTTCATGTGGAAGCTACTTTTATTCACTATTTCATGGGGAAGTGCATTCTGCTTTTAGATAACTCTATTCAGAATATTTGTTAAATAAATTCTAAATTTAGCTTCCCACCTTCTGAAACTAAATTAGTATAACCCTCTTCTATGTATATAGCTTTTTAAATATTTGATGACAGCTATTGCCACTGTACCTCAACCAAGTCTTCTCCAAGTTAAACATCCCCAGTCCTTTAGGAAAATTACTATCTTGGTTAACCTCCAAACTACTCTTTAGCTTACTAATGGCCTTTTGAAAATGGGATATCTAAGAATTGAACTCGAGTTGTGGTCTGATCAAAATAGTTTATAGTGGTAATATTTCCTTTATATTCCAAGGTGCTAAACATCTTTTAATTGGACCTAACTATATTAGATTTATTGACTTCTGCTTTTGTTTTTTAGTCCTGAACTATGTTTCCCAAAGTCCCTTTTAACTTTTCTTTCTCATATCCCCTTTTAAATTTAAGACACTAAGTAATATAATATCTGATAATTTTGTTTAGAGAATTGGAATCAGTTTTTCATAGAATTTCCTTTTTTCCTTATTCTCAGCTATTTTATATTAACTGCAATTATCACCACTGTGTGTATGTGTGTGTATGTATGTATGTTTTTGAAATATTTATCTTGAACACTGAAAGAGGGGTTGGCCAGATATCCCATGAAATAATATTTCTTATTGTACAATAAAACCAACTCTCCCAACCCACTGATTTCCCTCTCCAAGCAGAACCTCTTATCTAGCCTTCCATTTAATTTCAATTAAATTTGGCTCTCTGGATTTATTTATAGTAAGTATTTAAATACGTATATGATCTAGTTCCTCCAGAAATATGTCTCTTCAATCACTGAGTACAGTTCTAGCATTTTAGTACCAACACCTAAGTGAATTGTGCCAATAATATGAAAACTGTTTGATGTTTAGTGTCTCTTGTCCTCTTTCTGACTCATTGCTACCCTCATATTGAAGTAGAAAAAAGCCACAGGTTTCTTTTCTTCATGAATTGTCATGGCAAAAAAAAAAATCACCAATTAGTATCCAGTCTACTGGTTATGTTGGTCTGTTCTCACAAAGTAAATTCAGGTTCTACCTTTGAAGCATTTCCAGTTTGATAGAACTTCCCAGAGCTACATTCCTGTGAGATCATCTTTCAGAATCAAGATTCAAGGGATATGTGATGTTTATAAAAAGGGTTTAATTTTACACTATATAATTTATAGTATCACTGGATATACCACAGGTGTAATATTTATTGGGAAAGGAAATACGAAGATTGGAAAACAGGGGATAAATGGGGAAGTTTGTGTGGGGGTATGGAGGAGAGAGGGGAGAGAGGGTATGCTGCCTGGTGAGGCAAGGGAGGGAGATGCCCCCTGCTGAGAGGAAACTGCAGGGGTCCAAAGAGGTCTGTTTGACTTTGAATGACTGAAACTGAAGTTCAGCTCCCTCTATAACCAGAAAAGATAGTCCACTTATCTGACTGCGAATTCAATAACATAAGTTTAATAACTAGTTGGGATTGGAGGTTTTCTCAGCTTCAGACCTGAGGCCAGGCCCCAGAGGCTGGCGGAGAGTTTGTCCCACTCCCGTCTACTCTCATTGTTCTAATTCAGAATCTTAGCAGTACACAGAAAGCAAACAAGAACAATTCTAACCTTTAGAAGCCTGTGTCTTTGGGCTGAACCAAGAAGAGCATGCCACTCCAGACTGGGCTGAACAAGCTCCTCTCTCCTCCAACACCCGGAAGCCAGTCCCCAGCCGGCAGGAAGGAAGTGCTATTCAAAAGACCCAACTGCCACTCCCAGTTGGCCCCTTCCCTGACAAACTGTCAGTCTTATTTCCTTTCCACACAGGAAGCAGTCTATTCATCCATCTTATCATTCATCAAGTATTTACTTAACACCCTATATGTGAAAATATTTAAAAGTTGTGTTCCTTTTCCTCCATTTGATTTTTATCTACTGAGAAGGGGTAGAGGGAGGTAGGAAGATACTAGAATAAACGTATACAAAATAGTGAAAAACCAGAGTATAAATTTTAAGTGCACATAAAGAGAACCAACCAAAATTAGTATAAAAGGAGCAAATGCTTCTAATTAAGATGATTAGGATAGGGTTCCTGAAGAAAGTAGCATTTGATCTTAACCTTGAAACATTTAAGCTTTAAGTAGATGTAGATATGTGAGGAATAAGATATGTTCAATATCATATATATGGGGGCAATGTGCTAAAGGATTTACGACTTCTTTGATATGAGAAGGTGAGGATTTCTTTTAGATAGAGGTTATACTAATGGGTCTCTTTCAATTCTCAAAATTCTATAATTCTGTGATTCCAAAAATGGAAAGTAGATTGGATTGGCTTGGTTTGATCAGAAGCATTCTTGTGGAGGATTAATGGCAAATAATCCTCAAAAAGTAGTATAAGAGCCAGATTTTTAAGGGCTTGAAATGCTAGACTAAGGTGTTTGAATTTTTTTTTTGTAAGGCAATTGATAGCTTTGGAACACTGGACAAAGGCAGTGTACAGGATAAATTGAAAGGGGAAAAGAGTATATTGTATTCAGGAATACCAGTCAGATGATTACCTAAATAGTCAAGGGTTAAGGTAATAGGGTCTGAGGAAGAAAAGAAAGGATTGTGGTGGAAAGGGAAATTGTCAATCACTGAGCATGTATTAAGCACCTAATATGCTCCAATCACTATATTGAGTTCTGGTTTAAAGAAAAAGACTAAGGATCAGAAGAAAGAAGGTAAGCAAATCTATTTCCATGTGGCTTCAGTTTTCTAAGCAAATTAGTAGGTAATGAGGTAAGAGAAAATTTATATACGGACAGAATTTGGACTTGCAAAAGTCAGAAAATGCTTAGAATAGGCATTATAGGGAACATGATAGGGAATAACAAAATTAATACAACTGTCAAATTTCCTTAGATATAGTAGAAAAAAATAATAACATCTTATATAAGCTATTTTTTCATGAATACATAGGAGGAAAGCCAAACACAGCTCCATGATTTTCTCTATCAATGCACTACACTTAGAGTTTATGTTCCTCAAGGATAATATATTTGTCTTTAAAATAGTAATAGTACCTATAGGCACTAATATGGGAATTTGACTCTAAATTCCTGCTAATAAGCTGCTAAAAGATAGCATTAGAGGCTGTGATCAACTCTACAACATTCAAATTGCCTTTTAGTAAGTCAAAATCAACTAGTATTTATTAAGTACTTACTATGTGTCAGGAACTGTTCAAAGCACTAGTGATATAAAGAAATGTAGAAATCAAGCAATCAAATAAAACCAGTCATTACCACAATGAATGAGCCCATAGCAAGTACATTCCTCTAACTCCAGTATCCTTCTTCAATATTTTTACCCAATTTTCAAATAACAATTTTCAGAGCTTTAATCATTAAAATTAAATTATGAGGCTGGTAGTAGCTTTAGTAGCTTTGTTACATCAAAGTAGTGATAGTAAAGAGAGGGAAATGTAAGAAAGAGGTAAAGAGTTGATTAGCTTACTAGATTACTACCCTATATGCCCTTTGATGTATTTAAGCTCACCACCAAATAGGGGCTCCTTCAGGTTCCAAACTCCAGCCAGAAGAGAGAGACAGAGAGACAGAGACAGGGAGAGAGAGAGAGAGAGAGAGAGAGAGAGAGAGAGAGAGAGAGAGAGAGAGAGAGAGAGAGAGAGAGAGAGAGAGAGAGAGAGAGCAGCAGCAGCAGAACCTTGGAATCCCCTTATAAGCAATTTTCTCCACCCAATAGCTCTTCCAAGTTACATCTCAGGAACCAATCATAGTTCCTTAATTTGCCTGGCACCACTAAGGGGGGCAGGGCATGTGGGATCAGTTTCCCATCTCATTGGTTTCAACTTCCTTTCTCTGAGGGCCTGTCTATCCCTGCACATCTCAATGGTAAATGACCATCAGTTTGCTAATTGATGACATCAAAACAAAGCAAAATATTGGAGAGGGGAATTTCCTTCCCACAGAGCCCTCAGACTTAGATCAATTCTCAGTCATAATAAGGGTCTTCAACTAGACTAAGAAGCTTAAATACTTGTATAAGATTCTTTTTTAAATACTACCAAAAAAGGAAATATTATATACAAAGGAAATGTCAATTCTGTAAGAATTGAAGTAATATTTCTACCCAGATATATATTTTATAAATTTTATTAGAAAGGGTAGACAATCATTCCTCTAAGTAACCTGACCATGTGGTGCCTAGGCTGCAAGACCCTTCCTCCTTCCAATCACCTGCCTGCTCTGTTCCCGACTTCTTCCTTCTTTGTTCTCTTCTTGCTTCTCCCTCCTCTCAAGCACAAAGCCTTGACTTTTATTGATGTACAGCAGGTACAGGGCCACAAACATGGCTCAACTGTATTATGTCAGGAATATTTGATGGACTGGTCAAGCTAATCAGTAGGGGGAGGGAATGAACTTCTTTGACACACACCACTATGATCCTTTAGGAGACCCGTCCCCCAAAAAGATCATTTAAATATAACTATCTTATAACTCTAAATACCTTCTAGCTAAAAGTACGTAAAATATTGCATTTTTCTAAGAGAAAGTTACAATTGTTAGAGATGAGAATAAAGTACAAAAACTGATTGATAGACACATTGACAAAATGCCAATTAGAAGGCAGTCACCTTTGGCATAAGAATTTACATTCATAATAAGTATGGTCAACCTCCTTCAATTCAGTTCATTATATCCCAAAGTTTATTCTGGATCTCTGATGCAGTGTGTGGCTTCTTCAGGCATTTTTATAGCACCTTCTCCAAAAGGACACAATTTCCTGATTTGGGATGTTGGCAAATTCCTTTTTCTGGAATGTCTCAAATTTTTTTTAAATATTGCAATTTAGGATAATTACACAACCCCCCCCCCAAGGGAAGTATTGAACAATACTAGAATCACACAAGGATACATGACTGAGTTATGAGGTATATGAAACAACTGTCAAAAGAAAAACAAAACAAAAACTAACCACTCCAAAAATCCCAAATAAAAGAGTAAAACAATGAAATTCTTTATAAAAATAAGTACAGAAATGATAAAAAATAAAATAAAAATCTTACATGTATGAAATTCTGAGTAAAAAATAAACCTGTCATAGGTTCTTGAATCAGCAACAAGGGTCCAATTAAAGTGACTTATGTCCACAAGTCTGTAGGACAATAGCAGCAACACAGTACTTTACCCATTTGCAGCCAGGACTATAGAAAAAACCAAACTCTAAGAAAGAAAGGAATATGTTTCAGCAGAAAATGGGGAAAAATCATTCCCTGGTCTGATTTTACCTTCACTGTCAGAAATAGGGGAAGCCAGGATAATGGCCAAACTGAGGTATTTGACTTAAAATATTGCACATGGAGTGTGGTACCAAGGGAGTCCTGCATCTTACCATACATATGTCAAGCACCACAACCTCGATTCTCACGCTAGGTTCAAGTCCTTTCATATTGTCATAGAAGTTCAACAATCCTCCCTAAATTGGGTTTGGTCCTTTATGACCTCATGCTACTTGGTACTGTTTAATGGTTCTTTTGTTCCCTTCTCTTGGAATCAGACCCAATCACTAAACAAAATCCCATAACATTTATCAATGTATGGCAGGTTTCCATAGTTGAAAGCCTTTGGGTATGCATAGTCATTAGGGCTAATAGATACTGTAAACATATACTGTAAACCTTATCATTCAAGTAAAAAAACATTAATACTGATTTCATGTACTTCAAGCATCACCAAGGTTAGGAAAAAAGGAAATAAAAAATCAAATATCCCAGTACAAACATAAAGAGAAAAACAAAAATTTTAATCATAATTTCACAGTTCACATTCCATGTGATCATGTGTTTGCCAAGCAGTGGCACAACACAAAAGGTGCTCACTCAAAAATGAAATGTATATCCCTCTTAACTTGACCAGGATCCACAGTGTGAGTTTACATATTTTTTTTTCACTAGGTAAAAACCTTTTTAAAAAAACAGTAGTACAACAACTAATACAGAAGTATATAAGAAGTACCAAAACCCCCAAAATTATAAGAGCCCATTTAAGGATAACTGCAAACAAACCCACTATCATTAGGATTCACATGACTTACTGTGTGACATGTAAAAAAAAAACCTTTGAAATCATGAATATTTGTCACAAGTTCTACAGATTTAGCCAATCTTCCAACCTTGGAAAAGATATTTGTAACAAAATCTATTATTATCATCATTCCAAAATTTGGTGGGAGAGAAACCCAGAAAACCCTGTTTACTGGTGATGAAGAGTTACAAATATAATAAATCCATTTTGAGGCTACAAGTCTTCACAGGAAAAATCATTCCCACCTTCAGGATGAGATTATAACACATCACAGGGTAACTAAGCCACTTGGGCACCCTCTCCCTCTTGGTCTGAGACTGTAACAGTTTAACAGAACTGTCCCCAATATGTCCCACCCATTTTCAAGTGGAGCTGAGGATTAAAAAGTGAAAATCACTGCAGATATGTCATCCATTACATTTACAATAAATGCAGAGATGGGAAAATACAACAATGACATTGCACTCTACTTCAACTACAAATGGACCCTTACCTCTTGTTACAAACAATTCAGAGGCAAGCAAAGAAATGATTAGTCAGAGGTAGGGATGCTCCAAAATATCTGAAAACCATGTCTGAATACCTGTTAATTCAATTGAGATTATTAGATAATTAAATTTTCTAAAACTGTTATACCGGTTGAAACCAATTTGATGAAGTCCATCCATCATCATATATGTGACAATTAACAAAGGCAAAAAATGAACAAAATGCTGTTTATGGACTTTTTTACAAAGATATTCAGTACAATCATAGGGGAGGTACAAATTAAGACAATATAACAGAATATTTCAATTTTTATATCTTATGAAGTAGTTGACATTAAATTAAATACATCATATATTTAGAATTGTGTTACAAAGATTTCTTCATTCTGGGGAGGGGAACAAACTGAAAGAGTTAACATCAATAAAGCAATGAGGTCTAAAAAGGCTTAAAAATTCACCACCAGAGTCTTTGAGGTTCCTTCCCCTCCCAAGTACCATCATTCATCACAATCCTTTTGTCCACACCACTGAGGTCCCCCATACTGATGGGAGTTCCTGCACTGAGTACAGGTGTTTGGGTGTGAGTCATGATTTGCCTCAATTGGATAACTATTCCTCCTATTAATATCATTATTCCTGAAACTTCTATTCCTATTTTCCTGATTTCTCTTCTTACATAATTACATGACCAACTTTTCCCAAAAGAAACATGTTAGTGGTTGTTTTGTGGATTCATGTTAGGGAGCTATGATATCTCCTTGCTTTGCCTTTAAAGCTATTTCATTTAATTCTTTTATTTCCTTCCTCGATGTCTACTAAAGTAGCATTTTCTTTATCCTTCTCATCCTGTTTAGAATTCAATTCCTTTATTACCTTCCTTAATACTTCCACTAAATCAGTGTTTTCCTTCTCCTTTTCCTTATGTCTCTCAAAAGAATAAACTGCTACTCTTTTTAATTCTTCAAGGTCCATAGTAGACCAGTTTGTACAGCTAGTTATAAAATAATTCCTAACTAACAACTGTTTTTCACAAATTGTATTCTAAGGTTCCATTCTCTATCAAGATCAAACTCAATAGGAAGCAGCTGGGTGGCTCAGTGGATTGAGAGCCAGGCCTAGAGATGGGAAGTCCTAGGTTCAAATCTGGCCTGAAACTCTTCCCAGCTGTGTGACCCTGGGCAAGTCACTTAACCTCCATTGCCTAGCCCTTACCACTTTTCTGCCTTGGAGCCAATAAACAGTATTGACTCCAAGGGGGAAAGTAAGGGTTTTAAAAAAAAAATAAAGATCAAGCTCAATATACCTCCTGCCCAGCTCAATAAGTCTACCCATAAACTGGGAGGGGTTTTCATTGTCTTCTTCCTTAAGATTTTCAAATTCATTCCATGTACTAGGTCTATTAGAACAGGCTCTCATAGCTTTTAGCAATACATAATAGTTGTAAGTAATATTGCTCTGAATTTGGGTCCCATTTGGGATCTTCAGTTGGCCAATGAGTTGTTCCCTCTTCTTGGGCCTGATTAACAAGAGAAAGAATCTTATTCCTTTCCCTTTCTGTTAGCAAGGACTGAAGCAAATCTTCCACATCAACCCATGTGGGGTTATATGTACGAAAAATATTCTCCACCCTATTTATTAACAAAATAGGACTGGTTTTAAATGAGGGAAATTTTTCTTTGAATGTCTCAAAGTCCTGTGGAGAAAAAGGTGTATGCTGTCTAATATTTACTAAATCTCCACGTCTATTATATGTAGGGACATCTCTTAGAAGGAAAAGACCTTTATTTGAATTGTGAAGATTGGTCTTATCTATCTCCTGATTGTAACTCTTCATTTATTGTGAAGATTACCTTGTAATCCCCTGATTGTAACAATAAAGGTACATAGCTCTTCCTTTATTGGGAAGATTGTAAACCACAATCTGTGTTTAGATTTTAATCTACAAAAAGGTGATAACTCAGTATTTTAAATAGATCTACCATTTTAACTACAAAAAGGTGTTAAGTAACTACAAAAGGTGAACTAACCAAAAAGGTGTTAAGTAACCCCAATAAAGGTATAACATAACCAAAGAAGGTATGTGTCTGCTGTGATTGGTAGAATAAAATTTAGGGAGGTGACACAAGAGAAAAAGATCTTTAAAAGAGGACCTAAGGCCAGAAGAAGAGATTCAGAATATTCAATTTGATTCAAGTTATAGGGGAGATCTCTGACTTGGTGTTAGCCTGGAGGATTAGTCTCATGAGCTTGGATTCAATGGAAGATCTGTGACTCAGAGTTGGACTGGAAGCACTGGATTCCTGGAGGAACTCGTGCACAGGACCTCAGATTGTTTCCATTTTAGATGGTCACCTTTGATGAAAGGCTGACTTAGTGACCCTGCCTTTCTGGAGGCATGAAGCCTCCAGAGAAAGGCCCATAATCTTGAGATTTTTCCCCCCTGACTGGGGCTTAGAAGTTCTAACTGGTATCAGAGGAAGCCAGAGTGCTCTCTCTCTCTCTCTCTCTCTCTCTCTCTCTCTCTCTCTCTCTCTCTCTCTCTCTCTCTCTCTCTCTCTCTCTCTCTCTCCTCACTCCCCTTTTCTTTCTTCCTTAATATTTTCCCTCTATTTTAAATAAACTACCATAAATTCCATTTACTTTAGTAATTCATTTTGGGATTTAGAAATTAAATCCCTGGTGACCACCTAATTAAATATTCAGAGTCCAAACCACAATTAAATTTAACAATTATTTGGCTGACCACATTGGTTGTGATGAAATACCCTCAATCTTTTTAACTTTCCTAAACTTTTTCTTTTCTGGGACTATCCCTAAATCAGATTTTAATAGCTTATTTTGATCAGCTATAGAGGTAAGTTCAAATTTTTTTTCTCTCTCCTTAAATTAGATAGAACACAGCTCTTTTAATCTTAGCAACAGGGCCCTAAGGTCCTAGCTGGGAGAGTTGTTTCTAAATCTCCCTTGCCTTAGGGAACAAACAACCCAATTAGTTGATCCTCACTGACAATACTAACTAACTCCAGTGTTCTTAAGTAGCTGTGAGAAAAACCTGGCAAAAGGAGCCCTGCTAGAGAGAGTGATTGTATTAAATTTTAGCCTTGTTTTGCTCTAAAGGTTCACCCAGAAGAAGTTAATTGGATTGAAACATTAAAAAAGGATGACAGCCAAACACCTAAAAATTTGGTTACAGCCAGCACACAAATTAATTAACAACTGGCTTTTCAGTAAAATGACCAAAATTGGACAAGCATTGTACTTTGTCTATTTCATAATCCCAGAGAATATATGGAAATGGCTATACTCCACACTGTTCCTGGTTGGGATTTTAATTTTTGGAGCTGTAATATTGTATCTATTTTCCTTTAAGAGAAAACTGGAAAATACCATACATATGCTAGAGAATCAGATAGGAGAATTATGTCAGTCTCCTCTTGAAAAACCCATTTCCCGGTTAAATTGACCAATTGCTCCCCTCCTCCTACTCAACAAAATGCAGAACTAAATACTCAGCTTGAATTTATAGAGGAAAGTTTGGGGGAGTTCATAGGTTTTATGAAAAGCATTAAAAGGGACTAAATAACATCCCAGAATGGGAGTGACATCTCTCTATACTTCCTCATTATCAGAATCTCTGTCCCACCCTGCTCTAGACAATATGGCTCCTAGTTCACAAACCATCCCCTCCCACACCCATCTTGCTACTACCCAACCCATTGCTCCCCTAACTCATACTAACTGCCCCACCCCCTCCACCCTAAATTCACACCCTGCCCATGCCACCTGTCCCAACCCCTCTGCAACCTTTTCCCCAGGTACTGAGCCTTCTTACTTTTGCCCTTCCTTCCCACCCTGCCCAATTCATTTCCCATACTGCCCCTACCTCTCATCCTTCTGGCACTATGGGTGCACAACCTCTCCCCTTCAGCATGCCCACCCCTTCCCTTTCTCATACTTCCTTCATTGAAAATGGAGCAAGAAGCCTAGAGACATAAACATGAGAAAATTCAGACAGAAGTTTATTCCCTTTCAGGGAAATTCCAACTTTCAATAAAAATGGGAACTTGGTATCTATAAGACACCATACACCTTTCATTCCTGAGGATTTAAATAAATTCAAGGAAGACCTTCCCTTGTTTGAGGAAGAGTCAATATTAATTATAAAAAGATTGGAGAATATATTCAAAACTTTTGACCCAACTAGGATAGATGTTGAAAATTTATTTGAAAATTTTCTGACAAACAGAGAGAAAAATTGTCATCTCTTTGGCTAACCAGAAGTGAGGTAAGAGAAGAAATTATTGGCCAAACAAAAATCCACATTGGAACCCCAATGTTGAACCAGATTATACAAAACTAAACCAGAACAGAGAAACATTATTGACAGCCATGAGAAAGTGCTCTGATAGACCATATTCATGGTCTAAATTTGAAAGCATAGAAGTCTGTGTTTTTCACACCCAGGGAAAGTCAGACTGTCAGGGGGTGCACAGGATCCTGACCCATCCTGTACCACCCCACTCTTGTCCAAAATGGGTCAGGTGGGATCGGGGAGTGGGGAACCATGTAGGGAGATTCCTTAATAATGGGGGAGAAGCAGCCGCTCCCCTGCCTGGGTCCTAAAGACCCCCAGTTCTGTTTGGGCAAAAAAGTCAGGACTTCTGTCTCTACTGTCCCAAGAAGCCCCTAACTCTCATCCACAGCGAAGAGGGTGTCTCCTCACTCAGCACAGTGCCTGGATGAGCAAAGTGGAAGTAGGAGCCAAGGAAGTCAGGGCCTGGGCTGGGCTGGGTTCCTGTTCTCTGGCCAAGACTCTACTGACCCACCCTGGGCTAAGGTAAAACAACAGGGGTGGGGAAACACATGGGAGGGAGTTTTCTCACCAATGGATCTGGAGACAGTGCTTTAGATGGCTCTGCTTCTCTTTCTCCCAGCCAAGATGTGTTTTGTATATGCAGGCAGGCAGGCGAGTTTCTATTCTTTAAACTTATCTAAGCACTCACTCAAAACTTCTCAGAAGAAAATTAAAGGTCCTAAAGAACCAATCTGGTTGCCATCTGTAAGAATTGAAATAATATTTCTATCCAGATATGTATTTTATAAAGTTTATTAGAAAGGGTAGACAATCATTCCCCTAAGTAACCTGATGTGGTGCCTAGGCTGCAAGTCCTGTCTTCCTTCCCTTCACCTGCCTGCTCTGTTCCTGACTTCTTCCTTCTCTGTTCTCTTCTTGCTTCTCCCTCCTCTCAAACCCAAAGCCTTGACTTTTATTGATGTACAGCAGGTTCAGGGCCACAAACGTGGCACAACTGTGTTATGTCAGGAATGTTTGATGGACAGCTAAAATTACACAGTAGAGGGAGGGAATGAACTTGCTTGATACATACCCAAAAAAAAGTTTTTAAAGACCTTACCACCATTATTACAATCAAGAGTTTAGAAAGGAAAATTGTATAAGGTTTCCTTCATGGTTAGTGTCCATCAGAACTGGTCCATAAGAATGACCCAAATGAAATCTCTCAGAACCAGAGAAGTTGTATTATCCATAATAAAATGGCAGACATTCCTTTCCACTTCAAGAAAATGGAGAAACAATTCCAAGAACAATTTTTACCATATATTAAATATATTCATTGAAGCAAGATAAAGAAATCCGTAGTATATCCTGAGAGCAAAGAGAAGAGAGTTTTTTTTTTTGTGTGTGTGTGTGTGTGTATGTATATATAAACATATATATAGAATGTTTTTCTTTTCTAACTCAAGGGGATGATACCAAGTAGTATTTTTAGTATCAGTTCTCATTTCAGTTATTAAAATAGCTTTGAGAAATAAAATTAAATATTATAAATTCCCCTTTTCTTATAAAACAAAAAAGGACTATATAGTTCATTTGATTGCCTAAACATTCCCTTTCTAATGTTTTTGCACCACTGGAAACTTCTCTCTGAGGTCAGATACAATTCAGATCCTTATACCAGCAACTATTTTTTTATACCTTATATCTAGCATCAGGATAGAAAGGGCAGGTTAAACTGACTGACTTGGATAATCAGGATTTTCCCTGACTAATTATAGCCTTTTGGAAAATCATCTTGTAACTTGAAAAATTTGTATCATGCTCATTTTTCATAGCACTGTTTTTGCTACTTAACTCTATTTCATGTGAAAAGCAAGATATTGTGCATAAAAAGTTGCATCAGAAGAAACATAAAACACTATATGTTCCACAGACGATGTGTGTATTTCAAGATGAAAAGTCCATATGTGATACACGCAGGCTTCACTCTACTATGTGTCTAGAGGTATATCACAGGCAATAGGATGATGTGTAAGCCTCAGGATAAGTAAAAATGTTAAAAAAAAAAACCTCCTAATTGCTATTCTCTCATGTCTTTGGGGACATAATGTTCTGAAATAGTTAAGTACAAAACACAGTGGCTTCCATTTATAAATATAACTATAATATTATTCAATTCCACATAGATTCATTATTGCCCAAAGGATATTACAAGACATCACAAATTAGAATATTATCCTATAACATCTGTCACCAAAACCAAAATTACATTGATGAACCAAGAGAAAACACAATGAATCTGCTGCCCCACAGTGAGCAACAAGATCCACCCTCTGTCACTGCCTTCAAAATATAGTGATAATCAATGTCTAAACCCCTCTATCTGCATTCATTCATATGAGCTATTCTGCCTCTGCCCTACTTCACAGAACAACTTCACCTGTCTGAGGTGGCGTCATGTGGAGATCATTTCTCATTTTAGTGTGCACAGAACCATTTTGAATGCACAGGTTTTTAAGAGACTCCATCATGTCAGACAGAGGAGGATGGAAAAATCTGACAGCAGGCATTTTCAGGGTATGGTTGAATCCCTGCTGGAGCCTGTTTTCATTGCAAAGTCCCTGAAGCATATGACTTATTCCATTTTTATAAAGCTGGTCATGTATAAAGCTGAGGGTAGAATTTCAAGTAGAAATTGATAAATTACTAAAAATGCTGATAATTTCTGTGAATTACAAAGGCAAGCAAGGTGCATTGAGAAAACATTGTGCCTGAACAAGCCAATGAAACATTCAAAGGCTCTTTTTGAAGTCAAATATTCACCTAGCTCATTGAATCTATTTAAAGGTAGATATCTTCAGTACCATGAACAGCACAGGGAGATTAAACAGCTATATTTAGTGGATGCTCTGAAAATTTTCCCCAAAGAAATGACTAAAGGTGGATATATTCATTGATGGATTAGCAAATGAATATATAACACTCATATACATGTATGTCTACATATGCATATACATGTGAACAAATGATGCATATATACATACATGTATAGATGTGCTCATGTATCTAAGTGAGTATAAATGTATGTATACATATATATATTTATGTTTTTTTGTTATTCTTAATTATGGTATGTGTATACTATAATGAAGCAAATCAATCAATTTTTAAGGAAATGTCCTTTGAAAACAATTCTTATTTCTTCCTGCCCCAGAATCTATGTATGGGAAATCAACTATTTTACACCTTTTTAATTAATATGTTAACATTCCTCATTGGACTAATATTAGGTCAAGGGAAGTTTTGGCACATTTCATGTTGGGATGAATTGAGAGGAAATTCAACATGGGAATTAAGAGCAATTTTAAAAGATTAAATATCATCAACTTAGAAAGCAATGGAGTCACTGTGAATTCTGCTTTTAGCTTTTCTGATATAGACTACAAATTCACTGGCATTGTCATCATATTTTATGATCTATGAGTTGATGAACTCTAAGATGTTGGAGGGGGTGCTCTTAACCCTCATTTCTCCTATGTTGGTTTTCAGTCTTTCTAGTGTATTTTCTCAGTCTCTTTTTTATCTCAATATAGCTTAATTCCATCAATATATAAAAGACTAGGGGAAGTTAGGTGGCTCAGAGGATTAAGTATCAGACCTAGAAATTGGTCAAATATCAACTTTTAAACTTGGGTTCAATAAATAAACATTATAAGCATAGGATGGAAGAAATAGATAGCCATGCCTGTAAAAGTTGCATTTTAACTCTTATGGAACCTACACTATGATATAACAGTCATAAAACAAATATTTTCTTAGATCAAATTAGGGAAAGGATAGGGCCCAGACCAAAGAAGACAGTATTGTACTATAATATTCTTCAAGCAGGCCACATCTAAACTACTATTCTGTTTTTTGAATTCATTTTAATTGTATTTTTATTATTGTGGAGGACTCACTTCTATATTGATCATTGTTTTAAGATTTCCTATTTCTATGAGGGGATGCCCATCAATTGGGGAATGGCTGAACAAACTGTGGTATATGTTGGTGATGGAATACTATTGTGCTAAAAGGAATAATAAAGTGGAGGAGTTCCATGGAGACTGGAACAACCTCCAGGAAGTGATGCAGAGCGAGAGGAGCAGAACCAGGAGAACATTGTACACAGAGACTAATACACTGTGGTATAATCGAATGTAATGGACTTCTCCATTAGTGGCAATGCAGTGTCCCTGAACAACTTGCAGGGATCCAGGAGAAAAAAACACCATTCATAAGCAAAGGATAAACTATGGGAGTGGAAACACCGAGAAAAAGCAACTGCCTGAATACAGAGGTTGAGGGGACATGACAGAGGACAGACTCTAAATGAACACTCTAATGCAAATACTATCAACAAAGCAATGGGTTCAAATCAAGAAAACATCTAATGCCCAGTGGACTTACGCGTCGGCTATGGGGGGTGGGGGGGAGGAAAAGAAAATGATCTATGTCTTTAATGAATAATGCTTGGAAATGATCAAATAAAATATATTAAATAAAAAAAAAGATTTCCTATTTCTCTTTAAGAAATAAGTAAACATGGTAGAATGCACCCATAAGTGAGCAATCATCACAGCAGAAGGACTGAAAAAGATGTGATTATGTTTAACAAGGACAAGAAAACTTGAGGGCATGAGGCAGAAAAAATTCAAATATTTGAAGTCGTTATTCATGTCATTTTAATCATGTTCCACAATAACCCCATTTAGATTTTTCTTGCTAAAGATTCCGGAAAGTTTGTCATATCCTTTTTCAGCTCATTTGACAGATGAGGAAATGAGGCAGAGTTAAGTGACTTGCTCAGGTTCACATAGGTAGCTAGTGTCTGAAGCTAGATTTGAACTCCGGAAAATGAGTCTTCCTGACTTCAAGACCAGCACTTTATCTAATATATCATTTAGTTGCCCCCAAGTATTCTAAAGCTATTTAAAGGAGTGATATGACTTGATTCATTTTATCCATTGAATTCAAAACTATGAGATGTCTTGGTCAGCATTTTAATTTAAGGCTATTCAAATCACAGAGGGATAAAAATAAAGGGGAAAGAATATCAAAATAGACTAACTTGACAAATTCTGCCTACTTCACACTTTTCTTTAGAGGTAGTCCCATGAATTATTAAGTCCACCTGAAATCAATAAATGCATACTTCTTATAAGTTTGGAGTTTGAATAAAGGAGCCATTGTATGTCAATAAAGTGTTTGATGGTCATTATATGTTTCAGATTCTTTAATATAGGAATACTTTAATATTTAGAGGTAGTATTATTATATAGTAGAATTTTCCATGGATTAGAAAGTAGAAGATGTCGGTAAAAGTTCTAGCTTCAGGTCTCTCTTGCTAGATGTGAAATCATGAGCACATATCTTAGCCTCAGATTCTACAAAATGTGGGATACGGGACTTATGCTGCCTACCTCATAGGATTGTTTTAACAAACTCTTGTGTAAGTATGAGTTATTATAGTAAGGATACTTGATTTCAAATATATGGTACTCTATCACACCATATCAAAGGAAGAATAACTATAAACCTATATACTATAAAACTATAAAACTATAAACTGAAATTTTTAAAATGCAGAGAACATTTGTACTTCTACAATATAAAACTGATTGAACTTAGCATCTGAATAGAATTTCTTTTCTTTTTTAGACTAGATCTGAGATTTAAATGGTACAGGGGATTCTCAGTGAGGAAAATTCCCTTATTTCCAATGTAGCTCAACATATGCTTTGTACCTTTTATCTCAAAGAAGAGCCATGGGCAAAGAGAAGTTGATGAATTGTTCAAGGTCACAAAGTCACTATGTGTCTGAAGCAAGGCTTAAACCCTGGTCTTCCTGACTCTAAGGCTACCTTTCCATTCACTCTGCCTGTGTAGCCTCTGATAAAAAAAATACATATAATATCATGTCTATCTTCTTGTGATTTCTAGCACCAAATGATCATATTCCCTATCCTTTCTGATGTCCTTCCCGGTAGTGGCCTTTTGCTATCACAAGTCTCTTTCTACCCTCTCCAATCCCTGGTATTCTTCCCTCTTCCCATAGTCAACTAAATTTGTCTTTTATTATTATCTTTTACTTTCCATATTGGGATCAAGGTTGGAGTCATTCAGCTAGGAAATATCTGAGACCATATTTGAACTAAGGACCCAGGACTGACTTTATCCACCTAGCCACTCAGCTACCCTCTTCAATTTTTCTTTAAAGCATGCTTTTTAATGCTGTGTAACATACTTCAGAGGTAAAAGACTTGAGAAAAGAACAATAAAAAGGTTATTGCAATAATCTTGGTGAGAGGTGATGAAGGACTCAACTAAGGCAGTAGCTATGTGAGTCCCAATAAAGGAGTCAAATGTCGAAAATATTGTGAAGTAGATATGAAGACATGAGGCAACTGATTAAATTAGTGGAGTGGTAGTGTGTGGTCCAGGATAATAACAAAATAATAATACTTAGCACTTGTATAATGACTACTATGTACTAAGTGCTTTATAAAGATTACCTTATTTGATCCTCACAACATTACTGGAAAGTAGAGGTGATTATTAAATTCATTTCACATTTCACAAAACTGATCCAGACTGAAGCTAATTAAATTTCTCAGAATCAAAGAGTTGGTAAGTGTTAGAGGCTGGATTTGAACTTTAGAGTTCCTAACTCTTACTCTATCCACTGAGAGAAGCTGTTTGGTGTGCCTGTTTGTACATGTTATGATATATACTTATAAATGATAACTAAACCCACTAAAATTGAATAGATTACTGATAGTTTAAAGGAAGAAACAGATCTGTGACAGATCCCTGGGGACACTCACATTTAGGAACCACAATATTTAAATGATATTGGAAAAGTTTTTTTTCAGAAAGGTAGGAAGGAGACTAAGACAGAATAGTATCACAAAACCCAGAGAGGAAAGAGTATTTCAATATGGGGAAAAGGGGAAATGATAAATATTGGTATGTGGTAAAATTGGGACAACAATACACTGTCAGCAGAGGTGTAAACATTCTGGAGAGCAATCTGGAACCATGCCCAAAGGGCCATAAACTGTGCATACCCTTTGACACAACAATACCACAACAAGGTTCTGTATCCCAAATAGATCAAAGATAGGGGAAAGGACCTACTTATATAAAATATGTATAGCCTTTCTTTCTGTGGTAGCAAAGAACTGGAAACTGAAGGGATGTCTGAATGACTGAAAAAAGTTGTGGTATATGACTCTAATGAAACTATTGTGCTATAAGAAATGACAAAAAGATGATCACAAAAAACAAACCTAGAAAGACTTATATGAAGTGATGCAAAGTTAAGTGAGGAGAACCATAAGAACATTGCACACAGTAACCATAATCAAGTATGATGATTAACTGAGAATAATTTAACTATTATTAGCAATGTAAGGATCCAGAACAACTATAAGAGTCTCATGATGAAAGAGAGTATCCATCACGAAAAAAGGAACTGATTTCAGATTGAAGCACATCTTTGTTCACTTTATTTCCTCTATGAATCTTTTTCTCTAGTATAAGTGATATGTGTCTTCTTTTCCAAGTTGATGAACATAGGAAAGTGAATTATATAATAACACTTGTACAATCTATATCATATTATGGTGTAATTGGAAATCTTTTGCCTTTGAACTACATTAATTTTTACATTATCTGCCATCTTGGGGAAGGGATTGAGGGAATGAGGATAGCAAAATTTCAGAAAACAACTGAAAATTGTACAAAAATGTAATCTGGGAAAAAAGTAAACAGTGTAGAGTAAATTGTCCAAAAAAGGTGTCAGAAGCATTAGGACTAAGCAAAGATTATCAGATTTGGCAATTCAGTTTCAGTTAAGTAAATAGATGTAAAATTAGAATAAAAAGGTGGAGGAGAGGAAAGAAAGTGAAGACAGCTAATGTAAAGAACTTTTTATTAAGTCTGACTAACAAAGGGAAGTAATAGTTTAAAAGATTTGTAGATATAATGCAGAGCAGGGAAAGTTGTTCAAATAGAGCAGCAGCTCCAATGAGGAATAACAATCAATATAATGTTTTTGTTGCTCACAAGAGGAAAACAGATTCCAAAAGGAAGAATCTCACTATGTGGCCTCCTTTACCCTTAGTCCAAGGGCAATTTGTATAGTAATCCATAACTGAGCAGGAGTAGTATTCATACTCTTGTAGAAATGAAGTCAGGGCTCAAATTTATATAGAGACTTAGAAGAAGAGCCATCCTGATGCTAAGAGATTGTCTCATCGGAAAAGCAGTGGCATAATCCAAACCACTAAAGTTCAAGTATTTTTGAATTTATTAAAAAGGAATGAGAAATGTGAAGGAGAGTCTAAGAAAATGACTCAACTATAAAATGAAGCTGGGGTGGGGAGGTTAGAAAATGCATTTTCTTTGGATTTATTATGCTTAACAAATGGGCATCCCAGGATGTGGGGGCTGTAACAACCAAAGCAATTCTCAACAGTTCACAGTATGATATAATCAAGGTTTTTGTTTTTCTGTTTGATTGGTTGATTGATTTTTAGGATGAGGAACTTGGATTTGTTTGAAGGGAGTAAGGCAAAAAATGACTTGATATGGAGAGAATGAAATTTTGAGGAGGGAATTATTAAGGAAGTAATATGCTGGAATAGACATATAGAGGAGATGGCTTTGGAGAGAAAAAAAGGAATGCCTTTTTTTCAGAGATGGGGGAAAGGAGGAAAGAGTTGGACAATGATAAATGATTTTGATATAAAGAAAATGGGAGAGGAGGGAGTTCATGTAAAATGATAATTATTTTTCCTGTAAAGATGCAAGCAGAGTAAGAGTTAGGATTGTTGTGAGAGTGGTTGTGTTATTCAGTAGGGAAGAGAAGTCTGGAACAGTTTTTTCCTGGGGATTAAGATAAGGAATAGAGTAAGAGGGAGAAAGGACTGAGCTGTTGCATTGAAGAGTCAGAAGGTAGGATAACATAAATTTATAGTGTAACCAGTGAGCATGGTTACAGCTTCACTTAGCAGCTTGTTAGAGCAGAGAAGGCAGATGGTAGGACTCAGCCTTTAATCCAAGGCTGAGTCTTGGCAATAAACGAACTAAAATATGAAAAGAAGACAAGGAATTCAAAAGCAGAGGACAATGCTTATTTGAAATGGCTAACTTCAAGTTGAGGTTGTAGAGAGAAGATCATGAAATAAAAGCAGAAATAATGTTCCCAAAAAGTAATAGGAATGGAGGAAATGGGAGTTCTCTTTGAGGGTGAATAAATCAAATTGGAGTGAGATAGAATGATAGAGGAATTATAGTTATATAGGGCAGTATCTTTATTTCTCATTACAGAAGTGAAATATTTGTGGATAAAGGCCATCCTTATATTTGGTTGAAGTAGAAGTGAAGAGTAAATCATAGAACTTACATGTGACCAATAAATGAAATAATGTATTTGATAAAACATCTATTTTAATATTAAAGTCCCCTAGCATGAGGGCAGGAGTTAGGGAGGTGGAAAAAGATGATGATTCTTAACTCTTTGAGAAAAAAATGGAAAATAGCAGGAGGAGAGGGGAATTCTATAGCTATCAACAATTTTTAATAGATGAAAAAATCATTTGTAAGTATTATAAAGAGGAAATGTTACACAATGAAGAAGGCAAAAATAGAGTATAGAAAAGACAATAAGGGACAATGTGTGTATGGAAATATAAGGAGAGGGGAATATAAAGATAAGAAGCTAAAATCGAATAGAAGAATTCAGTTTCTTTTGACTGGGTGATTGAGAAACAAATGATTTTTTGAGAACTGGTTTTCTTTCCAAATATATTTAGATGTTTATTATTAAACATTTATTTTCAAATTTATATGTAAGCTGAAAATTTCTAGATGTCATCCATTGTTCTTTGGAACACATTATTCCATTCCTTCCTGTATTTTCTGGTGGGTACAAAATAGTCTTGTGTTATTAAAATATCCTTTTCTTTGAATTTGAAAGTCTTTCTTCTGGTCTCTTATAGAAATTGTTCTTAGTCAATGGAATTTTTAACTTGAACCATTATGTTTTGTGTAGTCTTTTTTTTTCCTAGAAGAAATTATGCATTATTTCAATTCATATTATATTTTCTGTATTCAAAAGATCTATTTTTTAATATCATTTCTTGCAATATGGTGCTTAGGGTTTTTTTTGGGGGGGGTATTTTGTTTTTGATCCATTATGTTCTTCTGGAAGACCAATCATCTTTAGGTTGTCTCTATACATTCTGTCTTCAAGAACAATATGTTGTGCATGAGCAGTCTCTTTTTTTAATGTGTTTGCTTTTCACTTCTTTTCTTTAATTTGTCCTTCATTTCTGTTTATTTGAATTCCCAATCAGTTGTCCTGTCTTTTACTTCTTTGGTGAGACTTGCTATAATAGATTGGGGTTTTGTGTTTTTTTCTACTCTCCCAATTATTTCTGTGGTTCAAGGTAAAAAATAAATAAATCTTTCCTCTCAATTGTTACTTCTCTTTGAAAACACTCAAAATCCCCATAGTCTTCTAGTAGTACTGAACTGTTTTGCCTCAAAATACTTACTCATTTACTAAATTTAGAGGCTATATTTCCTACTTCTGTTAATGTTTTCATGGATGATTTATCTGTTTATTCTCAAGATCTTCAAGTTTTCTTACTTCCATGGGTAATTTCAGTTTCTTTTTCCCTCTTATCATTCACCTTCCCTCTGGAGGTAGTTTCTTGATGTTTAGATCTCAAAACTTCTCAGTATTTCTACTACATTCTATCTACATTCAGAGTTCATTAGCCTAGGTCTGTCCTATGTAAATTTGGGGAAAACAAAGCTGACCCCAGATGGATGCTGCCCTCTTTCACTCAGACTTAGTAAAATGCCACATATACAACTCCTCCATCCTCCATCCTGCTCCTCCACACCTGACCCATAACCTGTCCCATTTCTTCTATTTCTCAATTCTTTCTTTAGCCCAGCAGTATAAATCACTGCCATGCTGGTGTGTATAAATGGAGATTTTGAACCCTAGACTTCAATCCCCAGAAGTCCTTGGTATTTCCCAGAATTCCCTATAATATCTCCTGAGAGTCTCCACCTTGGCAAGATCACAATTGGTATTTAACTGGTAGTAACACCTCCCACACTCTCTTCTCTTCTCTTCCTTTTGCAATGATATAGCAAGTATAGTGGTAAGCTAAGTGCAGGGATTTTAAATGGGCTAATCAGCCATGGGCACGTGGTTTTTATTTTATATCTTCTTTATTCCTTGATTTCTTATGATCCTTAATAAACCTCATAAAAGATAATAATTTTGATTATTAGAAATATAATTTAATTTATACATAATACAAATAAATTCTATTTATGCCTATACAGATTTCTGTCATTTGGAGTTTGAATCTCTTCAATGGCTACTGTGGGGGTATGTTGAAAGAGAGGAGTTTAGGGGAGAGGAGTGCTTAAGTTCTATTTAAAGCCAACTATTATGACTTCAGAAAATTTCTACACCTTGGAATGTGGATCTCCACAGCCCTGGAAGAAGGAAAAAAGTAGAGGATATGGATTGCAATTTGCTGGAAGTCCATAGGTTGAGTTTCTAATGTAGTCTTGAAGTAAGTAACATGCAGGTAATTCAAGCTCAGCCAGCTTGAATTAGGCAGCTCATCAAGTTTTTACCTTCTTTTGGGTTCCTGGTGTCCAAGACCATGGAAACAACTAAGCTGAGGCCTTTGGCTCAGATTTTCTATTTTAGCAGACATGAGGATCAGAGAAAATATTTAGCCCTATCTTGTTCAATCTAGAAATTATTTCTAATTAGGGAAGTGGAATACTCATGGGTGATATCAAGATCTAGTATATAATGTCCCTAAGTGCAGGCAAAGTAGAAGAGTAGGTAATGGGATTTAGGGTAATGCAAATGGTAGCACAGAGGATAGAGTGCCAGGTCAGAAGTCAGGAAGACTCATATTCCTGAATTCAAATCTGGTCCCATATACTTATTAGCTGTATGAACGATATCAAATCACTTAACTCTGTTTGAGTCAGTTTCCTCATCTGTAAAATAAGGTGGAATTGGAAATGACAAATCATTCCAGTTATCTTTTCCAAAGAAAACCAAATAAGGCCACGAAGTATTAGACAGGGCTAAAATGAACTGAAAAACAATCCATAGATTACTTTCCCCAAATAGATACTCTGAATGTAATATCCCACTAACCACACTTATTGTCAAAGCTTCCAGCCACTTTTCCTAGATGCAGAGGACACTTGCCAAAAACGTTTTTATTCATGAGCATTACTTCAAATACATTTTCTCATGTTTTTTTTTATATTCTTATATTTTAAAACTTCAGGTCCAGCAAAAGAAAATTTCCAAATCTAAAATAATCTGTGAAGTTTTGGGGGTTTGAAATCCAAGCTCAATAACGAGATTATAAATCAACAAAAAAACAGATTTTTCCCACTGAAGAACAAATTAAGATCATATTATTAATATTCTTTATCATGTAAGAATCTATATATTACTTACTGGCCAAATATAACTTTGCCTATTAATTTGAAACATAATTCCATTAGCATGGAAAATAAAAGTATATGTATGATATGATAGTTTGAGGTCTATTGGCACAGTGAAATTGTTTCAAAATGTGCAATACCTAGGAGCAAGGTTAAATAAGATTGTGCTGTCTGCTGGGAGACTGTAGTATTATGACTTTAGGATCTAAGACTCTGGAGAAACATCCTGGTTCAATTTCTAGCTAACTAGAGATCAACATTAGCATTGATTGTAAAAATAGCCCCCAGTCTTCTGCTCTTCCTTGTGACTAGACTCTGGACCCTGCATGGCATCAGAATACTATAAAGAAAACAAGAAGTAAAAAAATATAACATGATACAAAATGTCTCTTTAACCTTGTGTACAACCAAGAAAACCTCAGAGAGATAAGTATTGTTTAAATAAAACTTTCAAAGTTTCTTGAGTCTGAAAAACTGACCTAAAAACTCTCCTAAGAGCAGGATTTCATAAGAGATTTCAGGAATTTCATTTCTTGACAATACCACTTCAACAGCTATCCTCAGTTTACTGGGGCTTCCTGTTCATTCTGGAACAATGAAAAACTTCAGAATACAAAATGGAAAAATAAGGAGGCAAGAACTTTGAGAAGTCTGAAAAGGTTTGGTGAAATATGTGCTTCACTTTGGGCTAAAAGCTATATCCAAAAATGGTTCACCTTCACATTTTAACACATTTTTTCACAGTTTTTATTTTTAAATCTAAATATCACTGTGTAAATTACTGCCCCATATTTATTATATGGACATTTGGGCTGCTAAAAGAGACCAAAAATGGACATATGGGTAAGAAAAAAATTGAGAAAACCAGCTTGAGGAGAAATACAACCTATCATATAAAAGTGCTTGAGGAGAGACAATGTTTAAAGACTTTAAAAGAAAACAGACACACAGATTGTTCTGAGAAGACCTCTATGAAAACAACTCAAAGACATAAGAAATGACTGAGGTAAATATGGCTACAATGCATTGAATTCAACCAGATCAATTGCATATGGGCTATTTTCAGATCACTGAGAAATTATAAATCAATATCTCTAGGGGGCCATGAGATGATTGCATAAGAATTGGTATCATAAGGTAGAGTTGATGTTTTTTCTTCCTCTTAGTATGTGAGCTCCTTAAGAGTAGGGCCTCTCTTGTTTTTCTATTCATATCCCCAAAGCTTAATGCACAGCATGTTGTATTGAATTTATTGTAGTAAGGGATAAATAAATGATTTTTCACTCGTATTTTCTGTGTATTCTCTCCAAGTACTTAGCAAGTGAAAGCACTTCTGGAAAAACAGTTCAGTGTCTGATCTATCTCATTTCTTTTCTGGGAGTGTAATTCCACCAGGTTTCTCCTCCTAACTATGTTTCTAACAAGTACTCCATCAACCTCCCAGTAGAAAATATATGTCAGTAGCTAATATTGTTTTGTAAAGATAGAGTAAACATTCAAAATAAAGAAAGATAAACAGGCTTCTCTGAGCGCAGAGAAAAAACATTGCAGACTCCCTTGAAAAGAGCTCAAGGAAAGAAAAGTTAAGTATCTGTGGATGATTTTAGCAACATACCTTCCATTCTGGCACTCTTTATAACCAATAAATCCAATCAATTTTTCTCAGGTATCCCTGACCTCTTTCTTTGTGGTCCCTGAATCTGCCTATGATTCTGTTGTCACATCTTCAAATGGCTTTTCCAATTTTCCCTTTCTTCAACTTGATGAATTTTCCATTCATCCATTTAATTCTGTTTCCTGGACTCAGTGCACTGACTTGGAATGTCACTTTGAGCTTTAGCTTATCATTTTTCATTCCATCAACTCATTACATTTTTACTCACTCAAGGGGCTTCTTCACACTTCATAACAGGATTACAAGGCTTAGTTGTATCTTTTTTTTTTAAACAATAGGTTGCCAGCCCCTTTTTTGTAATTAGATGATGGGTTTTAAAGGACCACTCACTCATCCAAGAAAAACACATTTCCCCCAACCAAAAAAAGGAAAAACATATTATAGAACACCTCTACTGAGAGAACATGCCAGAGATTTAGTATGTGAGAAATACATAACTGCTTATAGATCATGGATTACACTATGGCTATAGAAGTTAACTTTAGGTAATCGCCCAAATACTGCTTAGCCAGAATAATGGCCTTATAATCAGAGAAGAGGCATTTTAATCCTTACTCAGATATCTCCTAGCTATATTATCTTGATGAAGTCACTTAATTATTCTTAGACCTGGGTTCCTCATTAGGGAGGATTAGACTATATATTTATATACACATTTCCTATAATCCCATGAATGACATTTCTTTATTAATTCAAATGTTCTAAGAAAAATGCTTGCCCTTTTGCACATAAAACAGATTCTTTTCTACCATCATAAAAGGTAACTTGGAATAATGGGTTGAAAGAACTCCATCTGAGACAGAAAGACCTGGCTCTAGTCCTACCTGTGACAGAATGACTGTGTGACCCTCGGTAAGTCATTTATAACCTTTCATCACTCTAGCAATTCTTTAATATTTTAAGTTGCAGAGGTGTCTACCTGTTTCTGAATATAAGATGACATTTCTAGGGCTGGAAATGACCTTTCCCATTTTGTAGTCTCCAAGTCAGTAAACCAGCATTTATTTAGCACATATTATATACCAAGCACAGTGCTAAGTTCTAGAAACAAAAGAAAACATTAAAGAAAAATAGTCCCTGCCTTCAAGGAACTCACAATAAAATGGAACAAACAAATATGAAAATGACTCCATGCATTTAAAATATATGCAGAGTATACAGAAAGTACCATCAGTGAGGTTAGATACAGAAACTGAGTCCTAGGGATGTTAAGTGATTTAGGATCATAGATCTGGATACCCCAAAGGCTTTCGCATCTTCTCCCTTTAATTTAGAGATAAGAAAAGTGAAGCCCAGAGAGAAGACTTGCCCAATATTCCATAGGTAGAAAATATGAGAGGTGGAATTTAGAAAGAAGTGCTCTTTCCACTGTATCACAATGTCTTCATACCAGTCAAAACACAGGTCCAGTCCCTAGCCTGTGTACATTGTACCTCCTTTCCCAGGAGATCTCAAAGAGCTCTAATACACCAATAGCTTTGGTGAAATAAGAGGCTTGGAATAGTATTTGTCAGATATGATAAAAAAAAACATACTGAAAATAACTTTAAACTGTGTGTGCAAGGGCTTTTCAGAGGACATCCAACATAACCTCTACAGCACAGGGAAAGACTAAGGGTTATTGACTCTATCACAGTTCTCTCTCAGTAAGTGATTAAAATCAGAGCCAAGGGGGATGCTGTACCTTATCATCCATTTTACCATTTTCCACTTTCTCTTCTTTGCCTTTATCATTAGAATTCTATTGCTGTCTGAAAACAGTATAAGGAAAATGCCACATGCACTGGCAAAGAGAATTGCGACTTAACAAATGAGCTGGAGAATGAAAATTGTTCACTCTCACTTAGCCCTGATTCAAATACAAATGATCTACAGCTTTCCAAAAATAACATCTGCATAGGTGGAGCACTGGACAACATGGCTAATTTTTGGAAATGAGTTTTAATGAAGCCATTTTGTTTCAATATGATGATCATTTCTAGCATAGTGTAATGAATATTTTCCAGCCAAATGTAAAAGAAAACAATGAGGCAAAGGTCCAAGCCAATAACAGGTTTATAGAGTGAGACCTGTGTGTCTCAACAAATCTGGGTCATTAGATTTTCTTCCCAAGCTAAGACAATTTAATGAGTGTTTTCTCCCTTTTTTATTCCCTAACATTACATCATTCAAGATCCCACCCCAAATGTCAACTACCAGTCCTAGGAGAGTTAAATATGAGAGACATCTCTGCAAGCCTTCTTTCTGCCCTAAGTATCTTTTTCCCATAAATATCTCTGTGTGCCATACATGATCAGGTCTTCTGCACAGAGGGCTTATAGATCCTCTATTAAGAAGGCACAAACCTTCTGAGCTACATCCTACTGCAAAATGCTGGCTTGTTGACTTATAGTAAGTTACAGAAACCATGTTAGAGAGATGACAGCTAATATTCGGTTAGAGAGGAAACAGCAAAATACATTATCATTCAGTTTGCTTAATAACCTTATAAAGTAAGTTACCAAAATGTCATTAATTACTAGTCAGACATTATCTCTAATTAATCAGTTCCTTTGGCTAAATACTGGTTGTCTAATGTCTGGCATCATATTTTTAATAGAATCAGGGGGTTAGGAATTCTCATTCTCTTCAATGGCAAACCACTTTTCAAATATTAAATCCTTTTTAACAAAAACAAATACTGAAATGAAACCATGGCATAAGAAAGATTGTGTTCTAAAGGAATTTCAGAGTTTGTGAACATAAAAGTGGAATCTTGTGGGAGTAAAAGTCCCTTCATTTCTGTTTGTAGCTGAATAGAGTAGAGGAAAAGGTGATGGGAGGTAAGTTGAAGAACTGGGAAGTTGGAGTATTTGAGGGATATAGTAACATCTATCTCTATTATTTCTTTCTCCCTTGCCCTTCCTATTTCCCCCCTTCCTTACAGGAAAAGGAGGCAAAATATAGTTGAGTTCAAAGTCAGCCATAGAGACTAGATCTCTGGAGGCAACAAAAGCTATACAAGGTCCTTACCAGGGATGCAGTGATTTGGGGGAGCATGGTAACTGTCTATGCAACAATCTTTGCTCATAGTCTTCTCTGCAGGAAATGTTATTATAGTAATACTTCTCCTGGGCAATGATTGGTCAGCATAATTTCTCAGAATTCAGCTTTCTTTTACAGGTCTCTCTTTTACATTAGTCCAATGATCACATATATAATTCCTGTGATTTTGCTTAACTCCTACATCAGTTCATAGGACTCTTTTCATAGTTTTCTGAAACCCTCAAATTAAAGACATTTATTACATACTAATATTCCATTATATTCATATGCTATAATGTTTTCCAGTTAACAAGCATTCACTGTGTTCCCAGTTCTTTGCTATCACAAATACATAGAATTTTTGTGTGATTCACCAGATTTCAAGTCGGAATATAAAATCATGACATTTCAGTGAAGAATCTTCTTCAGAAAAGATCTCAGTGACCATCTATTTCAGCCTCTACTGAAAAGGAAAAACGGTGACTGATTTAGAGAGAGCAGTACTCATTTTACTAGGATGATATGGCCAATATGCATTCTATTTACTTAGTTACAATATTTTTTTCTGAAATTGGGTAGTTTATTTCAACAGGAATTCTCTGAAAATATGTTGGGTAATTGTATTTATCAGACTTGCTAAATTTTCAGAGTTTTTTGGTCTCTATAATATTGTGGTTTTGGGATAAATTGTTCTCTCAGGTCTGTTCACATCACATTGTATGAGTTGATGCAAGTCTTTGTAGGTTTTATTTGAAACCATCCCCTTCATCATTCTTTCCTTCCTTCCTTCCTTCCTTCCTTCCTTCCTTCCTTCCTTCCTTCCTTCCTTCCTTCCTTCCCTCCTTCCTTCCCTCCTTCCTTCCTTCCTTCCTTCCTTCCTTCCTTCCTTCCTTCCTTCCTTCTTTCCTTCCCTCATTTCTTTCTTTCTTTCTTTCTTTCTTTCTTTCTTTCTTTCTTTCTTTCTTTCTTTCTTTCTTTCTTTCTTTCTTTCTTTCTTTCTTTCTTTCTTTCTTTCTTTCTTTCTTTCTTTTCTTACTTCCTATCTTAAAATCAATGCAGTGAATTGGTTCCAAGTAGAAGAGTGGGGAGGACTAAGCAATGAGAGTTAAGTGATTTGCACAGGGTCACACAGCTAGGAAGTGTATGAGGTCAGATTTCAACCCAAGACCTCCTGTCTCTATTCCTGGCTATTAGTCTATTGACATATCCATGTCCCCATTTTCCCCCCATCTTTTCTAATAGTAAAATATTATCCCATGACATTCATATATTTTAAAGTTCAATAATGCTTTTAAACAAATTTTTGTTTAATTTTTCACAATGGTATCTGTACACATTTGAAAGAATGTATCTATACATGTCCCAGCTATCACTTGATATAGAAAGCATGTTTACTTATTATCTGAACTAATACTGCATATTTTGTTGAGAATAAAGAAAGATTAAAATAAAGTCATTGATACATACTTGGTTTCATGATGTATTTTAATAACTCAGTCAACAAATAGGCAACTGCTAGTTCAGTCAAGTCTTCATTTTATAAGTAAGGAAATTGAAATCCAGGGAAATTAGGTGACTTATCTAAAAACAACCAAGTAATTATTGGCTTACCAAGGATCTGAACTCAATGTCTCTCTGAAGATTACTTTGAAGGAATTGGACAAGTTTGACTTGAAAAAAGAAAGCAACATAGGCAAGATAAATGCTTTCAAATATCTAAAGGATTGTCAAGGAGAAGAAGGATTAGATTCCTTCCTTTTAAAAAAAAGAGGGAACAACTACAAGCAATAGTTGAGAATTGTAAAGAGGCTTGCTTGTTAAAACAGTTCAGACAAAACAAAAACCTTCCTAGCCATGGTGCAAAAATGGAGAGCTGTGTTCCTCCTTTAAGTAGAGGTTGGAAGATTCTGCTCACCATTCCTTATAGCACAATGGTATTCCATCACCACAATTTGTTCAGCTATTCCCCAATTGAGGGACATCCCTTTGGTTTCCAATTCTTTGCCACCACAAAATGAGTTGGCTATAAATATTTTTGTACAAACAGGTCCTTTCCCATTTTCTAAATCTTTTTTGGATGCAGACACAGTAGTAATATTGCTAGATAAAAACATATGTATTGTTTATAGTCCTTTGGGCACAATTCCAAATTGCCAACCCCAGAATGGTTGGATCATTTCACAATTCTACCAGCAATGCATTAGTGTCTCAATTTTGCCACATTCCTTCCAATATTTACTATTTTCTTTTACTGTCATATTGGCCAATCTGCTAGGTGTGAGGTGGTACCTTCGAGTTGTTTTAATTTGCATTTCTCTATCAAAAGGGATTTAGAACATTTTTTTCATATTATTGACAGTTTAGAATTCTTCATCTTAAACTACCTACTCATATCCTTTGACAATTGGTCAATTAGGTAATGTCTTGGGTTCTTTTAAATTTTACTCAGTTCTTCATATATTGGAGAAAAAAGACCGTTATCAGAGAAATTTGTTATCATAATTTTCCCCAGTTTGTTATTTCCCTTCTAATTTTGGTTGCATGTGTTTTTGTACAATAACTTTTCAATTTAATATATTCAAAATTTTCATTTTACATCTTATAATGTTCTCTATCTCATTTAGTGTAAATTATTCCCTTCTCTATATATCTGACAGGTTACCTATTTTATGTTCCCTTGATTTACTTATAATATCACTCTTTATTTTAAGACGTGTAGCCATTTTGATGTTCTCTTGTATAGAATGTGAGATATTGATCTGAACCTAATTTTTGACATACTACAGAAAATATTCTTGATATTTGTACATGTCCCATGCAGATGACAATCTGTATCTATCCTATCTCTTCTCATGCCTCCTACCAGAAATTCATATTCTTCTCCAAGTGTTCATCATCAAAACTGTGACCTCTAATCTCTCCTTAATGCCCCATATCTACAAGTTTTTCTTTGTAGAAACTTCCAGATCTTTAGTAAATTGGTGCCTATCTGCTTGTAATATGAGTAAAGGAAAACTTCAGATTTACCTGAAAATATTTCCCATCTATTTGTAAGGCATCTGGGTTTTTTCCAAGGACCCTTTGGTATAGGATGTTTTAACTGTTCCACATCAAATAATTGATGTAGTAAACTTTGATAAAAAGGCAAAACAATGAACTTTTCTCAAATCATCAATCCACATACTCCTTCTGCTATACCCCCAAATCATTTTATTAATGGCAAGGATCTTGCATGGCTGATTATTTTCTCAACTATATTTTGCCTCCTTTCCCTATGAGAAAGAGAAAAGAAGAAAAGAAGGGCAAGGGGGAAAGAAATAACAGAGATGGGTGTTATTATATTCCCCCACATACTCTAATTATTCAACTTACTTATTTCCCACCACCCTATACTTCTGCTTTATTCAGCTAAACACTGAAATGACCAGACCTTGACACCTACAAGTATTCCATTTCAGTGTTCATGAACTATGAAATTCCTTGATCTAGGCATAACCTTTCATCATTCCACTTCTCCCTCTACCTTGCATACATTACAGTGTTCTTCATCAAAACTGTGACCTCTAATCTCTCAATCTTTTAGTTCCTTTCCATTCATATTGGCCATACTTTCCTCCCTTTCCCATGGGAAACAATTTTGGTTATTCACATTCATCTTGACAAGTCCCTTGTCCTCTCATTGATTTTATCAGTAATCTTTCCCTATAAGCCTCAGTTTAGATCATCCCCATCAAATATCTTTACTCATATCTATGTGCTGCTGAACAAAGCTGGAGAAAATTGAAATTCTGATGATGAAATCCACTTAAAATTATGTTGCATAAATTTGTTCCATATAAATATGTTCTTATCTTGTCAAGATAATCATAACATATCCTATTCAATTCACTATCCCACTATTCATAGTGGCTTTTCCAAAGCTTATAATCCCTCTTCAAATCTTCTATAATTCCCCTTTCTGAAATCCTTTTAGCTGAGAACTTTACAACATAGTTCACTGGGGGAAAAAATTAAGACATTAGCCACTTCTACCTCTCCTAAGCTCACATCAGTGAGATTCTTTCCACTACAATCTCTTCTTCCATCTTGCTTTCATCTCACCCTTTTTCTACCCTCAAGACAGCAGAGTATCTGAAAAAATAATATTCATCAAATCTTGCTGGCTTTACTTGATAAGGAAGCATTAGGCATCATAGCTTTTTTGAGGGGAAAATAATGAAACTGTAATATTCTTGTGAGAGGTTCTCCAGACTTGCATATTGATGCTCTAAGCTCTTAGAAACTCCTGGATCCATTTTCACCCCACAAGAACTTTGAGGGGTGATAGAGACAGCATTCTACTCATTCATATCTGATTACTGTCTACCTTCTGTATCATCTAGAAAATTCTAAAATTCTAGTCAGTGGGTTCTTATTCATAGTAGATTCAAATTGTAGAAAAAGCAAGGAAAAAGCAGAGTAGAAAGGGCAGCATGCCAAGCAGCAGTGGTATGGCTAGGGTATAGCTAAATTATTAGACAAAGACTAGGCTAGGAAAAACAACAGTAACTATTTCTTCCAACTTCATAGATAGATAGATAGATAGATAGATAGATAGATAGATAGATAGATAGATTGATAGATAGATAGATAGATAGATAGATAGATAGATAGATAGATAGATAGATAGATAGATAGATAGATCTAGGTCCCAGAGATTTTTAATAGAATATCATTTTTCAACTCATGAACTTGGGTCAATTCTAGAAACCAGGTGATACAGACAACAGAATAGTAGACCTGAGTTAAAATCTGACTTGCTAGCTAGGCAACCCTGGGCAAGTCATTAAAACTGACTATCTCAGTTTTATTATCTGAAAGATGGGGATAGTAATAGCATCTCTAAGGGTTTTTATGAAGTCAAAATGAGACCATATTTGAAAAGCACTTTGCAAACTTTAAAGTATTATATCAATTCCAGTTGACTAATATAATTCTTTACCTCCAAATTCTCAAAAGATTCCTATTCTTCATCTGGTCCCACTCTTCATTTTTCTTCACCCTGGCCTCCATTGGTATGTTGATACTGCTAATAATCCATTATTCCTAGACTTCTTTCTTCCATATATATTTTAACTATTTCCTTGACTATTAAAATAGATTAATAGAAAATAGGCAGATGAGGGAAAGAAAGAAAGAAAGAAAGAAAGAAAGAAAGAAAGAAAGAAAGAAAGAAAGAAAGAAAGAAAGAAAGAAAGAAAGAAAGAAAGAAAGAAAGAAAGAAAGAAAGAAAGAAAGAAAGAAAGAAAGAAAGAAAGAAAGAAAGAAAGAAAGAAAGAAAGAAAGAAAGAAAGAAAGAAAGAAAGAGAGAGAGAAAGAGAGAGAGAGAGAGAAAGAAAGAGAGAAAGAGAGAAAGAGAGAAGAGAGAAAGAGAGAAAGAGAGAAAGAGAGAAAGGGAGAAAGGGAGGAAGGGAGGAAGAAAAAGAAAGAAAATTGATGAGGAACTTATTATTTTCAAGACATTATGCTAAGCACTAGGGATAAAAATACAAGAAAGCAAAGTCTCTGCATTCAAGGTGCTTGTATCCTAATGTAGAAATTCAACACAAAAAGGAGAGCAAATGGGAACCAGGGAGCATACTTGACTGGTGACATGCAAGTGACATGGAAGACAAGTTCTAGGCAAGGTAAGGTCAAGTTTCTGATGGGAGGAGATGGAATGAGGAAGATAAGAATGATGGCTGGATTCAAAGCAGCAAGGGAAAGATATGACTAAAAGTGGTAAAGAAGCCTAGTTCCAGACATGTTAAGCTGATGATACGCTTATCAGAACCTTATTATCTTTGTTATTATTTTATTGATTACTTTATAGATCTATGTAGATTTGTGTTTGCAAGGCCACAGTGAATGATGCTATATGTGAATGAAAAAATTAGGCAAACATGGAATATTTTAAGCAGGAGGGAAAGATCCAGTAGACAGAGAAAGATTGAAGATAGGTGATAGAGTGAGAATAATAGAAAGGATATTCTCTTGAAAGATGTTGGGAAAATAGGGTTGCTTGTGCATGTAGAGTAGGAGACCACATCTTCATGTGAAATGGGTGAAGGAATGTGGCAATATGCAATTAAGTGATATGAGGTATAGAAGATGGAAAAAAGGGAGTTAATAGTGAATGATCCCTTTTATTCAATTGCCATTCATTTTTATATATAATATATGTAATAATAAAGTGATACATATGATTTGTTATAATATGTAGTAAATTATAATAAATATGCTTATCCAAGAGAAATAAATTAGCTATATCCAAAAATCTATACTTCATTCTTTCTGTAAAATATAAGGCAAGATTCTCAGCTCTATTGTTTGGGGGAAGGAGAGCTATAGACAGTTAGAAATGGGGGGAAAAAAACTTTTAAAAGACTTGCTGTGGAGAGAGACAGTGATTTGATAAGGATAATTTAAAAGGATTGCCTAATGGCAGTGAGACCCAGTTGAATTTGTATAACACAAATTTGTAGTAGACAAAGACAAAATTAGTGTATGACTTTCTCCATCTACATATGTATCAGGACATATATAGGAACTAAGTCAGTAGACAGTTGGAGTGATTCAAGATTTAATCATCTTTATCATGTCAAACTTCATGTATGATAAATGGGGAAAGGGAGTGAAAAGAGGAAAACAGTATAGAGTTGAACTTGATCACCAAGGGGACAGGATGAGGAAAAGAGGAAGAAAGTGGCTGGTACAAGATCTAGAAGAAAACTGAGGGTCAAGGAACAAGAGGTCATGAGTGGAAAATAGATATTAGTAAAGGAAGGCAGAAGAAGTGGTAGAAAGCCAATTGTTTCTGGTAAGATAGAGGGATTTTGGAATTCTTGAACATAGAGGTGGCAACGTTTTCTGGTAATGAAATCTAGGGCATGACCATCTTTGCATGTGGCTGAGGTTTCACTCTCAGAATAAACAGATTATAAATGCTTCTTGACCTAAACATGTTCAGCCCATTTAAATAGACCATAAGTAGATTTTTAACATAGATACAGTGTTTTTTTTTTCACAATAACCCTGTTCAGAACTTAAAACTCAAAACAATATAGCAGAAACTTTAAGAATTATTCATTTAAATGGAGTCAGAGGTCCTTGATTCAAATTCGAATCCTGACATTTAGTACACATGTAACTTTAGATAAATAACAAATTCTCTTGGCCTGGAGGGCTTCTATAAAATGCAGGAATGGAGAGACTTGGATTATGTGACCTCTAATGTCCCTTTCAGCTCTAATACTCCATAATTCCTCAACAGTAAGCAATTATTATATTTTCTTTTATTGCGTCAGTACTCTAGTGCATTCATGATCTCCACAATGAGTTCTACTAGTTCAGATCATACCTTTCCACCCAATATCATTTTGTACAACTTTCAACCATGTCTTTTCATAAAATAAATATAGTGGTTATGTCTGTATTCCTGAAAGCTCTCCCACAGGTAAGTCTCTTTAATTTAGCAGATAATAATCAAGTAATCCATTTTCATCCTTTAGATTTATAAAATGACCAAATCACCACATTTTTGGTTACAAATATCCTTGATAATATCTTTTATGCAATTTCTTCCATCCAATTAATTTTTCATGAAGTTCTACAGCCTACTTACTCCCAACATGAATCTTTCCAATTCGTTTTAGGTCATTCACAATTGCTACTTTTCAGATTCGTACCTTTCCATGATTCAAAACATATCACTCATAGAGCATTATTTTTAAAAATATTTATTATGAAGATTCTCAGGATTATTAAAAGCACTACCCAACTTCACAAATCCAATTCAATTTGCTTCTTGTCTTCCATTCCAGTGTTGGCTCAGTTCTTTGTCTATTAGCAATGTCATTGCAAGTTATACACTGCTGAACTAAACCAATGCACTGCATAAAAATTCCATGCCATAATCTAGGCAGTGCACATTCTCGCCTACTTGTAGGGAGATTACTGGGAAAATCTCTTTTATATAACTGTAGATATCATTGAGTCTGTCACATTGGCATTTTAGGATGTGATAAAATTATTACAAAGTCCCCCTCAAGTAGGAGGGTCTGCAGGATCTCTTCACTTACAGAAAAAAACTCTTTCAAGCTATTATCCTATATCTCTTCTTTTCACAACTGAACTGATAGTGGGGGAAATCCACTTATATTTATAACTTCTACTTTTTCAAGTTTCACTGCTTTCAACCTGCTACAGTCTAGTTTGCATCTCTGCCACATAACTAACACTGTTCTCTCTAAAGTCACCAATAATTTCTCTATTGCTAAATTCAATATTCTTTCTCAGTACTTAACTTTCCTGACTTCTCTTTCATATTTTATGCTATTGACTACTTTCTGATTTCTAAGGCATAATTGCTTAAAATGAGTTAACCATAGTCTTTCCCAAGAAAACTGGCTCTTAGTACACCCAAAAAATACACTGGGAAGTACTCAAGGGAATACTTCCTGTATGTGAATTCCAAAGATGGAGTGACACTTCACAATGAAGAGCTGGATCATGGCAAAGTCCTAGACTTTGGATAGAAAGAAATGAGGATATAATTGTAGGCCATTAAGCCAAAGTTATTTAGACTTTTAAAAAACTTAGATACATAATATGGTGAACATGGAAATATATAGTAGGATAAACACATGTGCAACCTACATCATATTACCTGTCATCTTGGAAGGAGGGGAGGAAAAGAACATGGATCTCAAAATGAAGTCTGCAAAAAATTAAAATTAAAAAAAGAAATACAGATACGTGAAGCATATCATAGTTACATCTTTCTTCCTTGACAACTTTGTCATCCCTGTCAGAAACGTGTCTTTCACTTCAGTCATGTGACCCAAGAATCTGTAAATCACTGAATAATGGTATTACTTATCATTCTGTATCCTCCAAATATATACAATATTCTTCCCTCATTATTTTCATTATTTTCAGTATAGGTACATACTCTTAAAAAAAAAAAAACTCTTACCTTCTATCTTAGAGTCAATAATAAGTATCAGTTTCCAGGGTCACTCACTAGGAAGTTCCTTAGGTTTGAACCCAAGACCTCCTGTCTCCAGGCATGGCTCTCTATCCACTTAGCCACCTCACTGCCCCGAGGTACATGTTTTCTTAATATAATATGTTTTCTTAATATAAATAGCTACAATATCACTTTTTGTTGATTGTATTTCTTTCATGGAACAAAAAGCAAAACATCCTAGGCATTTTTATCATTGATAAACAAGATTTTATTGAAGTGATTTGCTCAAGGTCACACATTTATATTATTTCAGTAAATATACATTTATATTATTTCAGCAAATCTGAAAAGAAAAAGCAGATCTCCTGACAATAATTCTGACACTGTATTGTCTTACATGCTATTTGATTTCTAATATATTCTGAATTTTTCTCTAGAATTAAACTTTTAGAAAATATAATGCACTCTCATTGATTCAGAAATGCAAAGAATTTTTTAAAATAAATTTTGAAATCCCCACATATGTTGTCCAATACTTCATTGTATGATAATGGAGAATCTTGTCAGATGGGGAATACCAGTTATTTTTTTAGTTATAGGCTATTACAAACAAGCTGATAATAATAGGGATTTGTTGAAACATATACCTGGATTTTGTTTTTTCAAAGAATGCATGGTAGAAATATTTTGGCCTCCCAACTTTCCTTTTGAAAGAAAAAAAAAGGAAAGGAAGAAAGGAAGGGAATGAATATGTATGAGTTAACTTTATGTTAGGCATTATGCTAAATGCTTTAAATATATTATCTCATTTGATCCTCATATTAAGCCTATCAGGTAGTTGTTTTTATTATCCTCATTTTACATTTGAGGAAACTGATTAAGTGCCTTGCCAAGGGTCACACAAGTGTCTGAAACCAAATTTGAATTTAGGTGTTCCTGACTCCAGATCCAGCACTCTATTCATTTTACCATCTAGCTCCTAAGTTTTCTTATTTATAAGGAGATATAAGCCTCCGGACCATGGTGTCTGAGCAGTCCATCAAAAACTATACCTCACAATAACATATATAATGTCTCTTTATTTTTTCAAAGACTGGGAAAATATTTGCTTCTCAAAAGGAGAAATAGTGTGCTAGGGGCTGATGTTTCTGAACCATCAATATTGTGAATCTGGATTCTGACAGGTTTTTTTTTCTTTCCAATCATTCCTGAAGGATACACTATAGTATTAATCATGTCATATTGCAACCTGAAGCTGGACAACTTCATGGTGCATCTGACATGAGATAAACTACAGAGAATACCATCATGCCCTTCATCCATCCTGATTCCCCTATTGTTACCACAACCACACCTCAAAATAACCCTGGTGGGGCTGTCATTCCTCCCACCCCACATTCTTTGTCTTTTTGATGGGGGTATTAAGGTTTGAGAATTGGTTGGGGACTTAAAAATTACCTCTTTTAGCTTCTGATTCAACACCAAGGGATGGGTATGATAATATAGAGTATCTCTAAGGAAAAAGGTACAGAACATTAATGTGAACTTATCAAAACTAGGGACAGTTTTTGCCTTTCTTTGTATTTCCAACACTCAGTGCAGTGCCTGGTACATTGTAAATACTGCATGTTCATTAACTTGACAACCAGTATCACCACAGTGGTTTAAAACTAGAACCTCTTATCCTAGTTTGGCCCCCTTAAATGGGGGTACCAGTTAGATTCTTGTTCCAAGTTTTAGTAATCATTTTCTCTTTTGATGTCACAGTCATATGCCTCTGTGGCCTGGGAGATAACTACCTGGAAGCTAACAATGGCACCACTAGGGTTGTCTAGGGGCAAATTATAAAGATCCTTGGGTTCTTACAGTGCCCAGTTTGGTGGTAAAGGCTGCATTTGACTCAACATCTGAAAGCCCCCAGTGACCACAATTAGCCAACAGCAATAAGGGTTTACCTCTCACTGGATACTAGTTAGGTCAGGTGGCAACTCAGAGAAAAAACCTTACTGATGTAAGTGATGGAACCTCCTCTCCCTTGCCTCCTGCCATTTTATGCCATGCTTTACAAACATTCTCATCAATAGTCCAGTCATGCAGCTAGGTGGGGCAGTGGATAGCACACTAGTTCTGAAGTCATTAAGACCCAAATCCAACCTCACTTACTAGTTATGTGAAGCCTGAGTTAACCCTCAAAATCCTAATCTGTAAAATGAGCTGGAGAAGGAAATGACAGACCACTCCAATAACTGCCAAAAAAAAAAACCCAAATAAGGTCTCCAAGAGTCCGACACGGCTGAAATGACGGAACAAAAAAATAGGAATTATTAACTACATTTTCTTGGATAAGGGAATGGAGGTTCAAGAAGCTTTAAAAAAGAGGCATGCTCAGTCACCCAATTAGTAAGATTTTAAGGGTAGTAATTGTCCTCAGACTAAGGCAGGTGGATGAGTTATGTTATTAATGATTTAAACCCATTTCAAACCTGGGTTTTCCTAACTCCAAGTCTAGTGCTCCAGCTTCTACATGTACCATGCTGGTTAATTGAATCTAGCTAGCTTCCTGCAACCCCAGTTAAATCAATATTGGGCTATTGCTTGAGAGGGATGTTGATTAGAGTCAGAATTGGTTATATGGCTTCACCCATGTATGGGTGATTGGAGAATTGCAAACAAAATGGTCAAGCTCAGAATTGCCAGACATAGAATAGCTAGTGGAGATGCATATAAAAGGGAAATACCAATCCTGACTCAGGTTTCCTCATTTTACTGAGACAGGAAAATGCCAACCTACAGGATTTGGAGGTACAGGGAAAAAACATAAATGTTAGCATAACAACCAGAAGAGCTTTACCCATTTATCTGTAATTTCTAAAGAATTTCTAAAGCTTCCCCCTCTGTTTCTGACCTTTTAGTCACCTTTTATCTGAGAAAGAAAAATAAATATATCAACCTCTAGATTTGTTATTTTGTTATTCAACAGTTACTTCATATCTGCATATCTATAACAAATCTTTTTTTTCAGTCTTAAAATTTATTTTGGTATAGAAGGAAACTCCCTCCTATTTTTCTACATATTAATCTTAAAAGAATTAGCAGGGGACTGAAAGTTTGAATATTAACTGATAGTCAGACAGAGAGGATGATTTAGATGCAGAAGGTGGACCCAGCTAGCTCTTTCTGTCTCCAAGACTGGTTTTCTGGATGATAAGACAGATACATGGTGGGTAATTTGTCTGGGGCTTTGCAGTTTACAAGGCATGCTCCTCAGACCAAGCTTGGTGGGGGAGACGGAGTAGTGTAAGGAATTAAAATTAAGGGTTTGACTAAAATATATGAAAATTATAAATAATATGGTGGTCACCGATTTAAAATAATATAGCTGAAGTCAAAATGACTTTCAATAGTTTTTATTTACAAAATAGTTGGCAAGAGTGAAAGTTGAGAAATACAAAAAGATGTTAGAGAGGATATTTAGCCTATCACACTAAATATTCCTCCAGTACTCGACTCAACCGGGCACAACTTGATAACTTTGACCAGAATTAATCTCTCTCTAGAAGTAAGGAAAAGAAAGCCAGCTATTTACTCACTCAAGTGCCCTCCATGAGGCAATTCAAGCTGAAGTCAATGACCTGTAGAGGATGATTCCTGAAGCCAACCTCTAGCCCCAGAAATTCATGGCTTTTATAGTGACTTCTTGTCCCTTCCCCTCTTCACAGGGACCAATCACAGCTTTCAAATTATCTAGCACTGTCCACTTCTTATCCTCTGGAGATATAAACTCTAGACCTAACTCTTCACAGTTTCCTGACTGATTGAGTTGTTACCAAATTTAGCAAATAACTTGTGAATACTCCTAGTATCTGGTGAGGTACTAAGTAGGGGTGCTAAAAGAAAGTCTGATTCACACTTCACAATCTGATGAGGTATTAAGTAGGGATACTTAAGTTGCTGTTAACCAAGAGTTAACTCAAAATAGACAAAGAGAATAAAGAATTCCCTTTCACAGTAGGTGATATATTGGTAAGAGCATTCTAGGGAGGAAGAAAGAGACTCAATGAATTGTCACATAACCGATGGACACGAAGCTAATAAAAAACAAAAATATAACTTATATAGAGGTCTTCTGACTCCATGTCTAGGGTCTTGCCTCTTAGAACCTGAACTCTATGGCAGATATTTTCTTTTTTCTTTTTTTTTTAATTTGGAAAATTTCATTTAATTAATTTAGAATATTTTCATGGTTATGAGATTCATGTTCTTTCCCCCCTCTTCCCCCATCTCTCTCCTGTAGCCCACAAGCAATTCCATTGGGTTTTATATATGTCATTGATCAAGACTTATTTCCATATTATTATTTGCACTAGGGTGATCATTTAGAGTCATATACCCATCAAGCTATATGGTCAAGCAGTTGTTTTTCTTCTGTGTTTCTATCCCCAGAGATCATCCTCTGAATGTGGATAGTGTTCTTTCTCATAAGTCCTTCAGAATTGTCCTGGATCATTGCATTACTACTCACAGAAAAGTCCATTACATTTCATTATACCACAGTGAATCTGTCTCTGTATATAATGTTCTCCTGGTTCTACTCCTTTCACTCTGTATCAATTCCTGGATGTCAATTCAGTTCACATGGAATTCTTCCAGTTCATTATTCATTTGAGCACATTAGTATTCCATCATCAACATGTACTGCAATTTGTTCAGTCATTCCTCTATCGAAAGTCATCCCCTTTTTTGCTATGACCTTTTTAGGGTACAAACCCAGCAGTGCTATGGCTGGATCAAAGGGCAGACAGTCTTCTAGTGCCCTTTGGGCATAGTTCCAAATTGCCATCCAGAATGGCTAGAACAATTGTCACAACTCCACAAGCAATGTATCCCAATTTTGCCACATCCCTTCCAACATTTATTACTTTCCTTTGTTGTCATGTTAGCCAAACTTCTAGGAGTGAGGTGGTACCTCAGAGTTGTTTTAATTTGCATTTCTCTAATTATAAGAGACTTAGAACACTTTTTTCATGGGTTTTTTTTAATAGTTTTGATTTCTTTATCTGAAAATTGCCTATTCATGTCTCTAGCCCATTTATTGATTGGGGAATGGCTTGATTTTTTGTACAATTGATTGAGCTCCTTATAAATTTGAGTAATTGGACCTTTGTCAGAAGTTTTTATTACAAAGATTTTTTTTCCCAAATTGTTGCTTCCCTTCCAATTTTGGTTGCAATGGTTCTGTCTGTACAAAATCTTTTTTAATTTAATGTAATCAAAATTATATATTTTACTTTTGTAATTTTTCCTAACTCTTGCTAGGTCTTAAAATATTTCCTTTCCCAAAGATCTGACAAGTAAACTATTTTGTGTTCACCTAATTTACTTGTTTCCTTTATATTCAAGTCATTTACCCATTCTGATTTTATCTTGGTATAGGGTGTGAGATGTTGATCCAAACTTAATCGCTCCCATTCTATTTTCCAGATTTCCCAGCAGTTTTTGTCAATTAGTGGATTTTTGTCCCAAAAGTTGGAATTTCGTGTTTTATTATAGACTCTCTTGCTGAGGTTATTTACCAGTCTATTCCACTGATCCACCCTTTTTTTTTCTCTTACCCAGTACCATATTGTTTTGATAACCACTGCTTTATAGAACAGTTTAAGATCTGGTACTGCTAGGTCACCTTCCTCCATATTTTTTTTCATTACTTCCCATGATATTCTTGATCTTTTGTTCTTCCAATTGAACTTTGTTTTTGTTTTTGTTTTTCTAATTCAGTAAGAAAGTTTCATGGTAGTTTGATGTGTATGGCACTAAATAAATAAATTAGTTTGGGTAGGATTGTCATTTTTATTATTTTAGCTCATCATACCCAAGAGCAATTAATGTTTTTCCAATTATTTAGATCTAGTTTTAATTGTGTGGAAAGTGTTTTGTAGTTGTGTTCATATAGTTCCTGTGTTTGTCTTGGCAGATAGATTCCTAAGTATTTTATATTGTCTAGGGTGATTTTAATATGAATTTCTCATTCTAACTCTTGCTATTGGGATGAGTTGAAAGTATATAGAAATGTTGATGATTTGTGTGGGTTTATTTTATATCTTGCAACTTTGCTAAAGTTGTTGATCATTTCGACTAGCTTTTTAGTTGATTCTCTAGGATTCTTTAAAATATACGTTCATATCTGCAAAGAGTGATAGCTTGGTCTCCTCATTACCTATTTTAATACGTTCAATTTCTTTTTCTTCTCCAATTGCTACTGCTAGTGTTTCTAGTACAATGTTAAATAATAGAGGTGATAATGGGCATCCTTGTTTCACTTCTCATCTTATTGGGAACTCTTCTAACTTATCCCATTTGCAGATGATGCTTGCTGATGGTTTTAGATATATACTGTTTATTATTTTTAGCAAAGGCCCTTCTATTCCTATACCTTTTAATGTTTTCAGTAGGAAAAAAGTGTTATATTTTGTCAAAGGCTTTTTCTATATCTATTGAGATAATCATGTAATTTTTGTTAGTTTACTTGTTGATATGGTCAATTATGTGAATGGTTTTCCTAATACTGAACATCCTTGCATTCCTGGTATAAATCCTACCTGGTCATAATGAATAATCCTTGTGATCACTTGTTGGAGTTTTTTTTGCTAGTATTCTATTTAAGATTTTTGCATCTATGTTCATTAAGGAGAATGGTCTGTAGGTTTCTTTCTCTGTTTTATTACCTCTCTGGCTTTAGAATAGTCACCATATTTGCGTCATAAAAAGAAATTGGTAGAATTCCTTCTTTTCTTATTTTGTCAAATAGTTTGTATAATATTTGGGATTAGTTGTTCTTTGAATGTTTGATAGAATTCACTTGTGAATCCATCTGTTTTCTGGGAATAATTTCTTGGGGAGTTCATTTATGGCTTGTTCCATTTCTTTTTCTGATATGAGATCATTTAAGTATTCTACTTCTTCTTCTGTTAATCTAGGGAATTTATATTTTTATAAATATTCATCCATATCACCTACATTGCCATATTTATTGCCAAATAATTGGGCAAAATAGTTTTTAATGATTGCTTTAATATAGTCTTCATTAGAGGTGAGGTCTCCCTTTTCATCTTTGATACTGTTCATTTGGTTCTCTTCTTTCCTTTTTTTAAATTATATTGACGAGTACATTTTCTGTTTTATTTGTTTTTTTTCAAAGTACCAGCTTCTAGTATTATTTATCAATTCAATAATTCTTTCACTTTCCATTTTATTAATTTTTCCTTTAATTTTTGAGTTCTCTAATTTAGTTTTCATCCGGGGATTTTTAATTTGTTTGCTTTCTAGTTTTTTAATTTGCATGCCCAATTCATTGACCACTGCCCTCCTTAATTTATTAATATATGCACTCAAGGATATACATTTCCCTCTGAGTACTGCTTTGGCTATATCCCATAGATTTTGAAAGTATGTCTCATCATTGTCACTTTCTTCAATGAAATTATTATTTCTATTATTTGTTTTTTAACCAATTTTAGAGAATCATATTAATTTCCAATTAGCTTTTGATTTGTCTCTCCATGTACCCTTACTTATTATTTTTATTTCATTATGATCTGAAAAGGTTGCATTTATTATTTCTGCTCTTTTGTACTTGTTTGCCATGTTTTTATGCCCTAGTACATGCTCAATCTTTGTGAATATATCTTGTACTGCTCAAAAGAAGGTATATTCTTTTCTGTCTCTATTTATTTTTCTCCACAATATCTAATAACTTCATTTTTTCTAAGATTTCTTTCACATCTCATATCTCTTTCTTATTTATTTTTTGCTTTGACTTATCTTGATCTGAAAGAGTAAGGTTCAGTTCTCCTACTAGTATTGTTTTACTATCTATTTCCTCCTTGAACTCCACTAGTTTCTTCTTATAAAAACTGAATGCTATACCATTTGGTGTATACATGTTGGGTACTAATATTTCCTCATTGCCTATACTGCCTTTTACCATGATATAATTCCCTTCCTTATTTCTTTTAATCAGATCTATTTTTACTTTGGCTTTTCAGATATCATGTTTGCAACTCCTACCTTCTTTTTCTCAGTTGAATCACAATAGATTTCCCCCCAGCCTTTTACCATTATGCTGTGTGTGCCTATCTGCCTCATGTGTGTTTCTTATAGACAATATATATGGTAGGATATTGATTTCTAATCCATTCTGCTTCTGGCTTCCATTTTATGGGTGGGTTCATTCCATTCACATTCAGAGATATGATTACTACCTGTGTATTCCCCAATATTTTGATTTCCTCTCCTAGTTCTGCCCTTTCTTTTTTTTCACTATTTCCTTTGAAAACCAGTGGTTTGCTTTTAATCAGTTCCCCTGATCCCCAACCTTATTTTACTTCCCTTTCTTCCCCCCCCTTTTTGTTCCCCTCATATTATTTTTAGGGTCTATTAAATTCCCTTCCCCCTATTTTTCCCTTCCTTTTGTTACTCCCCACCCCACCCACCCCACCCCTTGTTTTTTGCCTTCTCACTTTCCCTGTAGGGTAAGATAGAATTCAATATCCCAATGGATCTAGATCCTCTTCCCTCTCAGAATTTATTCCATTGAGATTAAAGTTTAAGTATTACCTATTAGCACTCTTTTCCTCACCTTCTTATAATAGTATTCTTCCCCTCCCCTTCACATGTGCCTCTTTGTGTGGTATAGATTATCATGTTTTTCTTATTCCTTCAAGTTTCTCTTGGTGCCATCTTCTATTCCCTCCCCTCTTTCTTTTTTTGCATATCATCTTAGACCCCCTTAGTACCCCAACCTGTACCTATGAATAATTTTTCTAATTACTATAATAGTGAATAAAATTTGTGTGAGTTACAAATAACATTTTCCATATAAGAATGTAAACAATTTGACCTTACTGAAACCCTTAAAGAAGAAAACTTATTTTTTTCTTTCCTCTCTCTTTCTTATTTACCCTTTTCATGAATCTCTTGATTTTTGTTTTTGGATATCAAACTTTCCAGTTAGTTCTGGTCTTTTCTTTACAAATTCTTAGAAATCTCCTTTTTTGGTGAATGCCCTCATACTTTCCTCTGGAAATATATGATCAATTTTGATGGGTAGGTGATCCTTGGTTGTAGACCCAATTCTCTTGCCTTTCTGAATATCATATTCCAAGTCTTGTGGTCCTTTATTCTGGAGGCTGTCAGATCCTGTATAATCCTGATTGGTACTCTTTGATATCTGAATTTTCTCTTTCTGGCTTCTTTTAATATTTTCTCATGAGCTTGGAAGCTCTTGAATTTGGCAATTGTATTCCTGGGGGTTTTCTTTTGAGGATTTAGTATAGAGGTATTCTATGAACTATTTCAATGTCTATTTGCCCCCTTTTTCAAGAACATCAGGGCAGTTTTCTTGGATAATTTCTTGTAGTATGATGACAAGGTTTCTTTTTGTTTCTGGGTTTTCAGGTAGACCAATTATTCTCAAATTGTCTCTTCTAGATCTGTTTTCAAGGTCATTAATTTTCTCAGTGAGATACTTCATGTTTCCTTCTATTTTGTCACTTTTTTTTTTACTTTATTAATTCTTGCTGTCTTATGAGATAATTAGCTTCTACTATTTTGGTCTTTAAAGACTCATTTCCTGTTGTGATCTTTTGAATTTCCTTTTGCAGTTTGGTATATCCTGCTTTTTGTGGCTTCCAGCTGTTTAATTTTGGTCTCCAATTTACTTATCATTTCCTTTTATTTCTGGGCTTCTTTTTCTAATTGGGAGTTTCTGTCCTTTAAATATTATTTCCTCTTTGAACTATTTCGAAATTTTCTTTCCAAGATTCTTCTTTCTTCCTCATTTGATTTATAACCTCAAATTTAATCTCTTCAAGAGCTTGTGGACAATTTCCATTTTTGGGGAAGGGTTGGATGTGTTACTTATTTGTCATCCTCTGCTGTCTCCTCTGTAGTATGCATTTTTTTCTTCATAAAAATTCTCTGCCTTTCTCTTTTTCTCTTTGGTGGTTGAAGGTTGTATTTTTTGGGCATTACTGGCTGTTGCTATACTGGTTTTTCCTTCACTTCCCAGCCAGAAGTCTGAGTGAGGAGATCAGGCTCTGTGTATATGTAGCTATGTAGTGGTTTTTGCCTAAGGCTACTTTTCTTGTCTCTGTGGCTTCTACTGTGTGACGCCCCTCTCCACTCTTTCTCTGAGGCAAAGGTCCACAGTCTTCAGCCTTGTGAGGTCAGAAGTCAAGCTGACCTCAGGGTTAAGTCCTGAGGGGTCTTAACCAGCTCCCAAGCACCTAGAGATTGCCCATTGCTCACTCTGATTCTGAAGTGCTGGCTCTGACTCTGGCACTGTAGGTGGGTTGGGGGAGGATTGATCAGCTTGCATTTTGTTGAGAACTATTTCACCCCTTTATAATGTGGAAATGCCCAAATCCCACACACCTTCAATGCTGTGCCCTACTGTGGGGTCCCTTCTTTCATCTGAAACTGGTGTTTTTGTCCTTTTGAGGCACCATATAGTGATCCTTGGGGAGTAGAGTAAGATTTCTGTTTCTATACTGCAGCCATCTTAACCTGGAAGTCTCCAACAATTGGTCTATGGCAAATAGTTTCTAGTTTTCATTATTTTCAGCACATCTTTTTTCTGTAAGAGACAGTTTGTTACCACCAGTGAATGGAGTACTGGTCCTACAGTCAGGAAGACCTGAGTTCATATGTGGCCTCAGACACTCACTATCTGCCTGCCCTAGGGCAAGACACTTAACTTGAATTTACCTCAGTTTCTTCAACTATAAAATGGAAATAACAATAATATCTATTTCACAGAGTTGTGATAATATTTGTAAAGTGCTTAGGACATTGCCTATCACATTGTAGACACTATACTAATGTATGTTTGCTTCCCTCTTTATTTCTCTTACAATTAGCATAGAGCCAGGCACATATTTAGTGTTAATTAAAGAGGTAAACTGAATGATTTCTATGCAAATTACATATTTATTTTCAAATCTATCATTGCCCATAGTCTTTTTTTAAGTTATTTGTTTTTTATCTGTGTAAAGTCTGGGGGAAGAATTCTTTTTAACTATTTAAGTATTCTTTCTTTACCTTTTTGTTCTTACCCAGTATGTCTTCCTTTTTTATTTCCTTTCCCCTTTTATTCTTTTTCTTTCTTCTCTATTCTCCTCTTAGCAGTCTCTCTGTCTCCATCTCTCTGCCTCTGTCTATCACTCTGTTTCTCTAGCTGAAATAGTATTTTCTACTTGTTTTGTTTTCCAAAGAAACTTTATGTCTACTATTCTTCATTATTCATTCATTGTTCCCTTTCATGATTTGATACCTTTGTAGTATCAAAGAAGCAACTCTATTGTGCAGGATCTTTTAATGGTTACTTCAATCAAAGATTACTTTTCACTTGTTTCCAAACAAAATATTTTTCAATGGCCCTTAAAATAAAAAAATAAAAATAGAGGATATCTCTCCTTGATCTACCCATTCTCTAGGCAGGTAGGAATTTTACTTATCAGTGATTCTGCATTAAATATGTATATTTCAGGGGCTTCTGTAGGTGGATAAAAATGGCAAAATCTGTCAAAGAATAGTATCCATAGCTATTTTCTAAAAGAGACAAAACAACAAAGCTTTTCCAGCAAATAGCAAACTGATGAAAAAAATGCTAACTACTACTGGACACCCCAAACAGAAAATACTGTATCAAACCGAACAAGTATAAACATCTGAAGGACTTATTCTTTTTCATTTTTTCCCCTTTAATGCTACAGGGTGCTGAGGATACCAGCTTTCTATTTGCAACCAAAGTTTTTTACCTTTGGCATTTATAACTTTAACAAGAAAATGTGATGTAGGATAAAATGTTAATGTAGCAGCCTCCAGACCTACTATCTTAACCATTACTAAGTGATGTTTGGGATCCTACACATACAAACAGGCTTCCTCCCACCAACCCACTGAGATTCTCCCTCCTTCCCCCACCTCCAAGGGAGTACATGAAAGGACATCAGTCAGACATCATACTGACTCCTTGTAGGCTGCTTGAGGGATAGTTTGTGTTGCATTGTGAGTTATACTCTGTCAAGGTGATTTCTATGGTAACCCCTATTTGCATTCTTTGAAATGGTGGTAAATTCTGACATATTCCATTAAAAATTGATAGCAGTGTTTCATCCTCTCTTAGCCCATGTGGGAATACTTAATTTTATCTACTGTCAGAGATTATTCTCTAGTGGAATCAAAGCAGTAAGCTTTTTACTGTTAAAATGTTAATTAGATTTTTATAACCATTTTTATGGGTCTGCTCTTCATCTAGATTGCTACAAACATGTTTATTTACAATTCCAAAATGCTCCCATTAATATTCTATAGAAATCTGCCTTGCTACATGGAGGTTAGCTTAATAACAAGCTTCAGAAAAACATCCTTCAAGACATCTGCAAAACATCTGTAGACGTGTAATGAGATGTAATAGTTTTTCAACAAATGAACTAATCATTGAGTGATATTTAACAACCCTAAACTGTGGGCTCATATATCCCTGACTGACTATTGCATGGGCTACGTATGACACTGATGCCACTTGTTCACTGTCCCCCTGAACTTTCTCAAAAAGCTCTCCAAAGTAACTATATATATATGTGTATATATATATATATACATATATATTTATATATAAAAGAATTTTAATCTCAATAATATATATGTATTTATTATATATTTCATTTATTCATATATTTATTTTATTTATTATATATGCACATATTGTTAAAATTATCTGGTGAGTGTTTCTCAATTTATAATTATTTATTAAATAAATTAAAAGAGTGAGTCAGAGAAAGAAAAGGCACCAGCCACATGTAGCCTGCTATTCCCCAGTGCTCATGTTCACCTTATTGTCTTATCTTGCCATGATTCCAGTGCCAAAAAGGCCCTTCCTTTGCCAGACCTGAGATATCTTCTGTGATGTCATTTTTCTCAGACTTCCTGATTTGTTGGACTTGACCTAAGTCTGGTTCAGAAGCTGGTCTTCTAGATGTCAAGTCCTGTAGGACAAGGGGAAATCTCATTTTCTAGGTGCCAGGGCTGACATCCTCCCAGAATTCCCATGTGTCACCATTCTATAGATAGATCTCAAATCTTGTTCTTAACTCAATTAGAAGGTAATGTTGAATTACATTCTCAAATAGGAATTCAGAAAAATAAATTCTCAGTTTTTAAATATGACATACACAAAAATGCACATATGTACACATTTATATGGTATGCCACTCTTGCTATACAGATATTTTAGTAGGATTCTTTCTGAGCAGCTTTTTAGGATTTTAGCTAAGTTCATGCAACTATTTTAGAAGCTTTCACATACAAATTCTATCAAATATATGCTGATTATTTTATGGGTATTCTTGGCCTTTTGGTTTTGTCTTCTGCTTTTATATTCCATTTTTCCCATGGGAGGGTATCCTGGAAAATGCAATTGCTAGACACATTTTCTCCTGCATCATGGTATTAATCTCCAGTTGAGGAATCCAGCCAGGGTATATTCAGCAACAGAGATAAGCTAAGTTGGTCCTATTATTTCAGATGAGCTTAAGTATTTTTAGAAATTGAAAGGTCATGTCTGCCTGCTTTGCATTAATAATAAGCGAAGGAGGAAAGCTCAGAACTTCTTGTTGATGAGGAGCCAGCATGGGTTTTGTTATGAAGTTGCTTCCTTTGCTATAAAAGTCATTCTGATTTAACCAAAAGAACATGAATCCCTTAAACCTCTACACCAGAGGACCTCAGGTTACAGGAGGAGTAGATTGATCTCTGCAGTCTGTCAGCTTCAAGGTTCATATTGAAGTTCTTAACTCCTTCAGTCTCTAGTTTATGCTGGAGACACAAATTCAAATCTCCTGCCCAAATTATCCAACTTTCCAAATTTGGATTCTGGCCATTGAAGGAAATGGTGCTAGGAGACATCAGAAACACTGTAAATGGTTCCTTGTTCTCCCTTGATGCCCTTCAGAAAAGGATGCTTCTAGATGGGATCTAAGTCTCAGAGCAAGAGGCTAATCTTTTATTCTGAATTTCTGAATGAATGAGCAAATGAATGAATGAAATGAATGAATGAAAATCATGTATTCATCCAGAACTACTGATCTGGAGGTGGACTGAACTTCAGAATTGATAAATAGAAACATGCATGACATTGGTTTATACATACATACATATATATATATATATATATATATATATATAAACACATAGATATACCTATTTTTTTTGTCAAATGATGATACTTTCTCTAGTGTGGGGAGGGAGGGCAAGAAGGAATGTAGTTGTGGAATGGAACCCAGGGTTTCCCTCTAGATACCCCCAAAACCCAGAAAGTGTCCCAGGTCAAAAAAGGACTAGGAAAATTCCTTTCTGATTCCTGAGAGAAACATTTCCCTTGGACTCTTCCCCTAGATCTTCAATTAACATAGATATGCACCTCTCATTTTCATCCTGATAAGCACTGGGTGGTACCTAATACAATCATTCTTTGAATTCCACAGATCATGCCTTATACCCCCCAACCCATGAATTACAGTATTCTTAATTCACCCAATCCTCACCCCCCCCCATACTCTTATCCTGTAACCTTTGTTGTCAAAGGACTATAAAAACCCCAGACCCTATCTCTACAGGGAGGCAGTGCACCTGTCTCCTGGACATTCAACATTACCCCAAGATTAATAAATAATAATAAATTTCCCTTTTTAATTTTTAAGCTAAATTTTGGTGTCTTGCATTCTTCTTCTTTCAGGACAGGTTACCTGTCCTGAACCTAGAGTTTTACCTCAAAGCTCTTCCACAACGCTTAGAAATTTAAGCAAAACAACAAAAAAATACAGTTTTAAAAAAAGAAAAAAGTCAAAGAGCTATTATTTTTTGTTTTCTTGGATGATCAATCATTTGAATTAAATATTTGAATTTTTTCAGAATAAGCTCCACACTTAGCACTTTTATTCAGATGATATTATCAGAAAATGATAGTTCATTTTTGATTTCCTTATTCAACAACAAAGACTTCTGAATATTCTCAGGGAAGCTCTCTTGACATTATGAAAAAGAACAGAAATGTGAGTGATTATCCAGAGAGGAACAAAACAGTGTTACTTTAAATAATACCACCAGAATATAACACAACCACTCTGACACACCAAGGTACAAAAAGAGAACAGAAACCAGGGTAATGCTTCCACCAGCTGGTAAGAATTTAATCTCAGATTTTTGTAAAAGCTTTTTTTTCCCCTAACTGGTAAAATTTAATGCTGTACAATCAGGTCAGCTCAGTGGGAAAGTCAGAAGATAGAAAAACATAGATTGCCATTCTTTCAAATGGAGTGAATAGGCCAAGAACCTGAGAGCAAAAGCTGAAGACTTGGGAGAAATGAATTTAAAGGGGAAAAAAATGGGAAAAAAATGTCAGTGATGGTTATATAACTCTAGTATTCTTTGCTGTTTAAAAATAACTTTTTCCCTTGGGTATATATATATATATATATATATATATATATATATATATTCATATATATATATTCATTAAAATGATTTAAACATGGGACCATAAATTTAGAGCTAGAATGAATATTAGAAATCATCTAATCCACTTCTTCATTTTTACAGATAAAAAAACTGAGGCCAACAGAGGTGAATTCACCTACCCAAGACTATAATGGGTCACAAGGCAGCATTTAAACTGAGATACTATATTATAATGATTACAATTTTATTGGAGACTTTAAAATAAATTATAATTATTTATTAGCAAAAGTCAGAGAGGGCGAGGGAGAGAGAGAGAGAGAGAGAGAGGGAGAAAATCACCATGTTGCCCTAACTAAAAAAAAAAAAGAAAAAAGAAAACACTTCCATGCTATCCAGGATTGAGTTCCCAGCCAAAGTTCCAATGGAGCCTTAAGTAATTTAGAGAAGCAAGAGAGCTTCGGGCTCCAGATAATGTTCAGGAAGAGTCCCACAGGAAGAACTACTTACTGTTTGGTTTCTCTCTCTTTATAAGGTCAACAAGGTCACTCCTACTGGAGCTCTCTGATTGGACAGTCTAGGTCCTGAATCCTGACTTCCAGATATGGCACCCACCACTTGGGGACTTTCAGAAGTCAGGACTCCCTTTAGTCACATGACTTGCTGGTTGGTGTCCTGACTTAATACTAGTGTATTAAAATTGTTTCCAAAAATTGCTGAATGAACTTGACTAAATACTACAGAGAAATGCATTAAGTTAAATTTATATGAACATATTATATATATATACAAATCCACCTAGGGTTCAATTATTCATTCTAATGAAGAAGATTAGAGATATGATCAAACAAAAGAGATAATTCCAAAATAATGTTTATTCCACTTGGAAAGGTATTATTTGTCACATCCATAAATTATCTCCTTTGATCCTCACCAAACTCAATAAGATTGTTGATGTATCTTGTCATGTTTAAAAGTAAAACAAACAAAACTCAAAAAGGATAAATGATCTTCCCAAGGTCAAACAGTTTATTACTGTTGGGAGTTCGGAATTGAAGGCCAGTTCTCCAATAAGTCCAAGTACAGCACATTTTTTAAAAGACTATTATATGTCCTCCAGGTAAACAAATATAGGATTATAGAATCATAGATTGGGGAGTTTGATGTGTTTTCATATTTTATAGGTCATGTATTCTAATTGCTTTATTTTTACATATGAGGAACCTGCCTTTCAAAGTCATCTTCCCAAAGCCACATTTGTTCTGAATAGTAGCACTAGGATTTAGACCTAAGTCCTCTAAGACCAAATCTAAAGCTATGTCCACAATTTACCAAACTGTCTCTCAAATATTAGCCCATCGTAAAAAAAAATCTAGCCCAAGATAAGGTGAGAAACTGTCTAGTTTCCTTTTCTTTTCCTGGCCACTCACTCCTTTCTTGATTTCACTTTGCAACCCATTGAATGCTGGGCATTAATTTTCAGCTTTCAGAAGCTCCCTAAAACTTTGAGGACTGCAGTAATTCACATGAAGAATGATAGAAGCAAAATCAAAAGATCTTCACATGCTGAAATGAAAGCATTCATTATGGGGAAACATAAACATTTGAACTTAGGTTTTACAAAAATCAAACACAGGTATGAGAAGAAGTTATCACTATGTTTGATAAAAAGTTGTTAGAAGTAAGCTCAATGTGATGTGACTTGTAAAATGTTTAACAGGATTTCCATTGTGTTAGGAGAAACATAGCCTCCAGAACACAAGGGAGGGGAGAGTTTCAATTTTTTTACCACTGCTCAGATTATAGCTGAAATGTTGTGGGCACTACTACCTTTTAAAAGCTTCATTGAGAATCTGTAGCAAGTCTTGAGGACTGAAACTAGGACAGTAAGAATTAAGTAAAATAGTGTTTGTTTCTCAGTGTGAAGAAGAAATGACAGAGAAGTTGCTAACTGTCTTTAAATACTTGGGTCATCATGTGGAAGAGTGATTGAATTTATCCTACAAAACTCCAGAAGGCAAAACTAGAATGAAAAGATGGGAGTAACAAGATGGAGTGAGGTGGCTAAAGTCCTGCTGAGTTCAAATCTGGTCACACTAGATGTGTGACCCAGGGTAAGTCACTTAATCCTATTTACCTCAGTTCCTCATCTGTAAAATTAGCTGAAGAAGAAAATGGCAGACCATTCCAGCATCTTTGCCAAGAAAGTCCCAAATAGGGTCATAAAGAGTTGGTCAGGACTGCAAGGCTTAGCAACCACAAAATTATTTTATACAGCTAGGTGGCACAGTGCTTAGACTGCCAGGCTGAGAATCAAAAAAGCTCCTCTACATGAATTCAAATTTGGCCTTAGATTCCTACTGGCTATGTGACCTGGGCAAGTCACTGTTTGCTTTAATTCTTCCTCTACTTGATTGCCTTGAAACTACTTAAAGACAGCAATCCTCTACCTCCTTTAGGCTAAAGCCATGTTGGTAAACCTATGGCACTTGTGCCAGCATGATCTACTTCCTTCCCCCTCTCCACAGTACCCCAGAACATTTCTCACATAACCCCCCCATTCCTCTCTGCCCAGCAGCCAAAGAGGAGCACTTTTTCCCTGTCTTGTCTGGGGTAAGGCAAGGTGCTCACAGGTGGTATTTGGGTGCAGTTTTGGCACACAGTCTCTAAAAGCTTCACCAACACTGGACTAAAGGTTCAAAACTCTTAAGACCTAAACTCGAGGCCCTTCACTGCTTTTTCCCTGCTCTCAAAATTTCCATGTTTATCAATGCTTTTTTTGAGCCCTTTTTCTTAAACTTACTTCTCTGTGTCCTTTTTGCATTCCCCTGGCAAAATATAAACTCCCTGGGTGTAAAGATGACTTTTCATTCTTGTTTTGTATTCCCTAAACCTTGCATAGTAATCTGCACACAATAGACATTATAAACTGTTGTTTAATTGAGTTGATTGGATTCAAACTGCAGTCCTCAGTCTCCAAAGTCAGAATCTTTCCAATATTCTACCATGCTAGACCCCTATTTGCTTTCTAGTTGACGTCCCCTGATTGCCTTGATGTCTATGTTCCATTGCATATTTTTGTACCAGAATTTCCAGGCAGAAAATAAATTGAACAGAAAGCTGTGGAATATCCTCTGCAGGAGGTCTCTAAAGTGATGCAGGACAGGAATTCCTTGATGGAAGAAATCTGAAACTAAAAGTGCTCATCTTACCTCAAGGAAGAAAATGAGCAACCTTTTAGGATGTTCCCATTTTATACTGCAGAAGCAAACTGTTCCCCTCCATTTAATTGGAGTCTAATTTCACTGTACTAGTAAAACAAAATTCTTTCTCGAGGCTTCTCAAAGTGCTACATTTTTTCCAGTGGAACATAATGATTACAAGAATGTTATTAAATGCATCTCTAACAAAGCTGTGTTTTGTTATTTGCTTAAAATCCATTCCAATGCTGAACCAGTTTACATCTGTGCAGAAAAAAATTTCCTTTTTAAGGCCCATTTACCCTCGGACTGATAGAGCAGCTCTGCAGTATTCTTGACTTAAAACAGCTCTGGAATATAAATGTAAGCCCGTCAGGGACAAGGGGAGTCTAGCATGATCAGGACTGAACTGTAGCTTCACTTTAGCAGCAGCAGACACCTGAATTAATCTCCCCTACTAAGCAAAAACATAATCTCATCTAATCAAGGAAGGGTGAAGAGGTTGGGTTTGAAGCTGAATTTGAAGTTAAAGCTAAAATTTAGAGTTAATCCAAGCACTGTAGTGGCAAAAGCAGAGCTGAATTTGGGGAATTAAGAGAGAACCCTGTGGGTATGTGGTTGGAACTCTGGACAAGCCTTTTGAAAAGACTCTCCACAAAAAGGTAAGAAAAATGAGAAAATGAATATAGGCGAAGTTCTGCGAGATTCAGAGCTGTCTGACCTCACATGCCTGGATCCTCTGCACAAAACCTTTTCTTTGTCTGGCTACTCAATAAATTTGATTGAAGGCACAGAATATGGAATAACTCCGTAGCCAAGTTATTGAGATGCTTTTTGCATGAGTGAGAAGGTTTACAGCTTTTTATCATTTGGGGGAAAGGAAGCACAAGGCTTTAAGTATTGTCAAAAATGGCATGCAGTTCTGTTTTGCCATCTGAGCAGTTTCTTCTAGGTTTTATCATCATCCCTGAGTGAGTACACAGAATGCAGCCATATAAAGGGAAGTGTCTGCTCCTGCTCAGACAGTAAGGCAGGAGGCATTCATGACTGATTGAGGAAGCTCCAAGATAGGAACTGTTATCTCTATTGTGTAATATGACTCACTTTTGGATCACTGGATTGAGGCCACGCTATGACCAAAATAGCAAAGAGTCTCAGGCATTGCTGAAAAAAAAAAATTACTGAGCCACTTCAGTCTTGTAAATGAAACCATTGGAGAGGGACAGCAAGAGAAGGACAATAAAAAGAACAAGAGCCTTGGACTTGGGTTCAAATCCTAACTCTGATACTTTATATTAGTGGGATTTTCAGCAAATCAGGACTTCCCAAGCCTTAATTTCTTCACTAGTAAATTGAGCAGCTTGTGCCAAATGCTCTGTAAGACCCCCTCCATCCCCAAATTTCTGATTCTGTTATCATATTGGATGGGCTCTAAGGTCCTTTCCAAGTATAACTCTAGGACTCCCATTATAAGAAGCAAAGATGAAATGCCTGAGGAAACAAAGGTTTGATCTTCTGATCATATTCATTATATAGTGTATGCTAATTGCCCAACAAATCAGGACCATCCCCCTTCCTCAGTTTAGGCCTGGACCCTGAACACAGGGGAAATAAACTTTTATACATTAAAAACAATAAATCAAATAAAACCAGTTAATTAAAAGGAAACAATATACCATGAAACTTCAAAATGATGCAGGTCATGAAAAGAGATGGAACTTTGATCATATATGTCTTCAATTCCTAATGAGGCCATACCACTCATTTTTACTCTATATGAACTTCTTTAATTAGAGATCCACCTCAGATACTTACTAGCTTTGTGACTCAGAGAATTAGAGGTTAGTCTCTATATCTCAGTTTCCTCATCGGTAAAATGATCTTTCAGGAACCAACTCTAATAGGATCCTATAAGTAAGAAATCATTTAGAATGAGAATGCAATTCATGTAGTAAGAAGTAAATTATGGATTCCACAGCCTCACAATTTTCATTTATGTATCTCTCTCCAAAATACATCCAAGGAAAAAGGTCAGGACTACACAGATCTTTTTTTTTAATGTCTATAAGGAATATGCTTGCAAGAAAGGCCAGATTTGAAATTTACTAAAATTAATGATTCCCAACATTGCAGAGGTCATATCATGTTGTGAATGTATTGGCCCTGCTTGAAATGAGGTGGATTTTTCCACCCTGTGGGAATGATTATTCCATTTGACATCAAAATGAAGTTAACAGACAAAATTTATGTGATGCATCTTGCTCCGCAGTATTCAGCAGGAAATCCTAGCATTAATATTAGTTTGAATCACATAAGGTGTTAAAACTAATTAATTTGAGTATCATAAATAAAAAGTGTGATAATAAAATGTTATTTGTTCAGACTTTTTATTACCATCAGGAAATCCAAATGACTTTTAAAACTCTGGAACACTCAACTGTTAGTTACCAGGAATCACTGGGAACTGGAAAAGAGCCAGTGCTGTGCAAAGCAGTTTAATAGTAAAGCAACTCTGGCCCTCTTGCTTCCAAAGTTAGAGTAATGTTCCTTCGATGAGGTCAGTACATAGATATTATCCGGAAAAAGCAATTTCTAATAATAAGCCATTTGGCACAAGGCAAATGAGAAGAACATTGTGATAGTTGGGTATTTTCAGTGAGAAACAGCTTCAATAGGCCCTCCTGATTTCCACATGCAGATTTTTTTTTCTTTTTTACCTCATCATTTGTGTGCATCAGAAGGTACAATCCTGAATACAGCCTTCTGTGGCATGTATCAGAGGATGAATGCTATTCGGGGGCTCTGACTAGAACCATCATTTTCAAAACAGCTGCTTGTCTATTTGTTTTCCTTCTAAATGCTCTGTTATTCATTGGTCCAGGAATGTAATAGGAAGAATCGCAGAATCCTAAATTCAATATGAATTAGGTTGTTTCTAATAATTAGTGAATAATTAGAGGAAGGTTCAAACCACCTATTCATTTTTCTAGTTTTCCCCCATTATAGTTATGTAAAGTATTAATTAATATAGTCATAACATTCTTAAAGCTACTTTCCCAAGTATAAGCATCCTTAGAATAATATGTATTTTTATTTCATTTAATATTTGAATTGCAAATAATTTACCATCCTAACAAAACTCCTTTAAAAAAATAGGGGGGGGGGGACAGCCAGGTAGCTCAGTGAATTGAGAGTCAGGTCTAGAGACAGGAGGTCCTAGGTTCAAATCTGGCCTCAGATACTTCCCAGCTATGTGACCCTGGGCAAGTCACTTGACCCCCATTGCCTAGCCCTTACCACTCTTCTGCCTTGGAGTCAATACACAGTATTGACTCTAAGACAGAAACTAAGGGTTTATAAAAAAATAGGAGGACCTGAGGGGACTGAGCTGGGAAACTGACATGAACCTCATGGATTACAACATAAGACTTTCACTTCAGTTCAACAAGTCTATATGAAATGTCTATGGCCCTATGACCCACATTTGGGCAGCTAGGTGGCATCATGGACTGAATGTTGGGCTTAAAGTTAGGAAGACTCATTTTCCTGAGTTAGAATTTGCCTCAGTAACTTACTAGCTGGGTAACCCCTGGGCAAAGGAGCTGGAGAAGGAAATGATGAACTACTCTAGTATCTTTTCCAAGAAAACTTCAAATGAGGATCATAAAAATTTGTATAGGACTGAATGCAATCAAACAACAACAAAAGACAGATTCTGTCTATAAATGGAAAAGAAAGAAGGAAGGAAATAAGGAATGAAGGAACAAAGGAAGATAGGAAAGAATGAAGGAATGAAGGAAGATAGGAAAGAATGAAGGAATGAAGGAACAAAGGAAGATAGGAAAGAATGAAGGAAAGAAGGAATGAAGGGATAGAGGGAGATAGGAAAGAAGGATGAAAAGAAGGAATGAAGTCATAAAGGAACAAAGGAAGATAGGAAAGAATGAAGGAAAGAAGGAACAAAGTCATGAAGGAATGAAGGAAGATAGGAAAGAATGAAGGAAAGCAGTAATGAAGGCATGAAGGAACAAAGGAAGATATGAAAGAATGAAGGAAAGAAGGAACGAAGGAATGAAGGAATGAAGGAAGATATGAAAGAAGGAAGAAAAGAAGGAATGAAGTCATGAAGGAACAAAGAAAGATAGGAAAGAATGAAGGAAAGAAGGAACAAAGGCATGAAGGAACAAAGGAAGATATGAAAGAATGAAGGAAAGAAGGAATGAAGGAATGAAAGAACAAAGGAAGATATGAAAGAATGAAGGAAAGAAGGAACAAAGGTATAAAGGAACAAAGGAAGATAGGAAAGAATGAAGGAAAAAAGGAATGAAGGAAGGAAATAGTAACTGCCCTTAAAGAGCTTACAGTCTATTAAGGAAGTTCAACAGATACTTATATATGTTATAAGAGGTGGGAAAAGGGAATGAGATGTGGCCCAGGTCAAAATAACCCTATTTAGATGTAAGGAGAAAACAGGGTAAAAACATGTGGACAGAAAAAAGGTAGATAGTTGATAAAAAGAAAAAAGTTAATTTTAATAATGCATAAAGAATTGTTAATTTCAGCAACTAAAGCTTCTGATTTAGTTTTATACAGTGTTACAGAAACCCCATGTGATGTCCCTAATTGCAAAATGTGAATCCTAAAAACATTCATGACTCCTAAATGTTCAAAGAGCCACAGTAGATGTCATAGTAAATATTCTTGATTTTCTACTAAGTAGAATCTTTGTTCAAGTATTATCAATATAATTTCCCCATTATAAGTGTTTCCTTCATTAAACTATAATAAAGCATTGTGAAACCAAGTCATATCTGAAAACTCTGAATCCTGTCTTTTTATTTTTTTTAATATTAAAACCCTCACCTTCTGTCTTAGAATCATTACTGTGTATTCATTCTAAGGCAGAAGAATGGTAAGGGCTAGCTAATGGGGGTTAAGTGACTTGCCCAGGGTCACACAGCTAGGAAGTATCTGAGGCCAGATTTGAACCCAAGACCTCCTGTCTCTAGGCCTGACTCTCAATTCACTGAGCTACCTAACTGCCCCCTCCTGTCTTTTTTATTATGTATAACCTCTTCTCTTCAGTGTTGATACTTCTCCATTTCATGAAGCATTATCACTATCAAAGGCTAAATAGGAACTACTTCAAACAGAGCCCCCTAGACTGACAGAGAAAACCATCCAGATCAATATAATACTTCTCCCTGAAATTCTAGTAATGCCACTAAGTGTCACAGAAAGATTTCAATCAAGATACAGAAAAAAGCTTTGCTATTCCACAAAATGCAATATTTATGGAGTCTCAGGTGTATCAGATCATTTTCTGCAGTTCAGTTGTTGAATGGACCATCCCAAAGGCACTGTCCCATGGCATGTTGCATACTTATAAAGTTTCCAGGATTTGCTATTTAGAACTACTCTTTAGGCAGAAACTGAGCCTGAACTAAACTGGGGACCAGAGAGCCCCCTTAATCCAAAAGAAAGACAAAACAGTGCATTTAAATGTGACTCCCTTCAATTCTAAACTTAGTAAACAGGTCAGTTCTTCCAAGACACAGATGCCAAGAGTCCAACTAGAAAGTCAGAGTAGCTAAGGAGGAATAAGAATCCTTATTGCACTTTTTTAGGTTTATTTCCTCTTAATGATCAGATTGTTTTGTAGTTCTGGAGTTCTGAATCAAAAGTTAAATCAAATAAAGCATTCATGGAAGAAGCTCTCCCTGAATTGCTTTTGGAAGTTTCTTTTGAATTGAATCCATGAGGACTTTACTAAAATCAGATCACTGTTTTCAAATATGGTTTCAATTAACATGATCCAAATCCTATCTGAGCAAACTTCTACTAGTTCGTTAGACAATAATGTTTAAATACATGCAAAACTTGATTTGGATACTAAACTTCGAATCATGTAGTATAAGATCACATTAGCTTTTTGTTTAGGGATTTTCATTTGGTTGGTTGTTTTTGACAAACATATAACACAACTCTAAGTCAATTTAATCCCTAAACCCTAAAATCAGTCATGTTTCCTAAATATTCTAAGAGCACAGTAAATGTCTTAGGCTTCATATGCAATACAAATTCTTAGTTCCATTACATTTATTTTTTTTTATAATTACACCAGAGACCTAGTGAATATATTGCTATTGTCAAAACAGGAAATCCCAATGTATCTAGGAAGTAGCAAAAGTAATCATAATGCAAATCACATATTAAACAGTTCATATTCATTTTCACATGAGCTACTCTCTATCCAAAGATGCAATATCTAATGTTTTGGCAGCTGTTTTTTTTTTTTCAATGCAAATGCAGGACATTAGCAACTAATATATTTTGTATTATCAGGCTACAAATTGTTCCAGTGTATCAAAATCTTTTTGGATCTTAATCCTGGCATGAAATTGATTAGCTATCATTTCCGGTTCTGTTTCACCTGCAAATGTGATAAGTATGTCTTTTACCAAGGACAGAAAGAAGCTAGAATATGAAAGTGATAAGAATAATACCTGGGGCATGCCAGAAGACAGATCCTTCCAGGTTGACTTTAAGTATTCATCACTTTGAGTATGATTATTCAATCTACTACTAATCTACATTCCTACTAGGGGTCATTTGGTCTGTATCTCTCAATCTTATCCATAATGGCACCATGAGAGACTTTACCAAATGGCTTGTCAAAATCTAGGCCCACTAGGTCTATAACATTTTCTTAGCCTACCAGCCAAATAACCATATTAAAAAAAAGTAAGTTCTAAGTCATATGATAAAATAAATGTCTGTAAAAGTTTAGAAAAGGGAGAAGTCAATTTGAGTTTGAATACTTTAAGAAAGTTTCATGAAGATTGTATGAATTATGCTGGTCCATAATTGATAGAACTTGAAAAAATTAATAGAAAATTCTTTTTTTCTCTAGAAATTCTGAGATTATTTTGAAGGGTAGACTTCAAAAGAATGGAGAAGAAGGTCAGAACATCATAACAATAGATACACTTTAGGCAAATGAATATTGGCTTTAGCAGAAAGACTATGAGCAAGGACTACATTTTCTGATTGGCTAAAATGAAGTTTCTAATTGATTAAGCATGATCAGTATCAAATGAATCATGAGCACATGAATCATTACTAGATACTTGGCTTCATTTGCGAAAAGAATTTGTATTTCAATTACACTAATTTTTTGTAATTACTCCAAAGACCTGGTGAATATATGGCTGTTGTCAAAACAGGAAATCCCAATGTATCTTGGAAGGCACAGTAGCATCATATACTAACATAAAGAATTGGAAAAATTTCAACATGGTATATTGGGGTGAACATGGGATTCAAAGTCATGTAACCTAGATTTTAATATTTACTTATTCCTGTGTTACATTGGGAAAATTATTTAACTTGTTTTAGTTCTGTAAAATAAACGAAATGGATTAATTGATCTCCAAGGACCTTTCTACCTCTAATTCCATGCAGAGCTATGACTGCTCTAATATACTGTTCTTTAAAATTTGCCACTAAATTAAATTTGTTTAAAGTTATTTATTTAAATTCAGTTTTAAGTTCCAAATTCTGTTCCTTTCCCCTTTTCCCTCTGCTCATAAAGAAGACAAGAAAACCAAAACTCACTACAACTATTTATAGTCACATGAAACAAATTTCTGAATTATCCATGTGAAAGAGAGAAACAAAGAGAAAGAAAAGAGGAAATATGTTTCAATTCTTACTCTGAATCCATCACTTCTCTATTTGGAAGTGAACAGAATGCTTCAACATAATTGCTTTGTAAATGAGGTTGGTCATCATGTTGGTCAGAGTTATTCTTTTTCAAAAATAATTTTCTTTATAATATTGCTGTCAGTCTTTAAATTGATCTCTTGATTATGTTCAATTAACATTGTATCAGTTCATGTGTTTTCCCTAATTTTTATGCTGTCATACCATTCATCATTTGTTATAGCACATTATTTTCAACCATATTCATATAACATATCTTATTCAGTCATTCTTCAGTTTATAGTATCCCCTCAGTTTCTAATATTTTGCAACTAGAGATATTTTTATATGGGTCCTTTTTCCTTTCTTTGACTTCTTTGGAGTATAGAACTGGTAGTGGTATTATTAGGTCAAACGATGTTTATTTTTTTACTTTTTCTTTATTTTTCATATTCCTTTAAACTCCTATATCTGTATTGCAAAGTTTTGTTTTTTGTTTTTGTTTTGTTTTTTATAGCTCTGATCTTTTTATGAGGAATGCTTAGAAGTCCTCTGTTTCTTTTAAAAAAATTCATTTTACATCTGTGGCATGCTTAGTTGTTTCTCAGTGAGTTATTCTTGACCATAAACCATTATCATTTGCCATCTGAAATATGATACTCAAGTTCTCCATTTCTTTATAGTGGAGGTTTCTAAATGATATCCTAAATTTGTGGCTCCCTGCTAATTAAATGCTTTCTTTTTAACAGCAATATTTTTTTGTTCCTTGACCTAACAGCTTGAGATTTTTGACTATGATATCCCTGGGTATTTTCATCGGGGGGGGGGGGTGTTTCAAAAGGCAACTTGTGAGTTCTTTCTGTATACACTCTGCCCCCTGACTCTAAGAGACCTAGGAAGTTTCATTATGTCTTAGAATATGATATCTCAGATCTTTCTTGTGACATGGTATTCGTATAATCCAATGATCTTAATTTTTTTCTGCTCAATCTGTTTTCCAGGTAAGTTGTATTTCATTTGAGATAACTATTTTAGTCTATTATTAGACTATTTTAATATTCCTTGTTGCTTCATGGAATCATTTTTGTCCATTCTAATTTTCAAGGAGTTTGTATCTTGTTCCATTTGGTCAATTTCCTTTCCTTTTTTCTATACTCATTTATGTTCCATTTTTTTCTTCAAACATGTTTGATGCAGTTATAAAACTATTTTAAACCTTCTTAACTTTTGCTATACCTCTTCTAAGAATTCTAGTTGATTTTGTGCCCAAGTCATGTTTTTCTCTGAGGCATTGCTCATAGATGTTTTGGAATAATTATCTTCTACATTTCTGCCCTGAGCATCCTTGCTACTGTTACAGTTTACTGTGATAGACTTCCTTTCCAGTTTGCCCATTCTTTCAACTTTCTGAGTTGGGACTCAATATTGGTCTAGGTTCTCTGGAACTTCTGGAGGGGGAAATCTGGGTTGGTACTATTTCTGTTTTACTGAAGACCTAAATGCCATGTTATTCCAGAATATCAGGAACAAGTCGATGATCCACAAGTTTTCAATGCTCTTAAAGTAGTATAAAAAAGATCAAAGTTCTTTTTGATCAAAAGATCAATTTTTCTCTTCTGATCTGATCTCTGCAAATCCCTAGACTGTTGCTAGACTCCACTCTCTATCAGCCAGCTGGAAATCTCTGTTTCTTCAGAGTGGCAGAAGTGAAGATTCTCCTTTGGTCTCAGATACCTGCCTTAATTATTCTTCCAAAGGCTAGACTAGATGCTGGAGATAAAACTCTGCTCTGTCCTTGCAGCCAGAGGCATGCTACTGCTGTTGCTACTACTAATACTATGGGTTTTTTAACTTCTTCCTCTCTCCACACACTATGAGAAATGTCACCACTGTACGGGTGCCCATCTCATTCTGCCTTTGATCTGTGACCTGGAACTGGGTAATGGGTAACAAAATTGTCAGTCTGAACCTGTACTGTTGAAGTCCCATGGTATTGGTTTGGGCAGTGTCCCAATACAGTTCTGGGACCTCCTCTTTCTCTAGTGCCCAGCCTTTCCATGGGCACTGGAGTGAGCCAGCCAGTGTGCTGCTGACTTAAATCTATCCCTCTCTGTTTGTATCCCCATTCCAAAATGGCATCAACAAAAGACTTGTGACTTTTTTTTTAACTTTCTCATCAGATTGCATATTTTCTAGTTATCTATAAAAGAATTTGTGGATGGGAACACACCAGATTGCTTTCTACTAGCACTCTACCATCTTGGCTCTACCCTTAGAAAGGAATTTTTAAGGGACAGATCCTGAGTTTTCAAGAGGACATTGAAATTTGTAGTACCAGAGATGGAAGGTTTCTAGGCTGTAATGAAGAGTACTGGTCTTGGATTCAGGAAGACTAAGTGAATTTTGCCTGAAACACTTACTATGTAACCTTGAGCAAATCATTTACCAACTCAGTCTTAAAATAATAGCTGTCTTACAGGGTTGACACAAGGATCAAATGAGATCAGCAACCATCAAAATAATCTGGCTAAGAAATAGAGTAGTAGATCAATGGAACACATCAGATACTAAACATACTGTAGTAAATCATCACAATAACCTAGTGTTTGACTACTCAAGGACTGAAGTTTTGGAACAAAGAATGCACTATTCAACAAAAACTTCTGAGAAATCTAAAAAGGAGTATGGAAAAAACTAGGTATAGACTAACACCCCATGCTATACAACAAGGTAAGTGATAGACACAGAGAGATGGCATAAATAAATTAGAGGAGTACAAAATAGTTTACCTGTCATGGCCATGGATAAGGGGAAAACATATCTAAATAAGACAGATAGCATTATGAAATGTTAAATAGAAAACTTTGACTACACTAAATTTAAAAGGGTTTGCACAAACAAAACAAATGCAACCAAGATTAGAAAGGAAATACTGAACTGAATCAAATTTATAGTAATAAAAAGCATTCTGCAATTGACAATTGATCAGAGGCAATCCTCAGATAAAGAAATTAATACTATCTTTAATCAAATGAAAAATGTTCACAATCACTGTTAGAGAAATGCAAATTAAAACAACTCTGAGGTACCACCTGTGACCGCAAAAATATGGGTTTCAAGACTCTTGAATTGCCAAAACTGTAAAGATAATTTTAGTATCTTGAGTTAAATCAAAAATAAGTGGTCGCTATGGGGAATATTCCCAAATATGAAATACCCAAGTCAGCTGGGTTTTATGGAGATTGTAATTAATACAAATGAAGGAATTAAGGAAAGGGAGAGAGATAGAGTAAGAGGAAATAGTAGGAAAGGGCCTAGGCCAAAGCTTTAAGAGAGACTAGTCAGTCTTTAATCAACTCACCACAAGATTTGTCCCAAGCAAAACTCCAGTTCTTCACTAAAATCCTCA